>NC_082710.1:175783655-176103933 GCF_030144855.1 Hypanus sabinus | reverse complement strand
GAGTGTGGTGTCATTGTAGTAACTGAGGAGGCCATTTACTGACATGTCACAATGGGAATGGGAAGTCCCGTTGAAATGTGAGGCCACCGGAATATTCTGGGGTTTTTTGCAACAGATGGAATGAAGTGCTTGTCAAAGCATTCTCCCAGTCTATTAGAAGCCTCACCAGGAGCACTCAATACAGTCGATGACCCCGATAGACTAACAGGGGTAATGATGTGCTGGATATGGAGGCACGTGGGGTAGTAGGTAGAGACAAGGGGAACAGCGAACAGTGAACCATATTCCCTCGTGTGTTTCTCCAGCTTCCCCATTCGGTCTCTGCTGCCAGTTTCAACCACACCTGTGGCAGCGAGTTTTGCATTCTCTTTCCTGAACTTACTGCATATCTATTGAAGCCTGCCTTACATTTTATCTTTGGCTGAAGGCATCCACATACATTCTTTATCTTCCCCCACCCTTTAATCCATACGTAATGTTAAATATCCGTCTGATCACCTCAATCTCTTACTCGGGTGAGAAAGTATCATCCCCGATATTATAAATTTCTCAAGCTTTCTTTGTACTGTGTCTGGTGGCCCTACGTCATTTCCACAATGACATTTTTAAAATCTGTGTGCCAGCAGGAGTGAGTTCGGAAATGGGAATATTCAATGCCATGAAATAATTGGCACAAAATTCCTGTTGTAGGACGTGCAGTCTCCGTTAATTCAAATCTGTGTTTCATTTATTTTAGGAAGAAGATCATCAGAAGAGCAGGTAGGACATCTCTTGACAAAATTCATTCATAAAATAATTCAAAATTGGCTGATGCTCCGTTTATAACAGCTGTTTAACATTCGCAGTGTTGGCGATGAAGCTCCAGTGTTGTCAGTGACAGATGGTACCCTGACAATGGAGAAATTCGATCACCTCTTCTCGCTAAAAACATTGTTGAAAGAAACTTATGTTGCCATTAAGCAAGGTAAAACTTGTACAGTTTCCTTTGCCCTTGCACCGTTAAATAATAATTAGAAGAAAACAATGACTTGCAATAACATTTGGGGGTGTGGATTGATCTCCTTGGTCCAAGATTGGGTCTCAGGGGAAGCTACACAGACTAACCTAACGTACGTAAACACACACACTCACAAACCTACAACCCTGAGTCTGTAAACATTCTACCCCACTTTCCTGCCATGTTCAATGTATCCCCTCCCTCAGTGTTGCCAATCATTCCAGAAAATAAAACAGCGACAGGAGTAGGTCACCTGGACCATCACATCTGCTCCCTTTCAATATGGTCATGGCTTCTGTATCTCAGAAACCTCCTGTGCCAGATTACTCCTAATTCTCTAGCATTAAAGAAAATTAACTCTCCTTTCAATATCTCCAGTAACCACTCACATCAGTTCCCTCGATCGTCAATTTGCCTCCCATTGCATGACCCCAATGGAAAAGTTCCAGATATTGCACACAACCACTTTACCTCCACCCATCCTCCTCTCTTCTTCCTGCCGTTTCTGTCTGCACGCCTCTGTCCCCTCCCAGCAAACCCAGGAAAATCTCGTCTCCATCCCGGCGAAAATGCTCGCGAGAAGTTTCTTTTCCATTTATCCCGAGAATAGTGACTGCTGCAGTTCAATTGTGCCTGAGGCCGAGTGGTTTGAAACCCGGTCCCAAGGCTGCCCAATCCACGGAGACTCTCTAATTCTCTGCTTCCCACCTCTCCCCACAACTCTACAGTTTCTGTGACTTTGGATGTGGAAACAGCGGGCCCGGGACTTGAGGTATCGGCCGACCGGAAGAAAGTGAAATGGACTCGGTCCCCGCCACATCACCCTGACACCGAGAAGAGGTTTACAGTCGGGGCTTGTGTGCTGGGATCGGAGGGATTCACATCAGGGAGACATTACTGGGAGGTGGATGTGGCGGGGAATCGGCGCTGGAGGCTGGGAGTCGCCGCAGAGTCCGTGGAGAGGAAGAGCGGGGTCAAACTGAAAACAGACAATGGATTCTGGATCATTTGGCGCCGGGATGATGAGCTCAATGTGAACACTTCCCCTCCAACCCGTCTCCCGGTTGATCGCAACCCCGGGAGGGTGGGTGTATATCTGAGTTATGAGACTGGGACAGTTTCATTTTACAACGCAGAGACCAAGACTCATCTCCACACCTTCACTGGGAGTAAATTCACAGGGAAACTTTATCCTTTTTTTGGAACTGTGGATGAAAACAAGTGGGTCAGAATCTGCTCTGTTCCCCTGCGGATCTGTAAACGGGACGGGTCCAGGCATCCGCGTCAGATGCTGGGCTCAGGGGCTGTGGAAAATATCGGTGACAACAGATTGGCACTGAAAGGGTCCTTTTTAATCCCCAAATTCCACACTGTGGTGATCCAATGAGCATGGAAATAGAATTGGTGTCTAAATAAATGTGGGAAAAGTGGACTAAACAAGAATTACTGAAATAAATAAAAACTACTAATCCATGAAGTTTAATGTGTTAACTGCATTGTGAACATAACACTAATATTTTTTGTGAAATTATAAAGATTGAATCAATCACCCTTCACCTGAGCTCCGCAGATCAGCAGCAATCGCGCTTCGCAGGTCCAGAGCTCCAGGCTCCCCAGGTTCAATAGACAATAGGTGCAGAAGTAGACCATTCGGCCCCTCGAGTCTGCACCGCCATTCTGAGATCATGGCTGATCATTCATTATCAATACCCAGTCCCTGCCTTGTCCCCATATCCCTTGATTCCCCTATCCATCAGATATCTATCCAGCTCCTTCTTGAAAGCATCCAGAGAATTGGCCTCCACCGTCTTCCGAGGCAGTGCATTCCACACCTCCACAACTCTCTGGGAGAAGAAGCTCTTCCTCAACTCTGTTTTAAATAACTGACCTCTTATTCTCTGTCCTGAGGTACAGAGAGCGGTGTGAATTTTGCAAATGGTGGTGCACCAGCTGGCATAGGTGAGTCAAGGGTAGTTGTAAATGGGTGGGAGGGATCAAATTCTAAATCACCATAAGTGAAAGAAGACAAAATAAATGCTGAGCATGGGAGAATGGCTGGAATTCAAATAGTTTGAATTCACTGTTGAGTCCTGAGAACTAACATGTGATATATATATATATATATATATATATATACATATATACACACACACATATATGGAGAGAGATGAGTGAGGGTCAGGAACTCGCAGATTGAAGAGCCGGGGAAGGCACAGACCCTGGGCACCCTTAAGCATCTCCCTGATGTACTAGTCGAGCCTTGACCTGCAGAGTTACCAGGTACGGAGGGTGGTGACAAATGAACACACTGTGGAACCATTTGTGAATCAAGCAACATTTCTGGGGAAAGAAAAATCAGTGATGGTTGATCGGGGTGTTGTACATCTGATGTAATCGATAAATTCTCTGCACTGTCCCAAATAAAATCACAGTACTGGCTGGCATAGTGTAACATCCGCTACTCCCAACTCCAACTCCAGCGACCTGCATTTGATCCTGACCCGAGGGTCTGGAGTCCTCACGTTCTCCCTGTGACCACACGAATTCCACTCTGAGTACTCCGGTTTTCTGGCATATCCCAAAGACAAGCAGCTTGCTCGAAAGTACCCAACTATCAGACAATGCGGGTGTGGCTGGAAGGGGTAATTGGGTGGGGGAGGGAAGCTGATAGCTGAGAGAGAGAGAATAGGGTAGAGGGAAGTGAGTGGAGGTGTGGGACTAATAGAGTGAGGGCATGCAGTGACCTGATGGGCCAAATGGTTCTTCAAATGTAAGGAAAAGAACAGGGTATTTCTCAGCTTTAACTACAGGACTTCAAATTCAATCAATTTCTTGCTTATATTCAGTCCGAGTGCCCTCCAACTTGATGGCATGAATATCAATTTCTCAAACTTCTAGAAATTGCACCCCCACCACCCCATTCCTGTTACCTTCTCTCATTTTATATCCTCACTTCCCCATCACCTCCCTCTGGTGCTCCTCTCCCTTCCCTTTCTTCCATGGTCTTCTACCCTTTCCTATCAGATTTCCCCTCTTCCTGCCCCTTATCTCTTTCACCAATCAGCTTCCCAGCTCTTTACTTCACATCCTCCTGGATTCATCTATCACCTGCCACCCTCTACTTCTTCGACCCTTCCCCCCACCTTCGTCCTCTGACTCCCCATCTTTTTTTCCAGTCCCGATGAAGTGTCTCAGCCTGAAACATCGACTGTTTACTCTTTTCCACAGATGCTGCCTGGCTGCAATGTTTACATCATCAATGTTTACAGCATCAGTGGTCTGTAATCAGGATTCGATTCCCGCTGCTTTCTGCCTGCAATTTGTATATTCTTCCTGTGACATACGGAATCTGGAGCCTGGTTCATGCTAATTTCTGCTGATAGAATACCAGCCTCAATAAACAATATTGAACATTATTGATAGGGTGTTGTTTTAAATGGATGACAACACACAGACTACAGCAGCTGAAGTCGCATGTTTCGACCTTCACAAGGGCAGTCAGTGGGCAGTAAATGCTGGCCCTGCTGCCGATTTCCCCCTTTCGGTAAGCAAATATTTGAAGGGTCATGGCCCGAAATGCAGTCTGTCTACTCTTTTCCTTGGATGCCTGCTGAGTTCCTCCAGTGCTTTGTGTGTATTACTTTGATTTCCAGCATCTGCAGATTGTCTTGTTTGAAATAGAGATACAACATTTTGTTTCTGTTCTTCCTGCATTACTGTTCCCACCAGCAAATGGGGATCCTCACCGTGATATTTGGGCCTCTTGCCATCCCCATCATCTGGGTGATAACACATTGTAATGAACTGATCTTCCAAATGTTCCTTGGTTGGACTGGCGGAGTCCATTTAATTCACGGCATTAACAGCAGATGATTGAGGATGAGGGTCACGTGGAGTTATACCCCTTTCCCTCTCTCTTTCATTCTCCAGGTGATCCTCAAACTCTGTCTGGTTTGATCCTCTAACTCTGTCTCTCTGACGTACATAAATTGGTACGTCACCTGATCAAGGATTCAGTCAGCTACCCGGGTGGGAAGGAGAACTCTGCATTGATCACAGGAGCAAACAAGGTGCAGGAAAGGGTGGGGGGAAAATGTACTGGAGGAAACAGATCTGAGGCAGGGTGTACACCATAAGGGTCAGGGGAATCCCTGAAGGAGAGGACATGCATTTCTCTCATAACTGCAGATGACTAGTAGCACTCCACGGGGATTCATAGTAGAACAACTTTCACATTATATGTCAATAGTTTGGATGATAGAATTAATAGCTTTTGGGCCAAGTTTACAGACAATACAAGGGCAGGTGGAAGGGCGGGGAGCAGGAGGTCTTGTTACACATATCAGGAGAATGGGAAAAAAAGTGGCAGATGGAACATAGTACAGGGAAGTGTATGGTCATGCACTTTGGAAAAAGGTGTAACGTGTACTTCACTTTTAATTTAAGTAAGGCTCACGCATATGACATGGGTGGTTTGATGATGTATGCCATTCACATACTTCTACATAAAATCCATTGTAAATTATTAAATAAGCAAAGAATGTTTAATTAAACTATATAATTACAAATTTACTCAAATATATTAAATTATTAAGTACACAACTCTCCTCCCTTCTTAGCTATAAACTTCCAACTCAATATAGAATGCACCTCATATACTATACAGACATTAACAGAGGAGTAAATTTTAAATTGTCCCATTTTAAAGATTTAATCGCTCAGAAAGATTACCCTTGTGGGATAACATCTTTCCTGCCCAGGGAGGTTCCTCTACCGTGAAACAATCTCAGATTCCAGGGCCTCCTTCATGGTGTTTGAGGGGTTAACTCTGGCTCTACAGGAAATGACTCTTACAGCTCTGAATAGCTTTCTGTTGAATGCATTGGCATCCCGACCAGTGCACGGAAAGCTGCTCAATCTGTTGATCTATCCCTGGCCATCAGACAAAGCTCTGAGCCAATGTTTTCATTCTGACCACACCTAGAAGTCTGGCATGTAGCTCCTTGAACACTTTAGCTCTCAGCTTGGATGGTACAACATTCTCGAACCCACATAAAGCAAACCACATCAAGGCATGCTGATCACAGTGCTGGTAAAGGTTGGGGAACTGGAGTTTATGTTGTCCATTCCAGCCATTCTGGGTGGCCATGTAGATCTGATACAGTTTTTCTGGTTTTCTTTTGACAGATCCCTGTTGTGATAGGGAGACTTTTAGTTTTCATTAGAGAGAAGACATAAAGAAGAGTGATGTGTTCTCCTTATTTGTTTTTGTTTGTACTTTTTCAGATATTTCTTTTTCTGAGGCTAAATTGAACAATCCATCAGCATTTCCATGACTAGTTCTCTTCTGAGACCCTTCTGTGGATTGAAAATGGAAAATAATCAGTAATGAGGGTAAACTCTCTCGCATACATAGAACATTACAGCACAGAAACAGCCCTTCTTGGCTGTGCCGAGCTATTTTTCTTTGCCTAGTCCCACTGACCTGCACCTGGGCAATTACCTCCAAAACCCTGTCATCCATATACCTGTCCAAGCTTTTTCTTAAATGTCAACAGTGAGCCTGTGTTTACCACTTCATCTGGCAGCTCATTCCACACTCCCACCATTCTCTGCATGAAGAAGCTCTTTAAACTTTTCCTCCTTCACCCTTAACCCATGATCTCCGGGCTTTTTCTCCCCGAGCCTCAGTGGAAAAAGCCTGCTTGCATTCATTCTATCTATACCCATCATAATTTTATACACCTCTATCAGATCACCCCTCATTCTCCTACACTCCAGGGAATAAAGTCCTAACCTATTCAACCTTTCTCTGTAACTCAGTTTCTCAAGCCCCGGCAACATCCTTGTAAACTTTCTTTGCCCTCTTTCAACCTTATTAATATCCTTCCTGTAATTCAGTGACCAAAACTGCACACAATACTCCAAATTCGGTCTCACCAATGTCTTATACAGCCTCACCATTACATTCCAACTCTTATACTCAATATTTTGATTTATTAAGGCCAATGTACCAAAAGCTCTCTTTACAACCCTATCTACTTGTGACACCACTTTTAGGGAAATATGTATCTGTACTCCCAGATCCCTCTGTTCTACTGCACTCCTCAGTGTCCTACCAGTTACCCTGTATGTTCTACCTTGGTTTGACCTTCCAAAGCGCAATACCTCACACTTGTCCACATTAAACTCCATCTGCCATTTTTCTGCCCATTCCTCTAACTGGTCCAAATCCCTCTGCAAGCTTTGAAAACCTTCCTTACTGTCCACGACACATCCAATCTTTGTATCATCAGCAAACTTGCTGATCCAATTTGCCACATTCTCATCCAGATCATTGATATAGATGACAAATAGCAATGGACCCAGCACTGATCCCTGTGGCACAGCACTAGTCACAGGCCTCCACTCAGAGTAGCAATCCTCCACTACCATTTTCTGGCTTCTTCCATTGAGCCAATGTCTAATCCAATTTACTACTTCTCCATGTATACCTAGTGACTGAATCTTCCTAACTAACTTCCCATGCGGGACCTTGTCAAAGGCCTTACTGAAGTCCATGTATACAACATCCACTGCGTTCCATTCATCCACTTTCCTGGTAACTTCCTCGAAAAACTAATAGATTGGTTAAACATGACCTACCACGCACAAAGCCATGCTGACTGTTTCTAATAAGTCCCTGTCTATCTAAATACCTGTAGATCCTATCTCTTAGTATTCCTTCCAATAATTTACCTACTACCGATGTCAAACTTACCAGCCTATAATTTCTTGGCTTTCTTTTTGAGCCTTTTTTAAACAACGGAACTACATGAGCTATCCTCCAATCCTTTGGCACCTGACTCGTGGATATTGACATTTTAAATATTTCTGCCAGGGCCCCTGCAATTTCAACACTAGTCTCCCTCAAGGTCCGAAGGAATACCCTGTCAAGTCCTGGGGATTTATCTACTCTGAATTGCCTCAAGACAGCAAGCATCTCCTCCTCTTTAATCTGTATAAGTTCCATGACCTCCCTACTTGTTTGCATTATTTCCATAGACTCCATTCCAGTTTCCTTAGTAAATACAGACCCAAAAAACCCATTTAATATCTCTCCCATTTCTTTTGATTCCATACATAGCCAACCGCTCTGATCTTCAAGAGGGCCAATTTTATCCCTTACTATCCTTTTGCTCTAAGCATACCTGTAGAAGCTCTTAGGATTATCCTTCACCCTGACTGCCAAAGCAACCCCATGTCTTCTTTTTGCCCTTCTGATTTCTTTCTTAAATATGTTCTTACTCTCTTTATACTCCTCAAGCATTTTATTTCCTCCCTGTTGCCTATACATGTTATACATCTCTCTCTTCTTCTTTATCAGAGTTCCAATATCCCTCGAGAATGAAGGTGGGCAGCGGAGTCTGAGGAAGCAGAGTCCTGGGCTTTGGCTAAGTGGGCTTCGGCGTAAGGGGACTTCGGTAAGGCTGTGTGATTGCTCGCTGAGGGGAAGAAGGTAAGGTCGCTAGGTGCTTTTTAGACATTCTATTAATTCAGTTCAGGTATGGGGGAGACAGTCAGAGCAGTGGTGTGCTCCGTATGCAGTATGTGGGAAGTCAGGGTCAACACAGTTGTCCCTGATGACCACACCTGCAAGAGGTGTGTCCAGCTGCAGCTCCTATCAGCCCGAGTTAGGGAGTTGGATCATTCGGGAGGCAGAGGCATAGATAGATAGGAGTTATCAGGAGGTAGTCACACCAAAGAACCAAGATTTAGGCAGATGGGTGACGGTCCAGAGAGGCAGGGGGAGCAGGCAGAGAGAGCAGAGCACCCCTGCGGCCATTCCCATTAACAATAAGTATACCGTACTGGATACTGTTGATGGGGATGACCTACCAGGAATGAGTTGCAGTGGTCCTGCCTCTGGCACAGAGGTTGAACCCTCAACTAGAAAGGGGAGGAGGGAAGAGAAGAGAGCAATAGTTTTAGGGGATTCTATAGTTAGGGGGGCAGATAGGAGATTTTGTGGGGCAGATTGGGAGTCTCGGATGGTATGTTGCCTCCCTGGTGCCAGGGTCCGGGACATCTCAGATCGGGTGCAGGCTATTCTTGAGAACGAAGGCATGAACCCAGATGTAGTGGTCCATGTAGGGACCAACGATGTAGGTAAGGTGAGTGAGGGGGTCCTGCTTAGAGAGTTCAGGGAGTTAGGAGTGAAGCTGAAAGGCAGGACCTCCAGGGTGACAATCTCGGGATTGCTACCTGTGCCACGTGCGAGTGAGGCGAAGAATAGAATGATTATGCACATTAATACGAGGCTGAGAGCATGGTGCAGGAAGGAAGGGTTCAGGTTTTTGGATAATTGGTCTTTGTTCCAGGGACATTGGGATCTGTTTCGAAGGGACGGTCTACATCTGAACCAGAGGGGTACTGGCATTCTTGCAGGAGTGTTTGCCAGTGCTGCTCGGGGGGGTTTAAACTAGATGTGCAAGGGGCAGGGATCCAGATCCAGAGGGTTGGTCAGAAGGAGCATGGGATTAAATGTGTAGAAGGTTTGGGTAATCTTGAGAAGGTCATCAAAATTCAGGGTGCAATTAGCCCGATGGAAGTTCAAGGAGCTGGGTTAGGTACAGTAGACAGACTTTTAAGCAAAGAGAGGAGGAATGGGCTAAGAATTCTATACTTGAATGCATGTAGTGTCAGAAATAAGGCAGATGAGCTTGAAGCTCAGATGAAAATGGGGAACTACGATATTGTTGGGATAACGGAGACATGGCTGCAAGGGGATCAGGCCTGGGAATTGAGTGTACCAGGGTATACGTGCTATCGTAGAGACAGAAATATGGGAAGAGGGGGTGGGGTGGCCCTGTTGGTAAGGAATGAGATTCAGTCCTTAGCAAGAGGTGACTTGGGAACAGGGGAAGTACAGTCTGTGTGGATTGAGCTGAGGAACAGCAAGGGTAAAAAGACCCTAATGGGTGTTGTGTACAGGCCCCCAAACAGTAGCGTGGATATTGGGTACAAGTTGATTAGGGAGTTAACATTGGCATGTGCTAAAGGTAATGTAGTCGTTATGGGAGATTTCAACATGCAGGTGAACTGGGAGAATCAGGTAGGTGCTGGACCCCAGGATAGGGAGTTTGTGGAGTGTCTAAGGGATGTATTTTTGGAACAGCTTGTGCTTGAGCCAACCAGGAACGAGGCTATTTTGGACTTGGTGATGTGTCATGAACAGGAATTGATAAGTGATCTTGAAGTAAAGGAGCCATTAGGAAGTAGTGATCATAACATGATAAGTTTTTATCTACAATTTGAGAGGGATAAGGGCAGATCAGAGGTGTGGGTGTTGCAATTAAATAAAGGAGACTACGGAGCCATGAGGGAAGAGCTGGCCAAAGTTAAATGGGCGGATGCCCTGGCAGGAAAGACAGTGGATCAGCAGTGGCAGATATTCTTGTGCATAATACAAAAGATGCAAAAGCAGTTCATTCCAATGATTCAAAGGATTCAAAGAGGGGGAAGGGGCCACAGTGGTTGACAAAGGAAGTCAGAGATTGTATAGCATTAAAGAAAAAGAAGTATGACAGGGCTAAGATGAGTGGGAATACAGATGATTGGGAAAGTTTTAAGGAGCAGCAGATCTTAACTAAAAAAGCAATACGGAGAGAAAAAATCAGGTATGAGCTCAGTCTAGCCAGGAATATAAAAGGGGATAGCAAAAGCTTTTTTAGCTATGTGAAGAGAAAGAAGATAGTTAAGAACAATGTTGGCCCCTTGAAGAATGAATTGGGAGAAATTGTTATGGGAAACAGGGAAATGGCAACAGAATTTAATGCGTACTTTAGATCTGTCTTCACCAGGGAGAACACAAGCAATCTCCCAGATGTATGGATGGGCCAGGGTCATAAGATATCAGAGGAATTGAGACAGATTGACATTAGGAAAGAAACTGTGATGAGTAGACTGGTAGGACTGAAGGCTAATAAATCCCTGGGTCCAGATGGTCTGCATCCGAGGGTTCTAAAAGAGGTGGCTCAGGAAATTGCGGATGCATTGGTAATCATTTTCCAATGTTCCTTAGATTCAGGATCAGTTCCTGAAGGTTGGAGAGTGGCTAATGTTATCCCACTTTTCAAGAAGGGAGGGAAGGAGAAAACGGAGAACTATCGCCCTGTTAGCCTAACGTCAGCTGTGGGGAAGATGCTTGAGTCCATTATTAAGGACGAAATAGTGGCACATCTAGATGGCAGAAATAGGATTAGGTCGAGCCAGCATGGATTTACCAAGGGCAAATCATGCTTGACTAATCTGTTGGAGTTTTTTGAGGGTGTAACAAGGATGTTAGACGAGGGTAAGCCAGTGGATGTAGTGTACCTAGATTTTCAGAAGGCATTCGATAAGGTGCCACATAGGAGATTGGTGAGTAAAATCAGAGCTCATGGCATTGGGGGCAGGGTTTCAACATGGATAGAAAACTGGTTGGCAGATAGAAAGCAAAGGGTAGCAGTGAATGGGTGTTTCTCGGACTGGCTGGAGGTGACTAGTGGGGTACCACAGGGCTCTGTATTGGGACCACAGCTCTTTATGAGTTATGTCAACGATTTAGATGAGGGCATTGAAAACTATATCAGCAAGTTTGCTGACGATACTAAACTGGGTGGCAGTGTGACATGCGAAGAGGACGTTAGGAGAATACAGGGAGACTTGGATAGGCTGGGTGAGTGGGCAGATACTTGGCAGATGTCATTCAATGTGAATAAATGTGAAGTTATCCACTTTGGAAGCAGGAACAAGAGGGCAGAGTATTGTCTGAATGGTGTAGAGTTAGGTAAGGGAGAAATGCAAAGAGACCTAGGAGTCCTAGTTCACCAGTCAATGAAGGTGAATGAGCAAGTGCAACAGGCAGTGAAGAGGGCAAATGGAATGTTGGCCTTTGTTACAAGGGGAATTGAATACAAGAGCAAGGATGTCCTTTTGCATTTGTACAGGGCCCTGGTGAGACCACACCTGGAATATTGTGTACAGTTTTGGTCTCCAAGTTTAAGGAAGGACATTCTGGCAATTGAGGAAGTGCAGCGTAGATTCACTAGGTTGATTCCTGGGATGGCAGGGCTGTCTTACGCAGAGAGATTGGAGAGATTGGGCTTGTACACACTGGAATTGAGGAGATTGAGAGGGGATCTGATTGAAACGTTTAAGATAATTAAAGGATTTGATAGGATTGAGGCAGGAAATATGTTCCAGATGTTGGGAGAGTCCAGTACCAGAGGGCATGGATTGAGAATAAGAGGTCAGTTATTTAAAACAGAGTTGAGGAAGAGCTTCTTCTCCCAGAGAGTTGTGCAGGTGTGGAATGCACTACCTCGGAAGATGGTGGAGGCCAATTCTCAGGATGCTTTCAAGAAGGAGCTGGATAGATATCTGATGGATAGGGGAATCAAGGGATATGGGGACAAGGCAGGGACTGGGTATTGATAGTGAATGATCAGCCATGATCTCAGAATGGCGGTGCAGACTCGAGGGGCCGAATGGTCTACTTCTGCACCTATTGTCTATTGTTCCTTATTCTTATTCATTTTGCCTTTAACCTTGACAGGAACATACAAACTCTGCACTCTCAAAACTTCTCCTTTGAAGGCCTCCCACTTACCAATTACATCCTTGCCAGAGAACAACCTGTCCCAATCTACGCTTTTTAGATCCTTTCTTGTTTCTTCAAATTTGGCCTTTTTCCAGTTTAGAACTTCAACCCAAGGACCAGATCTATCTTTATCCATGATCAAGTTGAAACAAATGACGTTGTGATCACTGTAACCAAAGTGTTCCCCTACACACACTTCCGTCAGCTGCCCTCATTTCCTAATAGGAGATCTAATATGGCATCTTCCCTAGTTGGTACATCTATATATTGATTTAGAAAACTTCCCTGAACACATTTCACAAACTCTAACCCATCTAGACCTTTAACAGTATGGGAGTCCCAATCAATGTGTGGAAAATTAAAAATCCCCTACAATCACAACTTTCTGTCTCCTGCAGTTGTCTGTTATTTCTCTGCAGATTTGCTCTTCCAATTCTCACTGACTATTGGGTGGTCTATAATACAGGCCTATTAATGTGGTCATACCTTTCCTGTTTCTCAGCTCCACCCATATGGCCTCAATAGACAAGCCCTCTAACCTTTCCTGCCGAAGCAATGCTGTAATATTTTCCCTGACTAGCAAAGACAACTCCCCCCCCCCCAACCCTTCATCCCTCTGCCTCTATCACGTCTGAAACATCAGAACCCTGAAACATTGAGATGTCACTCCTGACCCTCCTGTAGCCAAGTTTCAGTAATATCTATGATGTCATAATTCCACGAGTCACTCCAAGCCCTCAGCTCATCTGCCTTCCCCACAATACTCCTCGCATTGAAATATACACACCTCAGAAGACTGTTACCAGCACACACAACCTTGCTATTTATGGCTTTGCATGAACTGCTAACATCATTTATTTTCACCCCCGTTCAACTATCTACTCTGGCACTCTGGTTCCCATCCCCTTGCAAGTCTAGTTAAACCCTCCCCAATAACACTAGCAAACCTCCCTGCAAATATATTGGTTCCCTTGTAGTTCAGGTGTAACCCATCTCTTTTGTACAGGTCCCATCTGCCCCAGAAGAAGTCCCAATGATCTAGAAATCTGAAACCCTGCCCCCTACACCAGTTTCTCGGCCACGTGTTCATCTGCTAGAGCATCCTACTCTTATCCTCACTGGCTCGTGGCACAGGCAGCAATCCGGAGATTACTACCCTCGAGGTCATATTTTTCAACTTCCTACCAGGCTCTCTGTACTCACTCTTCAGGACCTCCTGACTCCTTCTACCTTTGTCATTGATACCGATGTGTACCATGACATCTGGCTGATCACCCTCCACTTCAGAATGCTGTGCATGCGATCAGAGACATCCCTGACCCTGGCACCTGGGAGACAACAAACCATCTGGGAGTCTCAGTCATGACCACAGAATCTCCCGTCTGTACCCCTGACTATGGAGTCCCCTATCACTACCACTCTCCTCTTCTTCCTCCCTCCCTTCTGCACTGCAGAACCAGACTCAGTGCCAGAGATCCGGCTTCCGCAGCTTGTCCCAGGTAAGCCACCCCCCCCCCCCCAACAGTGTGCAAATCGGTATACTTGTTCTGGAGAGGAATGGCCACAGAGGAACCCTGAACTACGTGCCCTTTCCCCTTCCTTCGCCTGAAGGTAACCCAATTACCTGTGCCCTATTCCTTAAGTGTAACTACCTCCCAGAAGCCACTATCTATAAACTGCTCAGTCTCCCAAATGAACTGGAGGTCATCCAGCTCCTGCTCCAGTTCCCTAACGCGGTCTGTTAGGAGCTACAGCTGGATGCACTTCTTGCAGGTATCGTTGTCAGGGACACCGGAGGTCTCCCTGACTTCCCACATCCTGCAAGAGGAGCATTCCAACATCCTGCCTGGCATATTCTCTAGTCTGAACAAAAAAAAAACATACCAGAACCTACCCTCACCTCTCTTGTACTGCTTGAAACATTTTATACCCTAAACCAGATTCATTGTCTCTCTGTCAATCTGTGCATCATTTTCCTCAGCAGCTGTAAGGGCAATGGTCACCTTAAGATCTTCCTAGCTAGTGGGACCACTGGCATTGGCCACATGCTCCACTCAAATTTAGGAAGAATTTCATGCTATCTACTGAAGGTCACTGGATACTTTATCATGGATGGTGTAAAGAACTGGACAGGCTTTGTAAAACATGCACATTGGTGTGGCATTTTTATTTAAAACTATTTTACCCTTGATATATTTGATTTTTCCAATGCCATCCTTGAAGACTACTGTGGCATCATTCAGTATCTTTCTCAATTCACTTTCATTTGACTTTGTTGCAGGGGAAGTGGTATGAAGATGTGGTTGGATCTCCAATCAAGTTGTAATTGTCTCAGTCACTCATAACTACACAATGCTGGCCCTCCTGTTTATGTCACATATAGCTGTTCATTGTTGTATTTCACCGTCACAAATGTTATTCCCTGGCCGAGCCAGTGTCCAATTCCATTTTAATCAATTTGCAATTCACTTCAGGTGTAAGCCATATTGTTTGTCTCTTGCAAACTTTCAGTGACAGTCCTATGTCACTCTCATCATTATCATATTTTTCATCAACAGTTTGCAGGTTAGTGCTTATTTTGAAATTCCAACTTGAATTTTTATCTTTTTCTCTTCTCTGTGCAGTCCATTTATTTTAGTCTGCCTGACGTGCTTTTTGTACATGCCCTACTTTGTTGCATTTTCTGAAAGTTTTGCCTTTAAACCAGGTTGGCCTTGTGTACGTGAGCCCCTGCCAGACTGATACCACAATATGTTTGAACAGGGAGGTTTCCATTTAGATGTTGCACTTTTGTTCATGCTCAGTTTCATTCCTGACTGCAACTCAATTGTATGTCTGCTGCATCCATTGATACAGCAATTTCAACTATTCTTTTCAATGAATTGTGCTTCAGTTAGGAGCTGTTTTTGAATGCTCTCTTGTTAAATTCCACAAGCTGAATGATCTCCCAATGTACCATTAAGCCTAGTAATGAACTGACAATGGTCAGACAATTCAGCCACGTCACTTGATTCTACTTTATGAAACCAAAAACGATCTGCAATCAACAATGGTTTTGGTTCTAAGTAACTGTATTACTTTCACATAATCAGCAAAGCTCATTCTGGTTGGGTTGCTTGGTGCATTTAAATTCAAAGCAAACTATGCTCTTCCACCTATTGCACTCAGCAAAACTGGAACTCGTTTCTCACTGGCTATTTCATTTGCTGCAAAATACTGTTCAATTCACTCAGTATACAGCACAAAATCTAGTTATTGGTTCTGCAATTGAATGTATCTATCTTTCCAATGTAGCCAGCAGTTTCTGCTTTTTTTTTAATTATTATTATCACCTAGTACTCACTGATTTTCAGCCCATGAATTTGGTCTGTGTTCTATCTCTTTATTTAACTCAACCATCTTTTTCTTCCCCTTGCAAAGAAGCAAAAGTGTCGTGCTCTTTAGCAATTTGTACATCTTGCTGTAGTTGTCTTCTATGCTCTTATTTCGTCTTTCATTGATCCTGTTATAGTTACTATTCCATAGAGTTACTGAGCATACCCGCAGGAAAAACTCTCACCGAGTTTAAGGTGGTGATATATGTACTCTGAGAATAAAATTTGCTTTGCCTTATTACGTTGAGTGAGGTGTGTTGTGGTGCTGTGATGGTGTATTCATGCCCTAAGGTAGAAGGAGTCAATTTTAGAAAACCTAGCATATTTATCTTTCAACATAGTTCCCTCCTACATTTACACACTTAGTCCAGAGGTTGTGGAGCATACGGATCACTTCTTTGTAGAAGTCAGCGTCTTGGACCTCAAGAAAGTGGTCCACAGAAAGGGTGATTGATAAGTTGATTGATTGTGGCCTACAGTGGAAGATGAATTATTAACTTCAAACTTTCTGCATAATCACTCAAAGAGTTGAACTGCACATGCATGTAACGAGAGCTGTATAACTCTTGCCCCCAGATTTATCTTGACCTACTTCTTCCAGTCAGCACCACCCCCCAACATGCATTAGTGAGAGCAAACTTTAGAGCCCTGAGGAGCTGGGGAGCTCAGGACCCACGACTGCTGCAGAATCAGCAGAATTTCCATTCCATTGGTGGATGCAGCAAATGCTTTAAAATTAATGGATTGATAACTCTCATGCTTATTTCACTTTCCTCATGTTTATATTTAGACCGACTTAGTCCTGACACCAATCCGGAAACTGACCTGTTTACAGACCTGGAGCAAAACCAGTGAAGATTTTCAGTCACTGGTTTTCATCCCAAGTGGTGAAGAAAAGATAAAATTTCTCAATGAATTTAATCCCAATGAAGGTGTGGAGTCCGCACTGTAAAATGAAACTATTCTGGACTCATAACTAAGATAAATCCCCACCCTTCCTGGGATGGGATCAGCAGGGCGATGGGATTTAGGGGAGGTGTTCATATGAAGCACTGTAGCAGTTCTGCTGACAGTCCAAAATCCACTCTTCAATATTAGTTTGATCCTTCATGCAACATGCAGACTCCAGCACAAATTCCTTGCCACCTCTGCCTTCCACTCACTAAATATCTTCCAGATTTGAATCACTCTGATCCCAAACCACAAACCCAGAATCTGAACCTCTTCCCAGTTGTAAGAGAGATCCTGCTGATTCCTGGTGTTCCTCACACTCTTTCAATCCTCCGACACCTCAAGCCTCAAAGTTGCTGTGTCTACATCTGTGGGGGTGGGGAAGCAGAGAATTAGAGAGCTCCTGGTTGGGGGGGGGGGGGTACAGAGTCAGGGAGACATTTTCCTGTGCTGCCTCCTTACCACCTCATTCCCTTCATATCCAGAATTTTGACCAGCTTAATTTGAAATAGACAGCCATGGCCACAATCCATCAGTGCAGAAACCTCCATACATCCACCAATCTCTGAAGTTTGAATTTATAGTCTCTGGACAGAGAAAGTCGTGATGGGACTGGGCAAAGGATTGGCTGAATAGCAGAAGGCAAAGCGTGGGCATAAAGGTTTTTCTGGTTTGCTGCCAGTGGATTGTGTTGGGGACACTTCTTTTCACATTATATATGAATGACTTGGGTGTTGGAATTGATGGCTTTGTGGCCAGGTTTGCAGTTGATACAAATGTAGTTGGAGGGGCAAGTATTGTTGAAAAAGCAGAGAGACTGAGAAGGACTTTGACAGATTGGGAGACCATGCAAATACGTGTCGGATGGAACACAGTGTAGGGAAGTATGGACATTCACTTTAACAGAACAAATAAAGGCATAGACTATTTTCTAAACAGGGAGAAAATTCTAAATTCAGAGGTGCAAATGGACTTGGGAGTCTTTGTGTGGGATTCCCTAAAGGTTAACATGGAGGTTGAAATGATGGTACGGTAGGCAAATGCAATGTTAGCAATCATTTCAAGAGGACTAGATTATAATGGCAAGACAGTAATGCTGAGGCTTTTTAAGGTGTTGGTCAGACTGCACTTGCAGTATTCTGAACAGTTTTGGGCCCCTTATCCCAGAAAAGTTGTTCAGGCATTGGAAAGGGTCTAGAGGAGATTCACAACAATTGTTCCAGGAATGAAAAGGTTAGGATATGAGGAGCATTTATGGCTCTGGGTCTGCATTTACTATAGTTGAGAAGCCAGGGGAGGGGGGTGCAGTGGGGGGGGGGGGGAGGATCTCATTCAATCATGTAGAGTACTGGAATGTCTAGACAGTGAATGTAGGAAGAATGTTTCCTATAGCGGGGGAGTCCAGGACCAGAGGACACAGCCTCAGATCAGCGATCAGGAGGACTTTCTTTAGGCAGTGAATCCATGCAAGTCACTGCCAGAGACTGCGATGTGGAGGACAAGCCACTGAATATACTTAAAGCAGAATTTGATAGTTTCTTGATGAGTCAGAGTGTCAATGGTTACAGGAAAAAGGCGAGGGAATAAGGTTGAGAGGGATATTAAATCAGCCATGATGGAATGCTGGAGCAGACTCAATGGGCCAGTGGCCTAACTCTGATCCTATGACCTATGGACTGAAGGGACTGGTATTGAAATACTGGACATATTTGAAGGAGGACAATAATTTTCTGTAGTATGACAGATTCGGGTGCCTTGTGGACTTGGCTCCTAGAAAAATAAGCATCTTTACCTCACAAACAACTCACTGTGATTCTGTATTTTATTCTCCACCTGCACTGCACATTCTCTGCATCTGTTGCACATTATTCTACATTCTGTTATTGTTTTACCTTGTACTGTCTCACTGCACAGTGCAATGAACTGATTTTCATTAACAGTGTACAAGACAAGCTTTGAAATGTACGGCAATACCTGTGACAATGATAAAACTATCAATCAAACAAACAGTGAAGACAATGACTTGGTAAATTACTCAATGCACAGACTCTGAACACGAGGATATAAGAAATAGAAACAGGATCCAACTCTTTGTGACCCGCAGTCCACCAATCATACCCAAACCTTTTATTGAGGTGTATGGCCACATGGTTACACTGAATTATCTATCTATTTTCTTTCCCTATCCTTATAGTCCACCCAGAGCCTGCCTCCTGCAAATTAGATGTGACTACCTCCATGTAGCTCCTATCAATCATCTCGTCATTCTTTTATATGTACTAAGGTTCATCTAGCTAGAGGTCTAGCTCCTTAACACAGTCTAAAAACAGACAACTTCCCCATCAGGTCTGGAGTCAGGCAGGGCTGCCCTCTCTCCCCTCTCTTGTTCGTGTGCTGCAAAGAACCCTTTGACGAAGCCATCAGGAGGGATGGGGGCATTAGAGGGGTGACGCTGCCAGGCAGCGGAGGGACACGTCAAAACCTCCCTGTACATGGACGACGTCACCGTCTTCTGCTCCGATCCGAGGTCAGTTCGCAGGCTGATCGGCATCTGTGAACAGTTCGAGCAGGCGTCGGGGGCCAGGGTCAACCGCACGAAGAGCGAAGCCATGCTCTTCGGCAACTGGCCCGACCGATCCAGCGTCCCCTTCCCCCTCAGGGCTGATCACCTGGAGGTGTTGGGGATCTGGTTCGGGGGGGCCGAGGCGTGCAACAAGAACTGTCAGGAGCGGACTGCCAAGATGAAACAGAAACTGGGACTGTGGGGAGGGCGCTCCCTATCGATAGCGGGCAAGAACCTGGTCATCAGGTGTGAGGTGCTCTCAGGGCTGCTGTACTTGGCGCAGGTGTGGCCAGTCTCCCGCTCCTTCAGCTCGGAAATCACCCGAGCCGTCTTCAGATTCGTCTGGGAATCTCAAGATGGAGTGGGTCGGACCACCATGCACAAGTCCCCGGACAACGGGGGCAAAAACGTCCCCAATGTCACCCTCACCCTGATGGACAGCTTGTGTGTGGCTGCATCAGGTTGTGTGTGGATCCCAGGTACGTGGGCACCAAGTACCACTACGTGCCCAGGTTCTACCTGTCGCCCTGGCTACGAAGGAGGGGTCTGGCCGCTTTACCCCCGTCAGCTGGTCGTTGCTGCCGTACCTGTCCTTCGTAGAGAAGTTCTTTCAGGTCAACACCTTTGACCACAGGGCCATCAGGCAGTGGTCAGCACGTCAGGTCCTGCAGGCACTGCAGGAGAAGGACGAGATGGACACAGTGGGGTGGTTCCCTGAGCAGACTGTCCAGTTCATCTGGCAAAATGCCTCATCGCCAGACCTCACCAAAAGGCACCAAGACCTCGCCTGGCTGGCGGTGAGAGGGGCCCTCCCAGTCCGATCCCTCCTGTACGCCCGGAACGTCGCCTCCACACCCCTCTGCCCACGGGAGGACTGCAGTGAGGAGGAGTCAGTGACCCACCTCTTTGCACACTGTGGGTTCGCGGAGAAGGTGTGGAGGAGGATGGAAGGGACGGTGTCGAGGTTCATCCCCAGCAGCTGCGTTACAGAGGACTCCCTGATCTATGGGCTGTTCCCGGGAACGCGCACCGAGACCAACATACGGTGCTGCTGGCAGATCATCAACTCGGTGAAAGACGCTCTTTGGTCGGCCCGAAACTTGATGGTCTACCAGTACACGGAGATGTCCGTGGGGGAATGCTGCCGACTGGCACATTCTCGGCTGCAGGAGTCCGTGCTGAGGGACGCACTCAAACTCGGTGCAGCCACCGCAAGGGCACGGTGGGGAAGGACCAGAGCCTAGGGTTCTTCTCCCGCATGAGGTGAGGTGTAGGGGGGCTGGGTGTATCCCCCTCAACTAGTGTATGTAAATATGAAGTAACAGAGTTCCACTTGGGTGGCAAAAGTGTGGGAATGTAAAGACTGTAATGGAAACATTTGTAAAGGACTGAGAGTCATTGACTGGTTTATTACAGATTCTTCGGCCCACAAAGTTGATCCAAACATATCCCTACCTTAGAAACTACAAGACTTGCCCATAGCCCTCTGTTTTTCTAAGCTCCGTGCACCTATATAAAGTCTCTTAAAAGACCCTATCGTATCTGCCTCCACCACCTTTGCCAGCAGCCCATTCCTTTTCTTTTCAAATCTTTTTATTATCATCATTATTATTCAAAAATAGCACCAGTACGTCAAAGTAACAACATTTACAGTGCCTCAAAAAAGAAGAAATTATCTTAAGGATTGAAAGTTTTTGTGAATAAAAAAAAAACTCATATTAAGCAAGAAAAGTGAAGGAAAAAAAAGAAACCCAATGGAGGTACAACCCCGGAGACATGCGTCATACAAAAAGCTTCTAAAGATAAACATCAAACCGCCAGCAAGAACAAAACATATATCAAAAAAAATATTACATTTAAATCATGGAGGAAATCTATCAGTTAACTGAAATGATAGTAACAAGCAAATGAGCCCCATCTCTTCGACTTCTCATTTTCTTCAAGCTGAGACACAGCATCACTTGTGACAAAGTAGGAGCTGACATATCCTTCCATTTCAACAAGATGGCCCTCCTCGCTATCAATGTAACAAGTGCGAATATGAGAGAGAATACTTATTGACTAATTGTTCAAAAGACATCAATCTGCCTGCTTTAAATAAACCCAAAAAAGAATTAATACCTTTATTTTTCCAAAGTAAAAAAAAATTGGATCACTCCAAGAAGATTTAAATAAGTAATTACGATACATTATACTACAAAGTTTAAATTTTATAACATTTTAAAAAATTGCAGAACTGGAGCCAAATTTGTAAAGAGTGCTTAACCACAGGATATAGGTTTAAATGAACAACTTCAGCTAATTGTATAGTTAGAGCAACTCCTAATAACGAAGTTAAATAAAACTGTTTCACAGCTCTCAGTTCCAGGTCTACACAAACTGGCCGATCATTCCTATAACCCCAATATCACCGAAAGGACTTCTACCGCAAATTAACAACCCAATAATCCATTCTTAGATTAGGCAAAGCGAGACCTCCATCCTTTTTCAACTTTTGCAAATGACATTTACCAATTCTTCGTCTTTTATTATCCCAAATAAAAGATAGAATCAATCCGATCAAAAAACCTCTTAGTCAAAAAAAACAGGAATATTCTGAAATAAATATAAAAATTTTGGTAAAATCATTATTTTAACTCCATGAATACGACCAACAAGTGAAAATGTAGGTGGGCTCCATCTACTAAAGGAATACTTCATAGAGTCCACTAAAGGAGGAAAATTGGCTTTATAAAGATCCTTATCTTTTTTTTTAGTAATTATAACACCTAAATATCTAAAAGAATCCGTAACTTTAAAAGGAATATTATCATATATAAAGACAGATTCATTTAAAGGAAGTAATGTAGCGGTGTGCTACACACAGCGCTGAAATAACGACATGTAGTCGGTGAGCTGTAGTTACAAAAGAGGTTTATTCAAACTTTGATGCCTCGCTTTAAAGCCTTCCTGTTCCCGCCCTCCCCGGGCAGGAATGCTGTAGGGGGCATATATACCCTTGCTGGTGAAGCAGGCTTGGCGCCTTCGTTGGGACTGGCCTCAATGCCGGCGCGCGCCACTTTGTGAGCCGGTTCGAGTGCGCTGGGAAGTGGGTCGCCACATAACCTCCCCCCCCTCCACAGAACTGGCGATACACCCCCAATGTCCTCAGTCTGGGTCGGACTCTGTTTTGGGAGGTCTGCCTCTGCGCCGCGGTGCCTGAATCTCGACCGGCTGCGCCAAGTCCACATGAGCCGGTTTGAGTCTGTCCACTGTGAAAACCTCCTCTTCCCCCCCCCCCCCAATGTCCAGCACGAAGGTGGACCCGTTGTTTCTGATCACCGTGAACGGCCCCTCGTAGGGCCGCTGTAGCGGTGCCTGATGTCCGCCCCGTCGTACAAAAACGAACTTACAGTTTTGCAAGTCTTTGGGTACGCAGGTCGGGTTCTGACCATGCTGTGAAGTGGGTATGGGGGCCAGGTTGCAGAGCCTCTCGCGTAGTCTGCCCTGGATTGCTGTGGGTTCTTCCTCATGACCCCTTAGGGCCGGTATGAACTCTCCTGGGACGACCAGGGGTGCGCCGTACACCAACGGCCGATGAGGTGTGCAGATCTTCTTTGGGCGCCGTGCGGATTCCAAGCAGGACCCAGGGGAGCTCGTCAACCCAGTTAGTCCCTTTGAGGCGGGCCATGAGAGCCGACTTTAGGTGACGGTGGAAACGCTCCACTAGTCCGTACGACTGTGGGTGGTAAGCAGTTGTGTGGTGCAGCTGTGACCTCAAAAGGCTGGCCATAGCTGTCCACAGACTGGAGGTGAACTGGGCGCCTCTGTCGGAGGTAATGTGGGTCGGTACACCAAAGCGAGATACCCAGGTGGCAATCAGTGCCCGGGCCCAGGATTCGGAGGTGGTGTCGGTGAGCGGGACTGCCTCTGGCCATCTTGTGAACCGGTCCACGATAGTCAGGAGGTGCCGCGCTCCTCGCGACACTGGCAAGGGGCCCACGATATCCACATGAATGTGGTCGAAACAATAGACAACAGACAATAGGTGCAGGAGTAGGGCATTCAGCCCATCTAACCAGCACCGCCATTCACTGTGATCATGGCTGATCATACATAATCAGTACCCCTTTCCTGCCCTCTCCCCATATCCCTTGACCCCGCTATCTATAAGAGCTCTATCTAACTCTCTCTTGAATGCATCCAGAGACTTGGCCTCCACTGCCTTCTGGGGCAGAGCATTCCACATATCCACAACTCTCTGGGTGAAAAAAGTTTTTCCGCATCTCAGTTCTAAATGGCCTACCCCTTATTCTTAAACTGTGACCTCTCGTTCTGAACTCACCCATCAGCGGGAACATGCTTCCTGCCTCCAGCATGTCCAATCCCTTAATAATCTTGTGTGTCTCAATCAGATCCCCTCATCATTCTAAATTCCAGTGTATACAAGCCCAGACGCTCCAATCTTTCAACATATGACAGTCCCGTCATTCCAGGAATTAACCTTGTGAACCTATGCTGCACTCCCTCAATAGCAAGAATGTCCTTCCTCAAATTTGGAGACCAAAACTGCACACAATACTCCAGGTGGGGTCTCACCAGGGCCCTGTACAGCTGCAGATGGACCTCTTTACTCCTATACTATATTCCTCTTGTTATAAAGGCCAGCATGCCATTGCCTTTCTTCACTGCCTGCTGTAACTGCATGCTTGCTTTCATTGACTGATGTACAAGAACAACTAGATCTCGTTGTACTTCCCCTTTTCCTAACTTGACTCCATTTAGATAGTAATCTGCCTTCCTGTTCTTGCCACCAAAGTGGATAACCTCACATTTATCCACATTAAACTGGATCTGCCATACATTTGCCCACTCACCCAACCTATGCAAGTCACCCTGCATTCTCATAACATCTTCCTGACATTCCAAACTGCCACCCAGCTTTGTGTCATCAGCAAATTTGCTAATGTTACTTTTAATTCCTTCATGTAAATCATTAATATATATTGTAAACAGCTGCGGTCCCAGCAATGAACCTTGTGGTACCCCACTGGTCACAGCCTGCCATTCCGAAAGGGTCCCGTTAATCGCTACTCTTTGTTTCCTGTCAGCCAGCCAATTTTCAATCCATGTCAGTACTCTACCCCCAATACTATGTGCCCTAATTTTGCCCACTAACCTCCTATGTGGGACTTTATGAAAAGCTTTCTGGAAGTCCAGGCACACTACATCCACTGGCTCTCCCTTGTCCATTTTCATAGTTACATCCTCAAAAAACTCCAGAAGATTAGTCAAGCATGATTTTCGCTTCATAAATCCATGATAACTCGGACTGATCCTTCTACTGCTATCCAAATGTGTCGTATTTTCATCTTTTATAATTGACTCCAGCATCTTTCCCACCACTGACGTCCAGCTAACCGGTCTATAATTCCCTGTTTTCTCTCTCCCTCCTTTCTTGAAAAGTGGGACAACATTAGCCACCCTCCAATCAGCAGGAACTGTTCCTGAATCTATAGAACATTGGAAAATGATTACTAATGCGCCCATGATTTCTAGAGCCACCTGTTTAAGTACCCTGGGATGCAGACCATCAGGTCCCGGGGACATCAGCCTTCAGACTCAACAGTCTATCCAACACCGTTTCTTGCTTAATATAAATTTCCTTCAGTTCATCCTTTACCCTAGTTCCTTTGACCACTATTACATCTGGGAGATTGCTTGTGTCTTCCCTAGTGAAGACAGATCCAAAGTACTTGTTCAACTCATCTGCCATTTCCTTGTTCCCCATAATAAATTCACCCGTTTCTGTCTTCAATGTCCAATTTTGGTCTTAACTATTTTTTTGCTATTCACATACGTTTATTCAGATAAACGCCGGCGGATGGGGTGGAACTGCTGCGGCAGGGCTTTGGTGTGCCGCTGCACCTTTACTGTTTAGCAGTGCATGCACGTTTTGGCCCATTCACTGACCTGCTTGCGGAGTCCGTGCCAAACGAACCTGTTGGCTACCATCCGGACGGTTGTCCTGATGGAGGGGTGCGCTAAGTTGTGAATGGAGTTGAAAACACGCCGCCGCCGGGCTGCCGGAACGACGGGGCGGGGGTTGGCCGGTGGTGACGGCACAGAGTAGGGTCCTCTCACCTGGGCCTACGGCGAGGTCCTGCAGCTGCAAACCGGAGACTGTGGTTCTGTAACTAGGGATCTCCTCGTCTGCCTGCTGTGCCTCCGCCAGTGCTTCATAGACTAATCCCTGGGACAGGGCTTGGATGTCAGAGCGGGAGACGGCGTCCGCCACGACATTGTCCTTTCCCGAGACATGCTGGACATGCGTTGTGTATTCGGAGATGTAGGACAGATGTCGCTGCTGGCGGGACGACCAGGGGTCGGACGCTTTCGTAAACGCAAAGGTAAGCGGTTTGTGGTCCATGAACGCGGTGAAGGGCCTACTTTCCAGGAAGTACCTGAAATGCCGGATTGCCAGGTAGAGCGCCAAAAGTTCCCGGTCGAAAGCACTGTATTTGAACTCCGGTGGTCGTAGGTGTTTGCTGAAGAACGCCAGGGGTTGCCAACGACCCTCGATGAGTTGTTCCAGCACTCCATCGGCTGCCGTGTTAGATGCGTCCACTGTGAGGGCGGTAGGGACATCATCCGTTCTGGGGTGCACCAGCATCGCGGCGTTTGCCAAGGCTTCTTTGGTTTTAATGAAAGCGGCGGCGGACTCCTCGTCCGAGGTAATGTCCTTGCCCTTACCCAACATCAAGGCGAACAGGCGGCGCATGAAGCGGTGGTAGAAATTTACCATACCCACGAATTCCTGAAGGCCTTTAATTGTGTTGGGTCGGGGGAAATGGCGGACCGCGTCTACCTTGGCGGGCAGAGGGGTTGCCCCGTCTTTAGTAATCCTGTGGCCCAGGAAGTCGATGGTGTCGAACCCAATCTGGCATTTGGCCGGGTTGATTGTTAGACCGTATTCACTCAGTCGGGTGTTGAGTTGACGGAGGTGGGACAGATGCTCCTGACGACTGCTGCTTGCTTATGAGGATGTCGTCCAAATAGATGAACGCAAAGTCCAGGTCGCGTCCCACTGTGTCCATTAACCGCTGAAATGTCTGTGTGGCATTCTTTAGGCCGAACGGCATGCGGAGGAACACGAAAAGGCCGAACGGGGTGATGAACGCCGTTTTGGGGACGTCGTCCGGATGCATTGGGATTTGATGGTATCCCCGGACGAGGTCTACCTCGGAGAAGATCCGTGCGCTGTGCAGGTTTGCTGCAAAGTCCTGAATGTGCGGCACAGGGTAGCGGTCCTGTGTGGCAGCCTCGTTCAGCCTGCGGTAGTCGCCGCATGGACTCCAGCCCCCTGTTGCTTTGGGCACCATGTGCAGGGGGGAGGCCCATGGGCTGTCGGACCACCATTTGATCCCCAATTCCTCCATCCTCTTGAACTCCTCCTTCGCCAGTCGGAGCTTGTCCAGGGGAAGCCTTCGAGCACGTGCGTGGAGGGGTGGTCCCTGGGTCGGGATGTGGTGCTGTACTCCGTGCCTGGGCATGGCTGCCGTAAACTGCGGCGCCAGAACCGATGGGAAATCCGCCAGGACCCTGGTGAAGTCGTTGTCTGACAACTTGATGGAGCCGGGGTGAGGGGCTGGCAACTGGGCTGCACCCAGGGAGAACGTTTGAAAGGTCTCGGCGTGGACCAGTCTCGTCCTTGGCAGGTCGACCAGTAGACTGTGAGCTCGCAAAAAATCCGATCCCAGGAGCGGTTGGGCTACGGCAGCCGCTGTGAAGTCCCAGGTGAACCGGCTGGAGCTGAACTGTAGCCGCACCGTACAGGTGCCGTAGGTCCTTACTGTGCTGCCGTTCGCGGTCCTTAGGGTGGGACCCGGTTCTCTGCTGCGGGTGTCGTAATTCGTCGGAGGTAAGACGCTGATCTCGGCTTCGGTGTCGACCAAAAAGCGGCTTCCCGACTGCTTGTCCCAGATATGCAGGTGGCTATCCCGATGGTCAGCTGCTGTAGCCATCAGCGGCGGCTGGCCCTGGCGTTTCCCGTGAACTTGCAGGGCGGGCGACAACGGCGGGCTTCTGCGCCCCACCGCTGGTGGTAGAAGCACCATTGTTCGTTAGTCCTCACCCCTACCTCTGAGGTTAGTGGGCTCTGCGGCCGGGCCTGGTCTGGTTTGCTGCCGGGAGCGTGGCCTGGTGATCTGTGCGACGGACGCCCCACTCTCCTTGGCTTTCCACAGCAAGTCCGCCCCGGCCGCCACCTTCCGGGGGTCGCTGAAATCCGCGTCGGACAGCAGCAGGCGTATGTCCTCGGGCAGCTGCTCCAGGAACGCCTGCTCAAACATGGGGCAGGGCTTGTGAACTCCGGCCAGGGACAGCATCTCGATCATCAAAGCCGACGGTGGCCTATCTCCCAAACCATCCTGGTGCAGTAAGCGGGCAGCTCGCTAGCACCATGTGAGTCCGAAAGTCCTTATGAGCAGAGCTTTGAATTCTGTGTATTTGCCTTCCTCCGGCGACTGGATGAACTCCTCAACCTGAGCGGCTGTCTCCTGGTCGAGAGAGCTCACCATGTAGTAGTAACGTATGGCATCCGAGGTTATCTGCCGAATGTGGAATTGGGCTTCTGCTTGCTGGAACCATAGGTGAGGTCGCAGCGTCCAGAAGCTTGGCAGTTTTAACAAAACTGCATGAACAGATGCGGCGTCGTTCATCTCCGGTCCAAATATCGTTTGGGCCGTCGGGGTCACTAATTGTAGCGATGTGCTACACGCAGCGCTGAAATAACGACACGGAGTCGGTGAGTTGCAGTTGCAAAAGAGCTTTATTCAAAATTCGCGGCCTCGCTTTAAAGCCTTCCTGATCCCGCCCTCCCCGGGCGGGAATACTGTAGGGGGCTCGTATTCACAGTCCCGTCCCACGCGTGGGTTTTTCCCCTTGCTGGTGAACCAGGCTTGGCGCCCTCGTTGGGACCTGCCTCAACGCCGCGTGTGCCACTTTGTGAGCCAGTTCGAGTGCGCTGGGAAGTGGGTCGCCACAACAATTCACTTTTACTAAAATTTATTTAATATCCAGAAAAGTCTCCAAATTTATCAAATAATTTTAGCAAAGCAGGAATAGATTCTTCAGGCTTAGATATATATACCAATAAATCATCAGTGTAAAGAGAGATCTAGTGCATGGTCTCATTCACAAAAATCCCATGAATATTTTCGGGTTCACAAAGGGGTTCTAATATTATGTTAAATAACAAAGGACAATGTACAACCTTGTTTTGTCCCCCGTCATAGCTGAAAAAAGGAGACCAACAGTTATTAGTGACAGCAGTAGCAATAGGAGCTTTATATATCATTTAAGTCCAATTATTAAAATTAATACCAAAACCAAATTTTTCTAAAACATTAAATAAATATTTCCATTCAACTCAATCAAATGCTTTTTCAGCATCCAAAGATATAACGCATTGTGGAGTTTTAGAAGAAGGCTAATATATAATGTTAAATAATCTTCGAACATTTGTGAAAGAATAACGACCCTTTATAAAGCCTGTTTGATCTTTAAAAATGATTTTACCCAAAAGGCTCTCCAACCGATTGGCCACTATCTTTGAGAGAATCTTAGCATCAACATTCAATAATGAAATAGGTCTGTATGAGGCACAATCAGTAGGATCTTTATCTGTTTTAAGAATTAAAGAAATAGAAGCTTCATTAAAAAGTACAGGGTAAATCACTTTTCACAAAAGAATCTTTAAAACATCTCCAACATATATGGAGAAAGCAATTTTACAATTTTTAAATAAAATTCTACAGGATAACCATCAAGTCCCGGGGCCTTACCAGATTGTATTGAAAAATAGCTTTATGAATTTCGGATTCAGTAATTTGGGCATCAAGTGTTTTGTGATCCTCAGAAGAAATTTTAGGAAAAGCAACCTTTCGTAAAAAAAATCATTCATTTCAGAAGAGTCTACTGGACATTGGGTTTTATAAAGTTCAGTATAAAAATCTTGAAAAATCTTATTAATTTCTTCAATAATCCCGAGCCACAGTACCATCTTTTCTACAAATTTTCAAAATTTGCCTCTTGGTTCCAGCCAGTTTTAATTGAGATGCAAGTAGTTTATTATTTTTATCTCCAAACATATAAAATTGGCTCTTTAACTTAAGTAGATAACCTTCAATTGGATGAGGTTATATTGTGTTTGAAGTTCCACCCTTTTTAAAATGTCAATATTAGGGAAAGTCGCATAGATATTATCTAAATCTTTAATTTGTTTCGAAATTTTATCTGATTCTGCTTTAGTCTGTTTTTTAAGTTTAGGTGAATAAAAAATAATCTGACCACATAAAAATGCTTTGAATGTATCCCATATAATTAATTTAGACATACCTCCTATATCATTAAAAAGAAAAAAAAATTATCTGGCTTTCGATACAATTGATAAAGTCAGAGTTTTGCAACAAAGTCTGAGATATGTGTGTCGGCCAGAAATTACATCGTCAAATTCAAAGGACAAACTCAAAGGCACATGATCAGATATAGCAATAGTGTCATATTCACAGTTTTTAACATTAGGCAAAAGGCGGGGATCAATTATAATATAATCAATCCTCGAATATTTTTTATAAACATGTGAAAAAAAAGGAATATTCTCTGTCATCAGGGTGCAAATGCCTCCATAATTCAATCAACCCAAAATCAGTCAAAAACGAGTTAATAACTGACGGAGAACGATTTAGAAGTCGCTGATTAGTTGAGCTCTTGTCACTCATAGGATTTAAACAACATTTAAAATCCCCATCCATTTTCAACATATACTCATTTAAATCTGGCAGTAAAGCAAATAGTTTTTTTAAAAAAGAAGGATAATCTAAATTAGGACCATAAAAATTAACCAAAACAACCTTTGTATTAGAAATCACTGCTTTAACAATTAAAAATCTACCATTAGAATCTGATTCAATATCCTCTTGAGTAAATATATTAGATTTAATAAAGATAGACACGCCCTTAGTTTTGCTCTGAGAAGTAGCATGGAATTGTATCCCATTCCACCAGCGAAAAAATCTATTTTGATCTCCTGCCCTGAAATGTGTCTCCTGAGCAAAAATTATATCAAGTTGAAATTGATTAATAATTTTAAAAGTCTATTTTCGTTTGATAGGATGATTCCAACCACGTATATTCCAACTTATTACATTAATCCGTTTAACTGCCATACTATAATTTTATTCTAATTTACTTTATACATGCGCAGAGCACATACCAATACGGGATTATCAAAGATGGCGGTGATGAGGAATACAATCATATAGAAAACACGCATGCTCCAGAACAACCCAATGGGAAAAAACTCCTAACTCTAAACCCACCCACCCTCCCAAAAGCCCAAAAAAAGGCAAGTGAACTAAGATAGAATACAAAGCCATGGGCCGCTCTGTCGGTCTCCTCTCTCCCTCCCCCCAGCCACCGCACAAAAAAAAATGACCTTGCAAGAAAGACAGTAACGTCTCGACAAAGGAGAGTGTTTACATTCCATCGTGTATTAAAAAGAAACAGAACCAAAATAACATAATCTCTTGAGGAAAAAAAACAGCACCATCTTAAGTTTAGCTTTAAATTTGGCTATAGGGCGCTATAATAAAACAGATTTAAAAAAGGTCAATAGTATATTTAACCGAACTAAATTTACGAAAATTTAAATTAGTAATATCATAGTAACTAAACCCTCCCAGATATATATATATATAAACCCTATTGGTAGAGGGGAAAAAAAACTACCAGTTAGTAAGTTAAGAAACAACAAAAAAAATCAAACCAAATATTAGATAAAAAGAACAAATCCTTTTATCGTCTTTTCTCAGTCAAATATGTAATTAACCATTTAAACAGTCAAACTTGAACCGTAAATCTCCTTGGGGAAAAAAATCCAATAGGATGTAATGATGAACTGGTTTTCTTATCTACTTTTATTAATCTGTCAATGAAATATCCAAAAAGCCTTCATATAACTTCTTTTTGAAAATGACTAATATACAGATAATCAAACAGCTTTTCAGATAGTTCCTTCAGTAGTAACATCAGTGACTATAGCCTGGACAAAATCCAGCATGACTTTTGGGTCAAAGAAAGTACGTGGGGATGAACTAGGAGGAAAAACTTTCATTCTTGTCAGGTAACTCAAAGAGGGTAATAGTTTCTTATCATATGCTTGTTTAATTACCAAAGCAAATCTTGCTCTTTGTTCCATTACTTCTTTCGGATAATCTTCATAAAAACGGAGCTCAGACTCGTTGAATCTGAAAACTCTGTTTTTGTGCCTGTCGCATTATTTGATCTTTAATTTTAAAGTGATGAAAACAAACCAAAATAAATCTTGGTCTGGTTGGGTCTTTAAATTTTGAAGTGGACAGCCTGTGTGCTCTTTCAATAGCAGACGGCTGTAATAAAATAGTTGGAAATAGATCATGAAAGAGCTTACCAAAGTAAACCATTAAGTTTCCATTTGCAGCTCCTTCTTGCAATCCAACAATTCGTATGTTGTTTCGGCAAGACCTAGTTTCCAAATCAATAATCTTATTATGATATCTTTCCAAACGGGTTGTAGTTTTTGCTTAGTTGACTTAAATTCCTCTTCATGTTTACTAACTTGAGTTTCCTCATCTTTAAGTTTTCCCAGAAATAACTTCATTTCATTCTTATTCATTTCCAGTTGATCTTTCATTTCCTCATTCTGATCTTGAATTGATTTCAGTGTACGAACGATATCCTCAGCCCATGCTGGCATTTCATCAGATCTTTCCTTCGGCATCTTTCCTTTTCCATTACCTTTGTCAGTAGGTTCATGCAGATTCTTCCCACTTCTTATAGACAGAGACATATTACTCCCCTTCAAGAATCAGCAATTAAAAATTTCAAATTCAAAATTTAAGCTGGGGGGAGAGAGAGAAAACTAAGAGCAGCACAGAATTACTGCTACTCCATCGACAGACAGGGGCAGTCTCCTCCGGCAGCCCATTCCACACACGCAGTAAAAACTCTGAGTAAAAACTTACCCCTGACATCTCTTTTGTACCTACTCCCCAGCACTTTAAACCTGTGTCCTCTTGTGGCAACCATTTCAGCCCTGGGAAAAAGCCTCTGACTATTCATAAAGGTGGATAAGAACAAAGATGTAACTATAGGTTGTCTAGAGGATCTATATATTCATTTATGTGTAGAGCCATGAGTGATTGACAAGAGCGGAGGGCCAAGACTACGGCAACAGTTTAAGAGGTAGGCGAACTGGGAAGGGTCCAATGCAGCTGAAAGGTGGGATCTTATACAACACGTTACCAGCATCTCACAGCATGTTGTGTGGGTAACCTGTGATCTGGAGGAATGTCATTTCATTTTGTTTTGATGACAATAAACTTGAATTGGAACTTGGTTCCTGAGTAGCTGTGTCACAACCGCAGATTAGGCTACTCAGTAGATACGGCAATTGTGCTTGTGAAAATGCACGTGTCAGCTAATTATTATTTAACCATGATAGTATTTAACTTCATACTTGTCATTGTAGTGCTTGTGAAGACTTGGACAGAGCACAGCAACACTTCACTGCCTGTTTGCATCGGCCTTCCCTGAGAAACTGGTTGTCGTATCTGACTCTGAAGATTAGTGCTATTCGTTTAACATCTAGCAGTTCTTTTCAGACACAGTGTAGGCTTTTTTTTCCATTTGAGAGTCTTAGATAACGACCCTGTTTGGCCTAGCATTTATAGTTTATTTTTCCCTTTAACACTATTAACATTAAAGTTTGTGAACTACTGACCTACTTCAGTGTCTCTCACTCCACACCTAGGTCACATCTGAATCTGGTAACAGCAAGTCACGACCATTCAAAGATGGATCCAGTAGAGAGAGAGCAGCTGACCTTGGCTGTGAGATTCAGTGGTCAGGTAGGAGACAAGGTAAGGCACTTCATGAGGTTTGTGACCTTTTAATCCACTTCATCCGGAATTTTGGCTCTATTGCGGCTCCAATTAATGCACTCACCGAGAAGACCTCGGCAGAATTCCAGTGGATGAACAATGCCAACGAACCATTTTCAGAGCTAAAGCGACATTTCACCACTGCCCCGCTGCTGCAACACCCAGACACATCTCATTGTCGAGGCGGATGTATCCAATGTCGGCATAGGAGCCGTCCTCTCACAGCGCTCGTCTGCAGATAGCCGGCTCCACCCTTCTGCCTTCCGTTCCCGTTGCTTGACTCCAGCCAAGAGGAATTACATTGTTGGGAATCACGAGCTTCTAATTGTCAAGGAGGCCCTGGAGGGATGGCAACACCGGCTGAGGGGGCAGAGCCTCCATTCTTGGTCTGGACAGATGACAAGAACCTCTCCTGTATCCAGGATGCTAAGCGACTCAACTGTTGTCAAGCCCGGTGGGCTCTCTTCTTCACACGGTTCAATTTCATCCTCACCTATCATCCTGGCAGCAAGGCCAACGATCTCTCCAGCAGATCTGAGGGCAATGCTGATCCAGAGCCCATTCTTCCTCGCTTGTGTATCACTGCTCCGGTGATCTGGGGAATAGAGGCAGAAGGGAGAGCTGCCCAACAATCAGATTGTATGGGGGACTTCCCAACTGACTATTTGTCCCTGTTGCGGTGTGTTCCAAAGTGTTGGAATGGAGTCACTCCTCCCGTTTGGCTGGACATCCAGGAATTCAACAGACACAGGAGTTTATAGAGACGATTTTGGTGGCCATCTATGTCCCAGGATTTCCACGACTTTGTATCTGCCTGTCCCACCTGTGCTCAGAGCCAGTGTCCTGTGGGTCTGTTATGTCCACTGTCTGTGCCCCACTGCCCTGGTCCCACCCCTCAATAGATTTCATCACTGGTCTGCTCCCGTTTAATGGAAACACCACCATTATGGCCGTTATGGTCGATTTTCCAAGCTGCCCACTTCATTGCCCTCCCCAAGCTCCCATCAGCTCGTGGGAATACCACACTCATGGATCAACGTGTGTTCAGGCTCCATGGCTTTCCTCAGGACGCAGTGTCTGATGGTGGACCACAGTTCACTTCCTGCTTTTGGAAGGCTTTCTGCTCTCTTGTAGGAGCCATGGCCAGTCTCTCGTCTGGCTTCCGCTCCCAATCAAATGGCCAAACCCCATTTGAACCACAGAGTGAACCAGCAGTTGGAGACAACCCTGTGCTATCTTGCCTCTTCCAACCCCACGTCCTGGAGCTCCAAAATGACTTGGGCAGAGATCGTCCACAATAACCTGCAGTCATCTTCCACTGCTATGTCTCCCTTTGAATGCCGGAAGGGATTCCAGCCCCCGCTCTTCCCTGATCAGGAGATCGACGTAGGAGTTCCAGCTGCTGAACAGCTGATCCTGGAGAAGAGCCAGGGCTTCTCTGCTGCGCGCCCAGAAACGACATTCCCGGCCGGCTGATCGGCTCCGACGACAGGTACGGTCATTCAAGCCAGGAGAGGTCTGGATGGCATCAAGGGATCTTCCCCCGAAAGTCGAGAACCAGAAACTGGCACCACGCTACATGAGACCGTTTGTATTGGAAAAGGCTATCAACGATGTGTCCTATAGATTGTGTCTATCAGCAACACTAAAGATCCACCCAGTTTCCCAGCTCAAGCCGGTTACTACCTCTCCCCTGGCCCCAGTCACCCCTCTTCCCCACTTGGTAGATGGTTTCCTTGTCTATACGGTGCAGCGCCTCCTGGTATCTCGCCGGGTATGTGGTAAGGTCCAGTACCTTGTAGACTGGGAAGGGTATGGCCCAGAAGAAGATACTTGGAAAAGTTGCTGATCCACGACTTCCAGCAGACACAGGTCTGTGGCACCTCAGGGGCTGCACCAAGAGAGGGGGGCCCTGTCACAACCATGGATTCGGCAGCGCAGGAGATACAGCAATTGTGCTTGTGAATATGCATGTGTCACCTAATTATTTAATCATGATGGTATTTAACTCCATATTTGTCGTCATAGTCCTTGTCGGGACTTGGACAGAGCACAGCAATGCTTCCTTCCTGTTTGCTTTGGCCTTCCCTGAGAAATTGGTCTGTCAAGTCAACTGACTCTGAAGACTAGCAGTATTGGATTAATGTTTAGTTGTTCTTTTCAGCCGCAGTATAGGCTTTGTTTTCCATTTGAGAATTTAGTTAATGGCTGTTTGGCCTAGCGGCTATTGTTTATTTTTCCATTTAACACTGTTCGCATTAAAGTCAGTACTACCGACCTGCTTCAGTATCTCTCACTCCGCACCTTGCCCATACCTGAACCTGGTAACAATGCATTCACCTGCACACACGCACATTTCACATATACAGACACACATATACTATATATAGACAGTATTTTATTTACTACAACTACCATGTAGACATCCACAGCACAGTAAATTTTATATTGACCCATTCAGGCCTTAAGATTTAATCACTGTGGAGGATTTCCTACTTGTGGGATGACGTCTTTCCTGGGGCCTCTCCATGGTGGTTGCAGGAGTTGACTCTGGCACTGCAGGAAGTGGTTCTGAGAGCTTTGGACACCTTTCTTTTCTAACAATTGACTCTGCTTTCTTCAACTACTCGCCGTGTTATTTCCCGATGACATCAAATGCAATCTGCACTGTGTAGGAGAGTGGTCAAGTTCTGTCCGTTATCTTTCTACCTACTTCTGATCACCTCTGTAGTCTCTCACCAGGACTGCTTGTTCAGGAGTTTAATATTAAACCTTCTTGTTTGAAGAGCGTCCAATTAGTCTCAGCTGTTTATCCTGCACACTCCTGAGATTGGCTTTGAGGAGATCCAAGCCTGGTAACAAGGGATGACCCATAGAGCCATAGAACCATAGAACACTACAGCACAGTACAGGCCCTTCAGCCCTCCATGTTGTGCCAACCCATATAATCCTTAAAAAAAAAGTACTAAACCCAAACTACCCCATAACCCTCCATTTTTCTTTCATCCATGTGCCTGTCCAAGAGGCTCTTAAATACCCCTCATGTTTTAGCCTCCGCCACCATCCCTGGCAAGTCATTCCAGGCACCCACAACCCTCTGTGTTTTTAAAAAAAACTTACCCCTGATGTCTCCCCTAAACTTCCCTCCCTTAATTTTGTACATATGCCCTCTGGTGTTTGTAAACAGACCCACGAACAGCATTGTTGGTTGTGGGGCATGCTGAATTGTGATATGTAAAGAGGAGATTGGTGAGCTTCTGATTCAGTGTCAGTGCTGTATGTTCTGCTGACATTGCTCACAGCGCTTTCTTTAGACACCGGACAAGCTTTTCTGACAAGCCATTTGTAGCTGGGTGGTATTGTACTAATGTGATATATCTTTTTCCATTTATCTTTATCCAGCTTCATTTTCCAGCAGTCCAATATCCACTCTATCTTTTCTGTTACTCTTTATATATCTGAATAAACCTCATGTCTTTTATATTATTAACGAGCATAACTTCATGTTTTATCTATTATCTGCTTGCTTTTTTGAGTTGTCTTCTGTTGGTTTTTAAAAACTTAATAACTCTCTAGTTTCCCACTAATGTTTGCTATTTTGCATGCCCTCCTTTTGCTTCTGTTCCTGCCATCCTTCTTAAATAAGTCAAGTCATGTCTGTATCAAGTCAAGTCACTTTTATTGCCATTTCGACCATAACTGCCGGTACAGTACACAGTACAAATGAGACAACATTTTTCAGGACCATGGTGTTACATGACACAGTACAAAAATGAGACTGAACTACGTATAAAAAAATACAACACAGAAAAAGCTACACTAGACTACAGACCTACACAGGACTGCATAAAGTGCACAAAAACAGTGCAGACATTACAATAAATAATAAATGGGACAATAGGGCAGTAAGGTGTCAGTCCAGGTTTCGGGTATTGAGGAGTCTGATAGCATGGGGGAAGAAACTGTTACATAGTCTGGTCGTGAGAGCCCGAATGCTTCGAAGAATTTTCCCAGACGGCAGGAGGGAGAAAAGATTGTATGAGGGGTGTATGGGGTCTTTCATAATGCTGTTTCCTTTGCAGATGCAGCGTCTAGTGTAAATGTCCATGATGGCGGGAAGAGAGACCCCGATGATCTTCTTAGCTGACCTCACTATCCGCTGCAGGGTCTTGCTATCTGAGATGGTGCAATTTCCGAACCAGGCAGTGACGCAGCTGCTCAGGATCCTCTCAATACAACCCCTGTAGAATGTGATGAGGATGGGGGGGTGTGGGAGATGGACTTTTCTCAGCCTTTACAGAAAGTAGAGATGATGCCGGGCTTTCTTTTCCATGGAGCTGGTGTTGAGGGACCAGGTGAGATTCTCCGTCAGGTGAACTCCAAGAAATTTGGTGCTCTTTATGATCTCTACCAAGGAGCCGTCGATGTTCAGCGGGGAGTGGTCACTCCATGCTCCTGAAGTCAACAACCATCTCTTTTGTTTTGTTCACATTCAGAGACAGGTTGTTGGCTCTGCACCAGTCCGTTAGCCGCTGCACCTCCTCTCTGTAAGCTGACTCGTCGTTCTTGCTGATGAGACCCACCATGGTTGTGTCATCGGCGAACTTGATATGGTTCAAGCTGTGTGTTGCAGCACAGTCATGGGTCAGCAGAGTGAACAGCAGTGGACTGAGCACACAGCCCTGGGGAGCCCCCGTGCTCAGTGTGATGGTGTTGGAGATGCTGCTCCCGATCCGGACTGACTGAGGTCTCCCAGTCAGAAAGTCTAGGATCCAGTTGCAGAGGGAGGTGTTCAGGCCCAGTAGGCTTAGCTTTCCAATCAGTTTCTGAGGGATGATTGTGTTGAATGCTGAACTGGTCTATGAACAGCATCCGAACGTATGTCTTTTTTGTCCAGGTGGGTTAGGGCCAGGTGGAGGGTGGTGGCAATGGCGTCATCTGTTGAGCGGTTGGGATGGTACGCAAACTGTAGGGGGTCCAGTGGGGGGGGCAGCAGGGTCTTGATATGCCTCATGACGAGCCTCTCGAAACACTTCATGATGATGGATGTAAGTGCAACAGGATGGTATTCATTGAGGCAGGACACTGAAGACTTCTTCGGCATGGGGACGATGGTGACGGCCTTGAAGCACGTTGGAACGGTGGCGCTGCTCAGGGAGATGTTGAAGATGTCAGTGAGAACATCTGCGAGCTGGTCTGCCCATCCTCTGAGCACTCTACCAGGGATGTTGTCTGGTCCAGCAGCCTTCAGTGGGTTGACCCTGCACAGGGTTCTTCTCACGTCGGCCACGGAGAGACACAGCACCTGGTCATTTGTAGGTGGGGTGGACTTCCTCGCCGCCACGTCATTTTCCGCCTCAAACTGGGCGTAGAAGTTATTCAGCGCATTTGAGAGGGAGGCATCACCTGCTCAGTCAGGTGACGTTGTCCTGTAATTGGTGATGTCCTGGATGCCCTTCCACATGTGCCGCGTGTCACCACTGTCCTGGAAGTAACTGTAGATTAGCTGGGCATGAGCACGCCTTGCCCCTCTGATGGCTGGGGACAGTTGGGCCCTTGCTGTTGTTAGGGCTGCCTTGTCGCCTGCTCTGAAAGTGGAGTTGCGGGTCCTCAGCAGCGCACGCACCTCTGCTGTCATCCATGGCTTCTGGTTGGCACGTATAGTGATGGTCTTGGACAAAGTAACATCATCAATGCACTTGCTGATGTAGCTGGCCACTGATGCTGTGTGGTAGAGTCGCCATCGGTTGCAGCCTCCCTGAACATGTGCCAGTCAGTGAGCTCAAAGCAGTCTTGAAGAGCAGAGACGGCTCCTGCTGACCAGGTTCTCACCTGCTTCTGAACTGGTCTGGAGCGCCTGATGAGAGGTCTGTATGCTGGGATTAGCACAACAGAGATGTGGTCTGAGTATCCGAGGTGGGGGTGGGGCTCTGCCCGGTACGCCTCGGGAATGTTTGTGTAAACCAGGTTCAACACGTTCTCCCCCCTCGTTGCAAAGTCCACATACTAATGGAATTCGGGGAGCACTGACTTAAGGTTTCGCGTGGTTAAAATCTCCGACGACAATAAACAGACCATCAGGATGTGCGGTCTGCAGTTCACAGAGCGCCTCCTTAGCATTAGCACTGGGGGGAATGTAGACACCAAATATAAGGACAGAGGTGAATTCCCGTGGCAAATAAAATGGTCTGCATCGAACTGCCACAAACTCCACTAGCAATGAGCAGTGTCTGGAATCCAGCACAGAGTTCTTACACCATTCCGTGTTGATGTAAACACACACACCGCCACCGCGAGTCTTACTGGAGAGAGCTGCATCCGTGTCTGCTCGAAACAAGGCTAGCCCGTCTCGCTGGATGGCAGCGACCGAAATTCCATCAGTGAGCCATGTCTCTATGAAGACATACGCGGGGCAAATTCTGTACTCCCGCTTATTATTACGTTGGAGTCGGATGTAGTCCATTTTATTGTCCAGGGAGCGGACATTGGAGCACAGAATGGACGAGAGAGCCGGCCGGCTAGGGTTTGCTTTTAGCCTGACATAGACCCCTGCCCGTTTGCCTCGCTTCTGCTTCCTCATACATCGCTTTCGACGACTCCATCTCCGGCTACCAGCAACAGGCAAGTCTGAGGAATGTAGGCCCATTCCCCTCAGCAAGCCGACGTCACGTCATTCAGCCAGCTGATCTTTGTGAAGCAACACACACAAAATGCTGGTGAAACACAGCAGGCCAGGCAGCATCTATAGGAGAAGCACTGTCGACGTCTCGGGCCGAGACCCTTCGTCAGGACTAATCTTTTTGAAGGTTTTTTTTTTCTGGGAGATCTCTGTATAAAGACAAAACATCAGTTATCACAGTGTCCTGTGATTGAGGTGTTGGCCAGAAAGAATGATGGTTTACAAATCAGTGAATTCAAGTGAATCAAGGTCAGTGGAATCAGACAGACTAATTGTCTTTATTCTTGCTGTGTGCTTGGGGATGGAGGCTGCCATTTTGTTAAGACACTCTATTCTCCATTTTGTGAACTGGACGTGCTGGGCTTGATCAATGGTTTAAAGAAGACACAATGATACTTCAGGTAATCTGCTGAACTGGAGATCATTTCCAAATAAGAAGTTATTTGTGAGATGTTCTTTGGTTGGATATAATATGCAGGTTTGTGAATGTTTGATTTGTTCCCTGCATGCAGTGATTTGAGCTCATTGCTGATTGAGAACAAAGAGCCGTAAATTATCGACTGTCACTTGATGGATGCTGGCCTGGAGCAGAGTCAATAACAAGGTCTTAAAGGGCAGACACTTGAACTTTGGCCAATGACACTGGAATGCGATATTGGAATTGATAAAGAATGGATATAAAAGTGGATGCTTTGTGTGCCTGCAGCGGTGACTGAATAACCATCGTAGATATAACGTGGAACATGTGGCGAGTGAATCAAAGGAATGGCTGACAAGTGTAGACTCCTTTGCCCGGGTACTGTAATACCTTTGGTATTCTGATTATTCCAGAGAGTCAGGGATACCTAGTGAGTGTATTTAGTGCATAAATTCACGTTGTTACGTACCCCGTAACTGGGTTAACAGACCAGCAGAAATGGAATGATACGTTGGAGTCTGGTGGCACTGTAACTAAAGGTGTTTATTAGTAAAATAACCATACAGTATCAAAAATTCAAATATACATATAAAACAGGTTAGCAATGATAAATACATAAGTGTAAGAATAAGAATCAAAACCAAGCTCTATCAAAGTCTAGGGGTACATGAATTGTCATAAGAGAATATACGGTTCAGTTCAGTTTGTGCTGAGGTAGTTGTTGTTGTGTTGCAATGTTGGAGAGAGAGAGGGAGAGAGAGCAAGAGATGAGCAGCTGCAGCAGGCAAACCTTCCGTCGTCTTCTTGTTCCGTCGTACCATTGGGGTCAACGTTTATGACACTTCTGTTCCAGGCTAGACCATTCTTCAGTGATGGACTCGTCACCCAGGCAAGGGCGGACACACACACAAGTCCCCACTGGTTTGCCTTCATCCACCATGCTCTGGACCGATTTTCCTGAACCGATCCTCCAGGCACCCAACTTCCTGTGGGTGCACAACACTCTTTCAGTGTCCACTGGTGTGTCTGTGTGTGTCTCGACAGATCCCTCTTTTATCTCCCCTTGATGAGGTATCAGCCATCCATCAACTCCACATGTCCATGTCCATCAAACTAGGCCACTCTCTGCTGACTCAGCAAGAATGTTAACGAGCAAAGAAGTGTCCTTGCAGCAAAAGATTGTTTACCTTTCCATCGGTGAAGAAGCCATAATAAAATCATCCGTCCCTCTCTCTCTTATCTGTAGCAGGTGCCTCTACCTCTGTTCTTCATCTCTGTCTCTCTCATTAGCAGCATAGTTCCCAAGGGGGGGGGGGGGGGGTCAGCTCTGGACACCATTTCCATCTGGTTTGTTCAGCACACATAACAACGTATTTGTTAGTTTAAACAATCAAGGTACTTGTCAGTAAATGCAGATCTCTCTGTGCCTCACTAATTATTGTTGTAAGGGGTAATTTTTACACAAAGGGAAATACAGTTCCCATACCAGGCAATGATACAACCCGTCAGGATGCTCTCAATTGTGCCCCCATAGAAAGTTTTTAGAATTTGGGGGGCCATACCAAACTTCTTTAACAGTCTGAGGTGAAGAGGTACTGGTGTTCCTTTTTCACCACACAGACGGCATGTACAGACCATGTGAGATCCTCAATGATGTTTATGCCAAGGAACTTAAAGCTGTTCACCCGCTCAATCCCCGATCCATTTAGGTCAATAGGGTTTACCTAGTCTCCATTCCTCCTGTACTCCACAACCAGCTCCTTTGTTTTTGCAACATTGAGAGAGAGGTTGTTTTCTTGACACCACTGTGTCTGGGTGATGTGATCATATGCTCAGATGAAATAAAAACCACAATACCATAATGGCCACGTGTAATTCCAATCAATATTACAAGTTATGTTGGAGTTACTTATGCCCGATATGAGATTCTCACATTTTAAAAATTATTTAAAAAACATGAATTGGTATTTTGGAAAACAGGATGGGAATGAGTGGAGAGTTGTTCACTTGATTCTGGAGTGAGGTTTAAAAGTAAAAAAGAATAAAAACATGATAAATAAACTCTTCTCAGGCTTCCAGCCAGGTACAGATATCAATTTTAACCGACTTTTCAATGACAAATTCTGGATCTTCATAAGGAATGATACCTGGGCATGTCTAGTTGGTGGTATGCCAGAGTTTGTCAACAAAATGGTGGTTAAAATCGATACCTGTACCCCGTTGGAAGTCTGAGAAGAGTGTGTTTGTCATTTACGCTGGGAAAGCACTAGATCCATTTATAACTAGTATATTTAATTTACCTAGACAGATTAACAAAATGGAACAGCATGGAAACAGGCCAGCTGGTCAACAAAATTTCTGTTAACACCAGCCACCCACTGACATTAATCCTGTCCTAATTCATTTTATTCTCCTCACATTGACATCAACTCCCCAAATGTTCCTCCAGTCATTCCAGCATTTACAGCAACCAATTACCCTACCAATCGTAGAGTTTATGGGACGCATGAGGAAACTAAGCATGCAGGGCAATCCTGCACAGTCACAGAGAAAATGTGTAAATTCCACAAACAAGGCCTGAGGTTAGGATTACAACTTGGTCATTTAAACTCTGAACTAAAAATACTATATGAGCCACTGTGTTGCTTTTGGTTTGAGTTACATGAGTAATTTCCCCAGTTGTAATTGACTAAACTCCTGGATTTCCTTTGATCAACTGACAGTTCCTATGAAAGCACCTCTGGTGTTAGCATCTGTGTTTCTTCAACAGGCCACGGTTTCCCTCACAATCCTTCTAATGTTAACCCTCTACCTCCTGCGACACAAAGTTTGTCATGACCAACATATGCAGCAAGATTTCTCACAAAGGTCCAGCAAGTGATCGAGCAACTTCAGGCAATGAGAGATCTGGCTGTAAACAGTGGCAGAGTACTATCAAGACTTTCACTGACAGAAAGTTGCAGTTAATGTATTTTATGTTATTTCTTCTTTTCTATAAAATATACACAAGGAGCAATTCTTCCAAAGTTTAAACAAGTGACAGTACTGATTAACTGAGGAAGAGTTAAATGCACTCTGGGCTTTGAATAAATGGCAAAAAATTAAAGGTTAAAATTGTGGAAACAAAAGAGAACTTTGACAAATTTGTCCAGTTGAACAATTCACTTTTTGTTCAGAATTGGAAAATTATACTTTAGTAAAATATATTGTGGTGCATACCAAAATTCTGAAGAATTCAGTAGGCCAGGCAGCATTGGCAAGGAACATCAGTCAATATCTTGAGCCAAGGACCTTTCATCAGCATGGGGAAAATAAGGAGACAAGTTTGCTTTAAGTTGCAAAATCCTGTACAGTGGAGGGAAGGTATAATGACTGTGATCGGGTGCAGACCAGGGTTGTTATCAGAACTATTACTATAAAAACACTAATACTGCAATTTCAGAGGGAGAAGCATAATTCAGTATTGCAATGAAATAAAGGGGATTGCAGTGGCGTCAGAGAGGAGCTTGTCCAGGTTTATTGGAGGAGGATACTGACAGGGATGACAGTAGAGCAGAGATGCCTGAAGTTTCTGGGAGTAGTTCACAAGGCGCAGGATAGACATGTCCTACAGAGGCCAAAGTTCTCCAATGGCAGGGGTGGGCGACAGTGGCTGAAAAGGAAGTTAAGGAACACATAAAAGCTAAGGAAAGGGCATCTCAAGTAGCAGAGGTGAGTTGGAGACTGGATGATTAGGAAGCTTTTAAAAAGAACTAAAAAAGCTATAAGAAGGGAAAAGATTAAATCTGAGGACAGAATAGCCAATAATAAAGCAGGATACTAAAAGTTTTCTCAGTTAAATCAAGAGTAAATAGGAGGTAAGAGTTGATATTGGACCACTGGAAATGATACTGGTGAGGTAGTAATGGGGAGAAAGAAATGACAGGTGAACTTAATGCATGCTTAGCATCATCTTCACTGTGAAAGACACTAGCAGCAAGCCAGAGATCCGTGAGTGTCAGGGAACAGGAGTGAGTGCCATTGCTATTACAAAGGTAAAAGTGCGGGGAAAGCGCAAAGGTCTTCAGGTGGATAAGTCACCCAGACCAGATGGACTACATCCCAGAGTCCTGAGAAAGGTTGCTTAAGAGATAACAGATGCATTGGCCATGAACTTTCAAGAACAACTTGATTCTGGCCTGGTTGCAGACTGGAAAATTGCAAATTTCACTCCACTCATTAAGAAGAAGGAAGGCAATAGAATATAAGTTATAGTCCAGTTAGTCTAACCTCAGTTGTCTGGAAAGAGTTGGAGTCTATTATTAAGGTTGAGGTTTCAAGTTACTTGGAGACTAATGATAAAATATGTCAAAAGTCAGCACGGTTTCTGTGAAGGGAAAGCATTCCTGACAATTCTGTTACAGTTCTTCGAGGAAGTAACAAGCAGGCTGGACAAAGGAGAGGCAGTGGATGTCATTTACTTGGATTTTCAGAAGGCATTTGATAAGGTCCCATGCATGAGGCTGATTAACAAGATAAAATCCTCTGGTGTTGCAGGAAAGGTACTGGCATGGATAGCGGAATGGCTAATAGGCAGGAGGCAGTAAGTGGGAATAAAGGGGGCCTTTTCTGGTTGGCTGCCAGTGACTAGTGATGTTCCTCAGGGGTCAGTATTGGGACTGCTACATTTCACATTGTTTGTCAATCATTTAGAATGGAATTGATGGCCTTGTGGCAAAGTCTGTGGATGATGTGAAGAAAGGTGAAGGGGTAGGTAGTGCTGCAGAAGGAATGTGATTCCAGCAGGACTTAGACAAGCCGGAAGACTGGATAAAAAGATGGCAGATGGAATGCATTGTCGGGAAATGTATGAGAATGCATTTCTGGTAAAAGAACAGTAGCACAGACTATTATCTCAATGGGGAGATGGTTCAAACATCAGAGGTGCAGAGGTGTCCTCGTGCAAGAATCCCAGAAGGTTAATTTACAGGTTGAGTCTGTGGTAAAGAAGGCAAATATAACTTTGGTATTTCTTTCAAGGGGAATAGAGTGTAAAAGCAGGGAAACCATGCTGAGCCTTTATAAGACACTAGCCATGTCACATTTAGAGTACTGTCAACAGCTTTGGGCTCCATATCTCAGAAAGGATGTGTTGTCATTGGAGAGAGTTCAAAGGAGGTTCCTGAGGATGAAGGTGTTAACATGAGAGCTTGGCAGGTTGGGCCTGTACTCACTGGAATTTAGAAGTATGCAGAGGTGGGGGGGGGGGGGTCTCATTGAAACCTACGGAATGTTTAAAGGACTAGATCGGATGGACGTGGGAAGGAGGTTTCCAACGCAGGGGAAACCTCCTTCCCACATCCGCCCTATCTAGTATCTAGGGAAATGTGCCACAATGTGATGGCACATTCTCACAATTGAGTGGCAACCCTTTAGAACAGAGGTAAGAAGGATTTTTTTTGAGCCAGAGAGTAGTAAATCTGTGGAATGCTCTGCCACAGGCTCTGTTGGAGGCCAAGTTTGTGTGTATATTTAAGGTGGAAGTTGATCATTTCCTGATCAGTCAGGACATTGAGAAGAACATAGTGAGAAGGCTGGTTTGTGGGGTTGAGTGGGATTCAGGATCAGCCATGATGGAATGGTGGAGCAGTCTCAATGCCAGCATTAAGTTCCCAGTGGCTGATATGAATGAGGAATATCTGTATGATAATAGTGAGGGCTGTGCCTAGATTCACAGAGCAGCATCATTGAGGTAATCTGGAGCTTGAAAACACAGAAGCCAGTGGGTCAGAGTATTAAACTGACAGGAGACTGAAACCCCAGGCTTACACTCACAGGATAAATGGAGGTTTATCGCAATCCTGCAGATGATGCTACAGATTTTAGTTTTCCCAGAGTAGAGAGCACCACACCGTCAGCACTGAACATAACAGATCTACTCCAGGGACCAGAGCTTAGCACAAATAGCTGAAGCTTGTCACAGGAGGATTTGACTTTTAAGTCAGCTTTGAAATTTGCCTGCAACGGTACCAAGGAGCTGGTATGCCACTCTAAACCAGGGAGGTGCTGTTCAAAAAGTCCACACAGCACCCTGATGCAACGTGTGATAAACATTGAAACTGACTTCCTACACTTTATCAGCAACTCCGGGTTCTCAGAAACATGAAATGCAAATAAAGGCCAAGTGACACAAGCTTAGTCATGCTGTGCTAGAAACCACCAACAAATGTTCAGTAGGTTTCATCAGTAAAGGCGATGGGGTTGTGGACGATTGTCCACACAAAGTGTGTAAAAGTGTGCAGAAGCCCTATGCCTTCTCTATGAGCATCTTATCCAATTAGTCCAGTTCTTACATGGCCCTGTGATTCTTTTCTTCTTGATCTTCTTTTCGATCTGTAATCAGTGTTCTGTAAAGTGTTCTGCAAACTATGTGATTGATATCAAACCCAATAATGAACTGTTAACAATTAACTGTCTACACAACAGTGACGGAACTTACTTCTACATTGACCTGGCATGAATGTTACTACGATGCTGAACATTGGACATCTGTGTCACTCAGGCCAGAGCACATTTACAAGGAGAGGCTGACCACCTGTCTCTTGCAGCAAACATGCATTCACTGCTTGTCACTTATGGGCCCAGATTTCCTGTTGTGGAGGAGTTTCATTTCTAGTGAAATGAAGAGCAGAGGCATTAAATGGATGCTGCGCCCGGTGGGAGTTAAGGGGCAGACTTGTATCACAGGGCAACACTGGGTTAGAAAGTTCACCTTAAACTCAGAAAAGATATTCAGCTTAGAAAGGAAAGGTGTTTGACCCACACCCCGCACACAAACACTAATTTAAAGGATTTCAATGTGAAGATCCATGTGGAAGTACAAGCCACTCACACCTTCCAAAAGATCCAAATTGTTCTCCACATCTCAAAAGAAGCAGTTGTGCATGAACTGGGCTGTCTGAAGAGACATGGTATTCTGTCCTAAGTTCAGCTGTCACTGGGCCACTCCGATTTGCAGTCATTCCAATGCAGGGTGAAATAGTGATGCTGTGGGACTAAATCGCTACATGGAACTTATCCTCAATCTAAGTAATTTCTGCTTTGGATCCTCCCACTTCCATCAATCAAAAGGTGTTACCATGGGCACTCCCATGGGTCCCAGCCATGCCTGCCCGTTTGTCAGCTAAGTGGAAGAGTCTACGTTGCAGTCCGTGTAGGACATGGTGACCGTCCCGCACTTTCCTACGCTTCATCAACAACTGTATTGGTGCTGCTTCCTGTACCCGTGCTGAACTCATCGATTTCATCCACTTTGCCTCCAACTTACACCCAGCCCTCAAATTCACCTGGTCCATTTCTGACCTGCCTTCCTTTTCTCGATCTCACTGTCCATAGCTCATCCACCAATGCCTATTATAAACCAACGGACCCTCACAGCTACCTGGACTATACTGCCTCCCAGCCTGCTACCTGTAAAAATGCCATTCCTTTCTCTGAACTCCTCCATCTCCACTGCATCCTACTTTTTCAAAGAAAGGGGATTCCTTTCATCAGCCATCAATGCTGCCCTCAACCACATCTCTTCCATTTTATGCATGTCTTCTCTTACACAATCCTCCCACCACACTACCAGGGATAGGGTTCCTTTCGTCCTCAGCTACCACCCCACCAGCTTCAACAACCAGCACTTAATTCTCTGAAACTTCTGCCATGTCCAACTGGATCCCACTACCAAACACATCTTTCCCTGCCCTGACTTTCTGCTTTCCGCAGGGATCACTCCCTACACGACTCTCTTGTCCATTCGTCCCTCACCCCAAGTTCCCTCCTGTCACTTACCATTTCAAGTGGAACAAGTGTTTCACCTGCCCCTGTACCTCCTCCCTCATGAATAGTCCTTCCAGGTGAGGCAACACTTCACCTGTGAGTCTGTTGGGGCCATGTACTGTGTTGTTTGCACCAAGAGTGACCTCACCTATATCTGTGCAACCCAACATCGACTGGGATACTGCTTCGCTAAGCACCTACACACTGTCTGCCAGAACAAGCAGGATCCCCCAGTGCCCACCCATTTATTTCCACTTCTCATTCCCATTCCGATATGTCCATAAATGGCCTCCGCCACTGTTGTGATGTGGCCACACTTAGGTTGGAGGAACAACACCTTATATTCCGTTGGGGTAGCCTCCAACCTGATGGCATGAACATCGATTTCTACAACTTCCAGTAATGCCTCCACCAACCCCCACCCCCCCCCTCACCACTTCCCATCCCCTTGTTGCTCTCCCATGTTATCTCCTTGCCCGCCTCCCTCTGGTGTTCTTCCCCCACCCCACTTACTTCTTTCATCCATGGCCTTCCATCTCTTTCACCAATCAACTTCCCAGCTTTTGCATCATCCCTCCCCCTCCAAGTTCACCTATCACCTGACACTTCTCTCTCCCCCTCCCCACTCCCCCCACCTTTCAAATCTACTCCTCGGGTTTTTTTCTCCAGTTCTGCTGAAGGATTTCGGCCTGAAATGTTGACTGTACTTTTTTCCATAGATGCAAAAGAAAGAGAGGCAGAGATTGAGGGAAAGCTGTCGAGCATCTTTGGCTCCCTCTGACAGTGTGTTGTGTAGCAAAGTTTAGTGATTGGTTGATAAGTATTACTTTGTCCCTTGTACTGCTTTATTAACTATTATTTCTTTCTGTATTTTATTCTTTATATAACTCAAAGTGATTTTCTCTCACCTTTAACATGTGTACAGTACCTCCTCTGTTGCGGATACCTCTTGCTGCTGATTCAGAAAAGAGCAAGAAACAAATAGAATATTTTCATTGCACAACTGGCATCATCAGCAGGAGTCAGCATACTGGGGCTATGTTTTACAAACCACAGGACGTACCACAGGTGGGGTCCTGGGTGTATGAACATCACCCATGTTTTCGGAGCAGTTGCCAAAATATTGTCCGTGTTGTCCTCCACATGCCAGAGAAGGACAATAGAGAGCAGGAGTAGTTACTTCCAGACTCTGTTTAATAACTTAGAGCTTCCCAATCCGGGGGAGAGTAAGGGTACGACCTGAATTGAATTGAATTGAATTGACTTTATTCCTTGCATCCTTCACATACGTGAGGAATAAAAATCTTTACATTATGTCTCCATCTAATTGTGCAATTACAGTAATTTATAATAATCAATAATAAATAGAACAGTCAGTACACTCAAATCAGCATGAGCTTATCAGTCTGATGGTCTGGTGCAAGAAGCTGTCCGGAGACTGTTGGTCCAGGCTTTTATGCTACGGTACCGCTTCCCGAACGGTAGCAGCTGGAATTGATTGTGGTTGGGATAACATGGGTCCCCAATGATCTTATGGGCCCTTTTTGCACACCTGTCCTTGTAAATGTCCCAAATCATGGGCAGTTCACATCTATAGATATGCTGGGCTGTCTGCACCACTCTCTGCAGAATCCTGCGATTAAGGGAGATGCAGCCAGTCAGGATGCTCTCAATTGTGTCCCTGTAGAAAGTTCTTACCATACCAAACTACCTGAACTATCTGAGGTGAAAGAGGTGCTGTTGTGCCTTTTTCACCACACAGCTGGTGTGTGCAGACCACGTGAGGTCCTTGGTGATGTGGGTGCCAAGGAACTAGAAGCTGTTTAGCCTCTCAACCCCAGATTCATTGACATCAATAGGGGTTAGCCCATCTCTATTCCTCCTGTAATCCATAACCCAGCTACTTTATTTTTCCTGAAAGGTCATGCCATGGAAAAAGACATATGACGTGTTGGGCAGCAGATCAAGATCAGGCAGCATGCCTGAACGATTAGCGCCCTGGTACACTCACCTCAATTATAAGCCAAAGCTTTGAGAGGCTGGTTAAAGACTACATCTGCAGCTTGCTGCCACCCACACTGGACCCCCTACAGTTTGCCTACCAACAGAACCTGTCTCCTGATAATGCCACAGCCACAGCACTACACACCATCTTCACTCACCTGGGGAAGAGGGGTGCATACGTTAGAATGCAGTTCCTGGACTACAGTTCAGCATTCAACTCCATAATTCCCTCCAGATTTGACAGGAAGCTCAGAGACCTCGGCCTGCACCCCACCTGGTGCAGCTGGATCCTAGACTTCCTGTCAAATTGCTGACAGTTGGTAAGGATTGGCTCCCTCACCTCTGCACCTCTAACCCTCAACACACGTGCCCCCCAGGATTGTGTCCTGATCCCCTCCTCTATTCCTTTTACACCCACGACTGTACTGCCACACACAGATCCAATCTGCTGATCAAATTCGCAGATGATACAACTTCAATCAGCTTTATTTCTAGTGGTGATGAGACAGCCTACAGAGTAGAAGTTGACACCCTGACACAGTGGTGCCAGGGTGTCAATGTCCAATAAACAAAAGAGCTGATTGTGGATTACAGGAGGAACGGAGACAGGCTCGGCCTGAACAACATAAATGGGTCTGCAAATGAGAGGGTGAGTAGGTTCAAGTTCCTCGGTGTGTGCACCTGCAATAATTTCACCTGGACTGTACACACCAGCTTTGTGGCAAAAAAAACACAACAGCATCTCTTCCACCTCAGGCAAATGAAGAAGTTAGGCAAGGGCCCGCAAATCCTCAAGACCTTCTACAGGCCACCATTGAGTGTACGCTGACTGGCTGTATCACCACCTGGGAAGGAAACTGTACCAGCCTCGATCACTGACACTGCAGAGTGTGGTACGGACAGCCCAGCACATCTGTGGATGTGAACTTCCCTCCACTGAGGACATTTACAGCAGCAGGTGCATAAAGAGGCCTGGAAGAACATCGAGGACACCAGTCACCCCAACCATAAACTGTTTCAGGTGCTTCCCTCTGGCAAACAGCAACACAGCATTAATGCCGGGACCAACAGGCTCTGGGATAAGCCATTAGACTTCCTTCTACAAGCCATTAAACTTCTAAATTCACATATCTGTACATTGCAATGGAGTCATAACAGAAAGATTTTTACTCACTCACATTGTGGGATGGATGCATGATTTAAATCAATTCTAATTCTAATTCTAAAAGTGCCACCCTGACTGAGGAAGTGGTAAGCCTGGAACAGCAGAATGTGACCTTGCCTGAATTGATCAAGTCACCCATGAACAGGCTGACAAAGCCGAGACTCAGCAATCCATTCTAATATATCAGGAGGATTTGGTAAGATGGAGGGATCAGGATCCAGATGATGTCAGAGTAAGGGAGCTGATGCCTCAGGATGGGCAGTCGGAAACTTGGGATGGCAACATTTCGTCAGAGACTGGGACTCCCTGTGGAGATGGTCCTCAGGGATCCCCACTGAGCAGAGTTTAACACATGAGAATCGATAGCTAAATCTGTCCTATGATGGCCCACAGCTGTAAAACAACAATGGTCTTGGATGGTAAACAAATGGTATACTATTTACAAATGGAAAAAAGTGTTGAGGATGTGGAAGACTGAGGGGAAGGGGGCTATGCAGGAGACAGATATGCAAGAGACTGAGAAGTACCCTGCTGCATGGTTTATTCGTTTAATGGATACAGGTGTTGGCAATGATTGATGGCAGCGATGTGGGGATTGGTTCAGAGTAGTGCAGTCTTCTCCAGCCTGCTTTTTTAAACAAAATAAACATTATTCATAATGAAAAATTATTTACTCTGCAAACTATGCAATGCCTTTTCATTCTGTGGAGAGCTGCACAGAGAGCATCAGGTCTCCTATCTCAGTCCCTCCCTCTCCTCATACATAGAACAGCTACCTGAAGCAGACAAACATGACACCTGGTTTGCAGGCAGTTTCAGTCACTGGAAAGCCAGTGTACAGGGGTGGAAACCCACTGCATTAAGTTCAGTCACAAATAAATTTACAGCAACAGGTCAAGAGAAGAGCTTCCTGGAGAAAGCAGCTGCCTATTGTAAATCGGGTCTCGCCCAGATCTGGAAATATGACAGGTCGACTCCTGCCACAACAGCAACAATTTGACTATAGTTGATCATAGTTTCAGGTCTTTCAATGGCAATTCTTTGCACAAATGCAGATCAATCCCTTCATACCCCGAACGGATTGCAGAAATAACGAGTTGTTGTGGGAACCCGCAAGTAATACAACTGGATAATGGGTCTCATTTCTCAAGCCATGCTGCGAACAACTGGTTGCAAAGGAATTATTGTCAAAATAAATTTTATTATTAAAATATGTATATGGCATCATATACTGTACAATAGATGACCCCATCAGACTCACTAGTGAAGTACTGCCTCACCTGGAGGGACTGTTTGGGGCCATGAGTGGTAGTGAGGGAGGTGTGTAGGGGCAGGTGTAGCACTTGTTCTGCATGCAAGGATAAGTACCCGTAGAGAGATTAGAGGGGAGGGATAAATGGACAAGGGAGGCACATGCGGTGCAATCCCTGCAGAAAGCAGACAGTGGGGGGTGGGGAGGGAAAGATGAGCTTGGTGGTGAGATCCCATTGGAGGTGTCAAAAGTTTCTGAGAATTATGTGCCCAACATAGACATTGCTGGGGTGGTAGGTGAGGACAAAGGAATCCTATCCCTGGTGGTGTGGTGCTCACAAATATCTGTAGGGTCTTTAATTAGACTGATGGAGTGAGAGGTTGTTGAATTGCTGAATTACTCTCACTGTGATCTGCAAAATGGAATTTCCCTTTCAGCAATGTAATTCTAAATCAACAATGGTCTACAGATTTCACAATCTTCAGAAGGTCTTGCAGAATTAACTCTCAAGCAAGCAGGTATGGCACCTTTAAGTGGATGAAGGTTCTCACTATGATTAAAAATGAGATAGGAGGGAGTGGGGAGCGAGGACTCCAAGCCAGGATGAAATGCACAGGGATGAGGCCCCTTTACCCTGCATTTTGTTTGCAAATGTGCAGTTGCTGAACAACAACATTGAGGACTTATGTCAAGATTGATGTAAAGAAGGACAACCAGGGACTCTTGTATTCTATGTTTATATAGAATGAGATATGACTTACTAACAGATAAAACTTATGAAATATGACTTTCTAACAGTGTGCCAGGTACAGTGATGAGACCCAAAGACTTCTTGAATCACAGGATGGACTGAACTGCTGATTCAGGAAAGGCAAAAGGTGCAGGTGTATATTTCATGACAAACTCTTGGTTGTGCTCTGATCTGGCAGTTTTGTTGATTTTGTGTGCACAGACCTTGAACACCTAACAATCAAATGCCAACTGTTCTATTTGCTGAATGAATTCCCATCCATAATCCTAACCACAGATTACATACCACCAGTGGCCGAATGTAATCAAGTGACTGGGATACTGTATGATGCTGTCTCAGGATAAAAAACAGTCTGTCCTGGTGAATTTCAAATCATTGTTGAGGACTTCATCCAGGCTTGCTTGATGCAAACCCTGCCCGCTTATCAGCAGCATATAAGATGCCCCTGATGCCCCAACAGACTAGACCACAGCTATACAAAGGAGTGCCATTCCATGCCCAGGCTGTATTTGGTAAACCTGATCATGCGGCTGTCCTTCTCCTGCCCACAAACAAGGAGAGGTTAAAGAGCAAAACTCCAGAGATTAGGATAACAAGGAGGTGGTCATTGGAGGCAGAGGAGTGGCTCCAGGATTGCTTTGAATCAGTGGGCTGGGCCAAATTCAGGACACATCTGTGGGTCTGAATTAATACATCATGGCTGTAATGGACTTTATTAAAACAGTTGTAGATGAGTGTGTCCCCACAAAATCATTCAAGTCTTCCCCAACCAGAAGGCTTGGATGAACCACGAGATCCACAATCTATTGACAGCCAGATCACAGGAATTCAGATCTGGTGACCAAGGAAGCTACAAGAGGTCCAAGTACAGTACGATGTCCGAAAAACCATCTCAACAGCGAAGTTGCAATTCTGGATTAATCTTGAATCAATGACACATGCTCGACAGTTGTGTCAGGGCTTAAATATTGTCACCTCTTATAAAATTAAATCAGGTGACATAGGTGGCAACAGAGCTTCGATTCCAAATGAGCTCAAAGCCTTTTGTGCTCATGATCAAAACATGGAGAAAACATCACAACCCCTGACAGCCCCTGATGATCCCGTGTTTTCAGCCTCTGTGGCCGACATGCAAGCAGCCCATTTGGCCCAGATCATTACCAATTACTAAAGACTTGTGCTGATAAAGTGGCTGGAGTAGTCACTGAGATCTTTACCCTCTCATTCTGGCAGTCTGCTTCAAGCAGCCTGTCTAAGTAGAATGTGGTAACTTGTCTCAATTACTAAGGTTACATGTTGCCCAGGCCGATGAATGGCACCCTAGAATTCTGAAAATGTAGCATTAGGAACTGTGAGGCATTGGCAATGATCTTTCAAAAATCATTGGACCCTGGCTTGATGCCAGAAGACTGGAAAACTGCAAATGTCACTCCACTCTTTGAGAAAGGAGGAAGGCAGCAGAGAGGAAATTATAGAATCAGAATCAGGTTTATTATCAATGGCACGTGTTGTAAAATTTGTCAACTTAGCAGCAGTTCAATGCAATGCATAATATATAAGAAGAAAATAGATATAATAATAAATAAGTAAATCCATTTATAGTATACGTATATCCATTATATCAAAATCATGCAAAAACAGAAATAGTGCATATTTTAAAAATGAGGTAGTGTTCACAGGTGCAATGTCCATTTTGGAAATGGATGGCAGAAGGGAAGAAGCTGTTCCTCAATTGCTGAGTGTGTGCCTTTAGTCTTCTGTACCTCCTGCCTGATGGTAACAGTGAGAAATGGACCAGTACATCTGACCTCAGTGGGTGGGAAGATGTTGAAGTCAATTGTTAAGGATGGGGTTATGGAGTACTTGGTGACACAGAACAAGATAGGGCAAAGTCAGCTTGGTTTCCTTCAGGTTAAACCCTGCCAGATGAACCTGTTAAAATTATTTGAGAATATTACAAATAGGATAGGATATTACAAGTTGTATATTTGAAATTTCAGAAGGCCTTTGACAAGTTGCCACATATGAGGCTGCGTACCAAGTTAAGAGCCCATGATATTACTGAAAAATTACTAACATGATCAGTGCATTGACTGATTAGTGGGAGGCAGTGAATGGGAATATAAGGATCCTTTTGTCTGCCCGCTAGTGTTGTTCTGCATGGGTCTATGAAAAACGGCTTGTTTTTATGCTTTATATAAATGATTCAGATGATGGAATGGGTGGCTTTGTTGCCAAGTTTGCAGATTATATGATGATTAATAGAGGGGTAGGTAGTGTTGAGGAAACAGGAAGGCTGCATAAGGACATACAGATTCGGAGAATGGGCAAGAAAATGGCAAATGAAATACAATGTCATGAGCTTTGGTGGTAGAAATAAATGTGTGGACTATTTTCAAAATGGGGAGAAATACCAAAAATCTGAAATGCAAAAGAACTTGGGAGTCCTTGCACAGAACACCCTAAAGGTTAACTTGCAGGTTGAGTCAGTGGGGAGGAAGGCATTGCAATGTTAGCATTCATTTCAAGAAGTCTACAATACAAGGGCAAGGATGTGATGCTGAGGCACTGGTGAGACCTCAGCTCGAGTATTGTGAACAGTTTTGGGCTCCTCATCTACAAAGAGATGTGCTGGCGTTGGAGAGGATCCAGGGGAGATACACAAGGATGATTCTGGGAATGAAAGGGTTATCATATGAGGAACATTTGATGGCTCTGGGTCTGTACTCACTGGAACCTAGAAGGATGAAGGGGAATCTCACTGAAACCTTTCAAAAGTTGAAAGGCCGAGACAGAGTAGATGTGGAAAGGATGTTTCCCAATGTTGGGGAGTCTGGGACAAGAGCACACAGACACATGATAGAGGGGAGTCCATTCAAAATGGAGATGCAAAGAAATTTCTTTTGCCGGGGGGTGAATTTGTGGAATTTGTTTCCACATGCATCTGTGGAGGCCAGGTTACGATATATTCATGGCAGAAATTGATAGGTTCTTGGTTGGACACGGTGTCAAAAGCTACGGGAAGGAGGCTGGGGAATGGGGTTGAGGAGGGGAAACAGGATCAGCCATGATTGAATGGTATGTCTTATGACCATCATCCAGTAGCACTGACATCCACAGTGAAGAGCTGTTTTGAGAGGTTGGTGATGAAACATATTAACTCTTGCCTGAGAAGTGAATTGTATCCGCTCCAGTTTGCCTATGGGAGCAGCAGGTCCATAGCAGATTCCATCTCATTGGCTCTCCACTTAACCCTGGATCATCTAGACAGCAAAGTTGCACACATCAGGATACTCTTTATTGACTGCAGCTCAGCATTTAATACCATCATCCCCCAAAGTGAATCAATAAGCTTCAGGATCTTGGTCTCAATACCTTCTTGTGCAGTTGGATCCTCAATTTCCTCAAGTACAGACCAGTCAGTTTGGATTGGCAACAACAAGTCCTTTGTGATCCCTATCAGCACAGATGCACCACAATACTGTGTGCTTAGCCCTCTTGTCTGCTTGCTTTACAATGTGCGGCTAAGCACAGCTCCAATGCTACATTCAAGTTTGCTGATGACATCACTGTCATAGGTCGAATCAGATAATAAATCAACATATAAGAAGGAGATTGACAACCTGGCTGAGTGGCACCAGAACAACAACCTCTCACACAATGTCAGCAAGACCAAAGAGCTGATTCCTGACTTTAGGAGTAAACCAGAGGTGCAAGAGCCAGTCCTCATCAGAGGTAGAGAGGGTCAGCAACTTTAAATTCCTTGGTGTCGTTATTTTGGAGGATCTGTCCTCAGCTCAGTATGCAAGTGAAATTACAAAGAAAGCACAACAGTACCTCTACTTCCTTAGGAGTTTGCATAGATTTGTATGACATCAATAACTTTGACAAATTTCTACAGATGTTAGAGGAGAGTATATTGATGGGCTGCATCAGAGCCTAGTATGGAAACACCAATACCCTTAAACAGAAAATCCTACAAAAAGCAGCGGATACAGCCCAGTCCACCACAGGTAAGTCCTCCCCAGCATTGAGCATATCCACATGGGCATCGTCTCAATAAATCAGTTTTCATCATCAGAGACCCCCACAGCCGAGGTCCTGCTTTCTTCATGCTGCTTCCATCAGGAATAAGGTACAGAAGCCTCAGGACTCACAACACCTGGTTGAGGATCAATTATTACCTCTCAACCGTCCGGCTCTTGAACCAAAGTGGGTAACTCCATTTGTCCCACCTTTGAAATGCTCCCCACAACCTATGGGATCTCCTTCAAGGACTCTTCATCTCATGTTCTCGATATTTATCATTTATTATTGTTTATTTATTTTTATTTGCACAGTTTGCACACTGGTTGAATGCCAAAGCTGGTGCAGTCCCTCACTGACTCTTTATGTTTATTTATTTATTTGTTTAAAATTTTATTGAGATACAGCATAGAATAGGCCCTTCTGGCCCTTCAAGCCACATTGCCCAGCAACCTCCAATTTAATCCTAGCCAAATCCTGATACAATTTACAATGACTAATTAAACTGACAACTGGTCTGTCTTTGGACTGTGGGTGGAAACCAGTGGAAACCCACTTGGTCACGGGGAGAACATACAAACTCCTTATATCCAGGTTGCCTGTACTGTAAAGTGATGTGCTAACCACTAACACTAATGTGCCTATGACAGATTTATTGAGTATGCTCGCATGAAAATGAATCTCAGGTTTACATTTGGTGACATATATGTACTTTGATAATAAATTTACTTTGAACTTGTTGCAACACCACTCAACTGGATTCCCCATGTCACTCCTGTACGCTGACCCTTCATCAGCTGTGATTCATCCAGTGATATGATTGGCAAAATTGTATAAACTTGTGTGAGGAGCCATTTCAAAGATACATCTGTTTTCCAGCCTCACTGACAGGTTCTGTGACCACAAACGCCACCTCTGAACTTGAGTTTTATCAGACATTGACTTTCAACAGTAAAACAGACAGATACTCACGGCCAAGAAACCCACACAATATACTAAAGGAACTCAGCAGGCCAGGCAGCATCTATGGAAAAGAGTACAGGCAACGTTTCAGTCAAGACCCTTCAGCAGGACTGGAAAAAAAAGATGAGGAGTCAGAGTTCACAAACAATAAAATCTTCAGGTGCTGGAAATTGAATCAACACACACAAAATCCTGAAGGAACTCAGAAGGCCAGTCAGCATCTACGGAAAGCGTACAGTCAATGTTTTGGGCCAAAACCCTTCGGTAGGACTGGAGAACAAAACCTGAAGAGTAGATTTGAAAGTTGGGGGAGGGGAGGGAGAGAGAAACACCAGGTGAAAGGTGAAACCGGGAGGGGGAGGGATGAAGTAAAGAGATGCTGAAAGGCATAGAAGAAAGAAGTGAGGAATACCAGAGGGTGACAATGGGTGGGCAAGGAGATAAGGTGAGAGAGGGAAAAGGGGATGGGAATTGGTGAAGGAGAGGGGGGTGGGGGGTATTATCAGAAGTTCAAGAAATCAAGGTTCATGCCATCAGGTTGGAGGCTACCCAAATGGAATATAAGGCATAACTACTACTCCAACCTAACTACAGCCTCATCATGACATTGGAGGAGGACATGCATAGATATATTGGAATGGGAATGGGAAGTTGAATTAAAATGGGTGGACATGGGGAGATCCCGCTTTTTCTGGCTGAGGGAGCATAGGTGCTCGGTGAAACAGCCTCCCAATCTATGGGTCTCACAGAGAGTTACACCCGGAGCACCGGGCACAGTATACGATCACAACAGTATTGCCTGGAAGGACTGTTTGGGGCCCTGAATGTAGTGAGGCTGGTGGTGTAGGGGCAGGTGTAGCACTTGATCTGCTTGCAAGGATAAGTCCCAGGAGGAAGGTCAGTGGGGAGAGTCAAATGGACAAGGGAGATACATGGGGTGTAATCCCTGCGGAAAGCAGAAAGTGGGGGGGGGGGGGGAGGATGAGCTTGGTGGTGGGATCCTGCTGGAGATGTCGGAAGTTTTGGAGTTCGCTCATCACGAACGCTGGTGGGGTGGTAGGTGAGGACAAAGAAATCCCATCCCGGGTGGGAAGGTGCTCGCAAATATTTGTAGGGTCTTTAATTAGACTGACGGAGCAGAAGGCTGTAGACTTGCTGAATCACTCTCACTACAATCTGCAAAATGCAACTTCGCGTAAGAAACGCAGAAAGTGGTTTAAAAGGTGGGGGAGGGGAGATATGCAAAGTGAAAGGTGAAACCTGCAGGGGGATGGGAGGTTGATTGGTGAAATAAATACGGGCTAGAGAAAGAGGAATCTGAAGCAGAGGACGGAAGGCTATGCAAGAAAGAAAAGGGGGAGGAGCACGACAGGTAGTTGTTGGACAGGTATTGTCCCCTCCAATCCCCTACAGTTTCACTATTTTCGTTCCGCCCATTTTTGCAGAAAAGTGCAATTAGTTTTACTTTTTCCTCTGGCAACTGCCGTGACGCCGACTTTGTGGTGCTCCTCACCGAGGAAGTTCTGCTCTGAGGTCGCTTACTCCACGTTACTGCTGAGCGCTCGTTACAAGTTTCCCCACCAGGAGTGGGGAGGGGGTTCTCCGTGTGGAACCTCTCGGTTGCTAATCGGGTGAGTGGGGCTCACCTGACAAAATGGGTCCCTTTCTGATTTCCTAGCGGAGTCAGTGAGAGGGAGATCCGCTGCTGCAGGCCAGCCAACGACGCCGAAGTTGGCTCCGCCTTGTTCCCCGAAGCCAGAACGGCGAACGTGTCTGCTCAGGAGAATGGGGGGAGCGAGAGCTCGGCAGGTCAGGGAGGGGGAAGTCCTTAAGACCCTCTGATGAAGGAGCAGAATACTCAGCCATTCCATCGTGGCAGAACCCGTATCCCACTCGACCCCATACACCCGCCTCGCCGTACCCTTTGATGCCCTGACCGATCAGGAAACGTTCCTCCAAATATACTCCACGGCAGTCTGTGGCTAAGCATTCCACAGACTCTCTCGCTTAAAAAAATCCTACTTATATCCGTTATGAAAGCTCGCCCCTCAGTTTTGAGGCTGTGTCGTTCTGGACACGCCCATCACAAGGAACATCCTCCCCACATCCACCTTATCCAGTCATTTCCGCATTTGGTAGGTTTCAATGGGACCCTCCCACCCCGTATTCTTCTAAATTCCAGAGAATACAGGCTTAGGAATCATCCTCGTGAACATAGAAACATAGAGAACCTATAGCACAATACAGGCCCTTCAGCCCACAATGCTGTGCCGAACATGTCCTTACCTTAGAAATTACCAAGGCTTGCCTATAGTCCTCTTTTTCTAATCACAATGTGCCTATCCAGGGGATCTCTCAAAAGACACTATCATATCTGCCTCCACCACCATCGCGGGCAGCCCATTGCACGCACCACTGTCTGCCTAAAAAAAACTTACCCTTGACATTTTCTCTGTACCTACTTCCAAGCACCTAAAAACTATGCCCTCTTGAGCTAGCCATTTCAGCCCTGGGAAAAAGCCTCTGACTATCCACACGATCAATGACTGTCATCACCTTGTACACCTCTATCAGGTCATCACTCGTCCTCCGTCGCTCCAAGGAGGATGAGAGTTCACTCAACCTATTCTCATAAGGCATGCTCCCCAATCCAGGCAACATCCTTGTAAATCTCCTCCGCACCCTTTCTATGGCTTCCACATCCTTCCTGTAGTGAGGCGACCAGAACTGAGCACAGTACTCCAAGTGGGGTCTGACCGGGGTCGTAGATAGCTGCAGCATTACCTCCCGGCTCTTAAACTCAAACCCACAATTCAGGAAGGCCAATGTACCATATGCCTTCTTAACACAGAGTCAACCTGCGCAGAAGCTTTGTGTGTTCTATAGACTTGAACCCCAAGATCCCTCTGATCCTCCATATTGCAAAGAGTCTTGCCATTAATGCAACATTCTGCCATCATATATATACCTCCTCTGGACTCGCCAATGACAACCCATTCTTGCTGAGATATGGGGACCAAAACTTTTGACAATACTCCAAGTACAGACTGACTATTGTCTTCCAAAGCTTCAGCATTATCTCCTTGTTTTTATATTCTATTTCCCTTGAAATGAATAACAACATTGCATTTGCCTTTTTTACCACAGACTCAACCTGTAAAAAAACCTTTGAGAGTCTTGCACAAGGACTCTTAAGTCCCTTTGTACCTCTGATGTTTGAATTTTCTCCCCATTTAGATAATAGTCTGTACTTTTGTTCCTTTTATCAAAATGCATTATCATAGATTTCTCAACATTGTATTCCATCCACCACTTTTTCCCCATTCTTCCAATTTGTCTAAGTCCTTCTGCAGTCGCATTGCTTTCTCATCACTACCAACCCCTCCACCTATCACCTGCGAGCCATCAATTCCATTATCTAAATCATTAACAATGTGAAAAGTAGTGGTCCCAATACTGACCCCTGAGGAATACCACTAGTCACTGGCAGCTAACCAGAAAAGGTCCCCTTTCTTCCCATCCGCTGCCTCCTGACAGTCAGCCATTCCTCTATCGATGTCAGTATCTTTCCTGCAGGGCCATGGGGTTTTATCTTCTTAAGCAGCCTCATATGTGGCACCTTATTTCAGGTATTCTTTCAGGTAGCACCATGATCCTGAAAAACATTGTCTCGTTTTTACTGTGTACTGTACCAGCAGTAATGGTCAAAATGACAATAAAAAGTGACTTGTCTTGACTAGAATTATCAAATGTTTATGAAAATTCCAGAAAGTTGCTCTCCTTTGTCCACCCTACTTGTTACTTCCTTAAAGAACTCTAACAGATTTGTCAGCAAAGATTTCCTTTTACAGAAACCATGCTGACTTTATTTTATCATTAGTTTCCAAGCAGCCTGAAACCTCATTCTTAATAATAAACTCAGATACTTACCCAGCAACCAATGTTAAACTAACAGGCCTATAATTTCCTTTCTTTTGCATTCCTCCCTCCTGAAAGAGTGGAGTGACATTTGCAATTTTTTGTTCCTCTGCAATCATGCAGAATGAAGTGATTTTTGAAAGATCGTATCTGCTTTCTCTTCAGCAACCTCTCTCAGAGGTCTGGAATGTAGGCCATCTGGTCCGGGTGATTTATCCACATTAAGATCTTTGTGTTTGCTGAGCATTTTTTCCTTTGTAATAGCAATGGCACTCACACCTGCTCACTGACACTTATGGACATCTGGCACACTGTTAGTGTCTTGCACAGTGAAGATTGATGCAAAAAACTCATTAAGTTTCACCATTCCTTTGTCTCTCATTACTACCTCATCAACAACATTGTCCACAGGAATGGTACCAGAGGATTGGAGGGAGGCGAATGTTGTCCACTTGTTAAAAAAAGGTAGTAAGGATACTCTGGGTAATTATAGACCAGCGAGCCTTACATCTGTGGTGGGAAAGCTGTTGGAAAAGATTCTTAGAGATAGGATCTATGGGCATTTAGAGAATCATGATCTGATCAGGGACAGTCAGCATGGATTTGTGAAGGGCAGATCATGCCTAACAATCCTGATCGAGTTCTTTGAGGAGGTGACCAGGCATATAGATGAGGGTAGTGCACTGGATATGATCTACATGGATTTTAGTAAGGCATTTGACAAGGTTCCACATGGTAGGCTTATTCAGAAAGTCAGAAGGCATGGGATCCAGGGAAGTTTGGCCAGGTGGATTCAGAATCGGCTTGCCTGCAGAAGGCAGAGGGTCGTGGTGGAGGGTGTACATTCAGATTGGAGGGTTGTGGCTAGTGGTGTCCCACGAGGATCTGTTCTGGGATGTCTACTTTTCGTGATTTTTATTAACGACCTGGATGTGGGGTTAGAAGGTTGGGTTGGCAAGTTTGCAGACGACACAAAGGTTGGTGGTGTTGTAGATAGTGTAGAGGATTGTTGAAGATTGCAGAGAGACATTGATAGGATGCAGAAGTGGGCTGAGGAGTAGCAGATGGAGTTCAACCCGTAGAAGTGTGAGGTGGTACACTTTGGAAGGACAAACTCCAAGGTAGAGTACAAAGTAAATCGTAGGATACTTGGTAGTGTGAAGGAGCAGAGTGATCTGGGGGTACATGTCCACAGATCCCTGAAATTTGCCTCACAGGTAGATAGGGAAGTTAAGAAAGTTTATGGGGTGTTAGCTTTCATAAGTCGAGGGATAAAGTTCAAGAGTTGCGATGTAATGATACAGCTCTATAAAACTCTAGTTAGGCCACACTTGGAGTACTGTGTTCAGTTCCGGTTGCCTCAGTACAGGAAGGATGTGGAAGCATTAGAAAGGGTACCAAGGAAATTTACAAGGATGCTTCCTGGTTTAGAGAGTATGGATTATGATTTGAGATTAAGGGAGCTAGGGCTTTGTTCTTTGGAGAGAAGGAGGATGAGAGGAGACATGATAGAGTTGTACAAGATATTAAGAGGAATAGATAGAGTGGACAGCCAGTGCCTCTTCCCCAGGGCACCACTGCTCAGTATAAGAGGAGGGAAGTTCAAAGGGGATATTAGAGGAAGGTTTTTCACTCAGAGAGTGGTTGGTGTGTGGAATGCACTGCCTGAGTCAGTGGTGGAGGCAGATACACTAGTGAAATTTAAGAGACTACTAGACAGGTATATGGAGGAATTTAAGGTGGGTGGTTATATGGGAGGCAGGGTTTGAGGGTCGGCACAACATTGTGGGCTGAACGGCCTGTAATGCGCTGTACTGTTCTATGTTCTATGTTCAACATTTCCCAGTGGTCCAATATTAACTCTCAGCTTCCTTTACCTGTTTATGGAACTGGAAAAAAAAATTTTGTATCATATAACCATATAACAATTACAGCATGGAAGCATGCCATCTCGGCCCTTCTAGTCCGTGCCGACACTTACACTCACCTAGTCCCAGTGGCCTGCACTCTGCCCATAACCCTCCATTCCTTTCCTGTCCGTATACCTGTCCAATTTTACTTTAAATGACAATACCGAACCTGCCTCTACCACTTCAACTGGAAGCTCATTCCACACAGCTACCACTCTCTAACTAAAGAAATTCCCCCTCGTGCTACCCTTAAACTTTTGCCCCGTAACTCTCAAATCATGTCCTCTTGTTTGAATCTCCCCTACTCTCAATGGAAAAGGCCTGTCCACGTCAACTCGATCTATCCCCCTCATTATTTTAAATACCTCTATCAAGTCCCCCCTCAACCTTCTATGTTCCAAAGAATAAAGACCTAACTTGTTCAGCTTTTCCCTGTAACTAAGGTGCTGAAACCCAGGTAACATTCTAGTAAATCTTCTCTGTACTCTCTCTATTTTGTTGATATCTTTCCTATAATTCGGTGACCAGAACTGTACACAATACTCCAAATTTAGCCTCACCAATGCCTTGTACAATTTTAACATTACGTCCCAACTCCTGTACTCAATGCTCTGATTTATAAAGGCCAGCATACCAAGAGCTTTCTTCACCACCCTATCCACATGAGATTCCAGCTTCAGGGGACTATACACCATTATTCCTAGATCACTTTGTTCTTCTGCATTCTTCAGTGCCCTACCATTTACCATGTATTTCCTATTTGGATTATTCCTACCAAAATGTAGCACCTCAAACTTGTCAGCATTAAACCCCATCTGCCATCGTTCAGCCCACTCTTCTAACTGGCCTAAATCTCTCTGCAAGCTTTGAAATACTACTTCATTATCCACAACGCTACCTCCCTTAGTATCATCTGCATACTTACTAATCCAATTTACCACCCCATCATCCAGATCATTAATGCATATAACAAACAACATTGGACCCAATACAGATCCCTGAGGCACACCACTAGTCACTGGCCTCCAACCTGACTAACACTTATCCACCACTACTCTCTGGCTTCTCCCATCTAGCCACTGTCGAATCTATTTTACTACTTCAATATTAATACCTAACGATTGACCCTTCCTAACTAACCTTCCGTGTGGAACCTTGTCAAAGGCCTTACTGAAGTCCATATAGGCAACATCCACTGCTTTATCCTCGTCAACTTTCCTCATAACCTCTTCAAAGAATGCAATAAAATTTGTCAAATATGACCTTCCACATACAAATCCATGCTGACTATTCCTAATCAGACCCTGTCTATCCAGATAATTATATATACCATCTCTAAGAATACTTTCCATTAATTTACTCACCACTGACATCAAACTGACAGGACTATATTTGCTAGGTTTACTCTTAGAACCTGTTTTAAACAATGGAAGCACATGAGCAATACACCAATCCTCCGGCACCATCCCCATTTCTAATGACATTTGGAATATTTCTGAGAGAGCCCCTGCTATTTCTACACCAACTTCCCTCGAGGTCCTAGGGAATATCCTATCAGGACCCGGAGATTTATCCACTTTTATTTTCCTTAAATTTGCCAGTACTTCCTCCTTTTTAATCGTCATAGTTTCCCTTACCTTACAGAATTCAATACCTTCTCTTTAGTGAATATCAAAGAAAAGAAATTGTTCAAAATCTCTCCCATCTCTTTCAGCTCCACACATAGCTGTCCACTCTGATTCTCTAAGGGATCAATTTTATTCCTCACTAACCTTTTGCTATTAATATAACTGTAAAAAAAAAACATAGAAACATAGAAAATAGGTGCAGGAGTAGGCCATTCGGCCCCTTGAGCCTGCAGCACCATTCAGTATGATCATGGCTGATCATCCAACACAGAAACCTGTACCTGCTTTCTCTCCATACCCCCTGATCCCTTTAGCCACAAGGGCCATATCTAACTGTAGAAACCCTTCGGATTTATTTTCACCTTACTTGGCAAAGCAACCTCATATCTTCTTTTAGCTTTTCTAATTTCTTTCTTAATATTCTTTTTACATTCTTTATATTCCTTGAGCACCTCATTTACTCCATGCTGCCTATATTTATCCTGCTTTATGTTATTGGTTAATCTGCCCTCATATTTCATCTCTTCCCTTCTTATGGCTTTTTAGTTGCCTTTTGTTGGATTTTAAAAACTTCCCACTCACGTTTGCCCTTTCCTTGGCTTTTATGCAGTCCTTAACTTCCCTTGTCCTTTATGCAGACCTTAACTTTCCTTGTCAGCCACAATTGACTACTTCTGCCATTTCAGAACTACTTCTTCTGTGAGACATATCTATTCTGTGCCTTGTAAACTACTCTCAGAAACATCAGCCATGCTGTGCTGCATCCATGCCAGTATTCCCCTCCAATCCACCTGTTTTAAATAGGCAAACCCCTCCCTCATGCCTCTGTAATTCCCTTTATTCAATTGCAATACTGATGCATCTGACTTGTGCTTCTCCTTCTCAAATTGCAGTATGAATTCAATCCTATTAAGATCTCTGCCTCCGAAGGATTCCTTTGCCTTAAGCTCCATAATAAAATCTGGATTATTACATAACACCCAATCTAAGATAAACTTTCCCCTTGTAGACTCAAGCACAAATTGCTCTAACAAGCCATCTTGGAGGCATTCAACAAATTCCCTCTCTTGCAAGCCATCACCAACCTGATTTTTCCAATCCCCTTGCATATTGAAGTTCCCCATTACAATTGTGACATTACCCTTATTATATGTCCTTTCCAACTCAGTTTGCAATCTCCTTTGAAGACTGGATGGATCCTGGGGTTTGTATACCTACAGCAGTGGCTTTCAAAATTCAAAGTACATTTATTATCAAAGTACATATACAACACTGAGATTCATTTTCTAGTGTCTATATTCAATAAAACCATAGAATAATAATCATAACTGGTTGAACACACCGATTGGGTATTGAGTCAGTGTGCAAAATACAAAAAACTGTGTAAACATAAAAAGAAAGACAGGATGTTTGATGGCTCTTGGTCTGTTCTTGCTGGAATTAAGAAGGATGATGGGGGATGTCATTGAAACATTTGAAAGGCCAAGACACAGTAGATGTGGAAAGGATGATACTCACGGTGGGGGAGTCGAGGACAAGAGGGTTCAGCCTCAGCCTGCTATGTTTTATGGTCTTACAATAAATAAGCAATAAATATCAAAAACATGAGTTATCTGAGCGATTTTGTGGTGACACAGCTGTTTTTTTTTATATAAACTCCATGACAACCATGTCGTATTCATTCATATCCACAAATGAGTCCTTGAACATGGCCCAGTCTGCTGACTCGAAGCAATCCTGTAGCAGCTCCTCTGTCTCAAGCGACCACCCCCTTGTGATTTCTGAAGCCTTGCTCTTCAGCCTCTTCTGTGACGGCTTTCAGACTGTGACGGGCACTAACTGGCTGGAAGGAGGAAGGAGAAAAACTTTCTGTTCCCCGCGCTGAAACTCATTGGCAGGGCTGTGGGGGATTCCCAGTTCTGGGTATTGGGGCAAACTGCACAGTTCATTGGAGAGATCCCACTCCTCCCTCCGCTTTCACTCTTGTTATTTGTGTGTTTCTGGGGCTGTCTTGTTGCATATTTCATATTTCCATCACTTCTTGATTCAGTCGGAGTTTGGGAAAGGGGTCTTGTTGGAAGTCATTAAAATCTCATACAGAAGATTGATGGTTAGAGATGAACTGGATATTGTGTGCTGAGAAGAGGAGGACGGCATGGAGCATGTACACCAACAGACTGTTTGAGATGATTGTCTTAATGTCCTGTTTTTCTGACTAAAGTATGATTTGAATTTTTTGAACACTAAAGTGTGATTTGAATTTTATTTGTTATGAGGGGAGGCCATTTGGGCCAGAGAGTCTGTGTGGAGAAAACAGTAGTGACTTTTATTCAATTTCCCTGTTATTTTCCCCTGAAACTTATTATTACTCAGTGCCAAATGAAGAAGGGGAACTTAGAGCAGTCAATTAACCTATCAACCAACCCAACTCTGGGATGTGGGAGGACACTGGAGCTCCCAGGGGAGACCCATCAGTCTCAGACTGTGCAACTCCCAACAGACAGTCCCAGACAGGTCAGGATGGAGCCAGTGTCATTGATTGAAGTGAAGAAGCAGCACCATTACTCTTTATAATCTAAAAGTTGTCTCCCAGGACTCTCAGTCCTGTTAGTCACAGTCAATCTGTGGGAAGCTGTTCCAGACCTTTTGCATGAACAAAAATTGCAAACAGCAGACATTGTTTGTCCACAGGCAATTCCACACATGGAGTGCCTTTGGAGAGGTGGATTCAAGGGTAATACTCAGTAAGTCTCTCCTCAACCTCAGAGTGTCGTAATCGAGAACCCCTCTGGATACAGTTCTGATCTGTAAATTGCTGATCCTTCTTTCAAAAAGTGACAGCTCAGGATATTGCACTTCTTTCAAAAAGTGACAGCTCAGGATATTGCACTTAGATTAAATCTAAGCTTTTTGAAAGGACATAATTCCATATTGTTTATTTGGAAGATTTGTTTTTTGATGGCCTTAGCAACACGTCTCTGAACTGTAGTGTGCTCATCACCTGTAAAACAAACTCAAGACTGACCTGAGTTTGGCTGCATCAGCTGAAGGTGGTACTTTGATAATTGCATCAATTTGCTCTGAGGTCTTGAACTCGAGCATCAGTTTGACAGGCCATGTAATGCTTTAATATTTGTGGAAATTGGCATTTTGCATGCTGACACTGATTCCATTGAACTACTGTCTGACCATCACTACTCCTGGTAGCTCCATACTGAAACCAGGATTTCACAGATAAAGCAAAGAACATAATCAGCTGATCCAAAATCTCATCTGTGGTCTTGCACACGCCCTTTGTGTGTGTTAATTGTGAGACATGCCAGTCACTGGATTCAGGCCCATCTGCTGTTTAGAGATGGATAAATTTCTTTCTCAATCCATTTGCCTGTCAAGTTGCAAAAAAATTGAGTTATGTGTATGAACATTCATGTAGCAATTTCGTCCCACAGCATCACTGTTCCACCCTGCTTTGGAATGACTGGAAATAGGAATGACCCAATCACAGCTCAACATGGGACAGAATACTTTGTCACTTCAGACAGCCCAGTTCATGCACAACTGCTTCTTTTGAGATCTGGAGAAGGGTTTGTGTCTTGTGGAAGATGTGAGAGGCTTGTACTTCCACATGGATCTTCACATTTAAAGTGTGTGTGTGTGTGTGTGTGTGTGTGTGTGTGCCTGGCCCACAGGGGCAAACTCCCAGATTCTAAGCACAACCCCTTATCATTATCATGCAGATGCTCCTCATTCATATCAGCTTTTGGAACTTAATGCTGGTGTTTCTCTCCCTTTTGACAGTATTACTTGTTTTTTCAGTAATAGTTCTGATAACAACCCTGATCTGCACCCTATCACAGTCATTATGCCATCTCTCCACTGTACAAGAATTTGCAAGTTAAAGCAAAATTGTCTTCTTATTTTTGGCATTCTGATGAAAGGTCCTTGGCTCGAAATATTGACTCTTTTTCTTTGCAAATGTGGCCTGGCCTGCTGAATTCTTCAGTAATTTGGTCTACACCACAATATATTTTACTTGTATATAGTTTTCCATTTCTGAACAAGTTGTTCAATTTCAGAAGTTGTATACAATTTCTGAACAAGCTGTAAGTTGTTGAAATGAACAATTTTGCCAAAGTTCTCTTTTGTTTCCACAATTCTACCCTTTATTCGTTGCCATGTATTAAAAGCCTAGAGTGCACTTAACTCTTCTGGAGATAATCAATACTTGATCATTTGCTTAAACTGTGGGGGAATTTCTGCTTGTGTATGTTTTATGGAAAGCAAGAAATAACACAAAATGCATTCAGTGCAATTTTTGACAGTGGAAGTCTTGATTGTACTCTGCCACTGTTCGCAGCCTGGTTTTTCCAGTTGCTCCATCACTTGCTTGGCCTTTGAGAAATCTTGCTGCATATGTTGGTCAAGACAAACTTTGTGGCTCAAAAAGTATTATTGGTTCAGAGTTTAAATGACCAAGTTGTAATCCTGACCTCAGGCCTTGTTTGTGGAATTTACACATTTTCTCTGTGACTGTGCAGGATTGCCCTGCATGCTTAGCTTCTTCATGCGTCCCATAAACTCTCAGATTGGTAGGCTAATTGGTTGCTGTAAATGCTGTAATGACCACAGGAACATTTGGAGAGTTGATGTGAATATGAGGAGAATAAGATGAAGGCATTGAGAATAACATCAGCAAGTTTGCCGATAATACGAAGCTGGGTGGCAGTGTGACATGTGATGAGGATGTTAAGAGAATCCAGGGTGACTTGGATAGGCTGCGTGAGTGGGCAGATACTTGGCAGATGGCGTTTAACGTGAGTAAGTGTGAGGTTATCCATTTTGGGAGCAAGAACAGGAAGGCAGATTATTATCTGAACTATGTAGAGTTAGGTAAGGGAGAAATACAAAGAGATCTAGGAGTCCTTGTTCATCAGTCACTGAAGGTGAATGAGCATGTGCAGCAGGCAGTGAAGAAGGCTAATGGAATGTTGGCCTTTATTACAAAGGGAATTGAGTACAAGAGCAAGGAAATCCTCTTGCATTTGTACAGAGCCCTGGTGAGACCACACCTGGACTATCGTGTACAGTTTTGGTCTCCAGGGTTAAGGAAGGACATCCTGGCTATAGAGGAAGTGCAGCGTAGATTCACGAGGTTAATTCCTGGGATGTCCGGACCGTCTTATTAAGGGATTGGACAAGATAGAGGCAGGAAATATGTTCCAGATACTGGGAGAGTCCAGTACCGGAGGGCATGGTTTGAGAATAAGGGGTAGGTCATTTAGGACAGAGTTAAGGAAAAACTTCTTCTCCCAGAGAGTTGTGGGGGTCTGCAATACACTGGCTCGGAAGGCAGTGGAGGCCAATTCTCTGGCTGCTTTCAAGAAGGAGCTAGATAGGTATCTTATGGATAGGGAAATCAAGGGATATGGGGTCAAGGCAGGAACCAGGTATTGATTGTAGATGATCAGCCATGATCTCAGAATGGCAGTGCAGGCTCGAAGGGTTGAAGGGTCTACTTCTGCATCTATTGTCTATTGTCTATAATAAAATGAATTAGGGTAGGATTAATGTCAGTGCCTGTTTCAATCCTGTTCTATTTTGTTAATATATCAATGTCAATAAAATAGGCTAGTTATCAAGGATTTGGTGCTTTTGTGGCTTAAGTGAAGAATACATTCTCCACACATGAGGGAACAGTAATCCCAAACTTCCTGACCGCACCTCAGCCACATTTCCCAGCTGCAGTTCCCATTGGACTTGCCCAGCGCTGGTCAGGGTGTTGTTGAATCTTCGGGAACAACTGGTTTAAACATGTCCAGGAACAATATTTTTTACTAATATGATACTGTGATGATAGTACCTTCATATTACTGAACATTATACTGTTCTAAATTCTGTAAATACATTTTACAAATCTAATTATTGAAACCGTGACAATAACTTGACTATTTTAAATCAAGTTTGTTGGTTAGAAATGTTTCCTACATTTCTAAAGTGAGCTGGGGGCTCCGTGCTGAGCCTGGTGCTCCTTTGCCCAGTAACTTGTTCCCACCTTGTGTGGCGAGGCCAAGGGCATTTTTTTCTCAGGTTATTGGGAGTAGGGTTGGTAAACATTGGTGCTGAGGACAGTGGAGGAGGGGATGCTCACAGGTTCCTCAAATGACAGGACTAACATCTCTCTCTACTCCCCCACTCCACCACTAACCTACTCCCCCTCCCCACAACCCCTCTCCTTCTTCCAGCTTCTCAGCCTCTCGACTCTTCTGCTGAGATGAGAGTGATTCACCACACTCTGCTATTACTGAATGGGATTCTCATCTCACTCCAAGGTAATTATTACAAAATTTTGTTTGATTATGTTTCTTTATCTTACAGAGTAGACACATGGAATCAGAAGATAAAGCGTTTTATGTTTAGTAACTTATGAAATTGTTCACACTATGTAATTGCAATGAATGAATGTCCCATTTCTATCCTTGAAGTGAGATTATAGATGCCTGTAATTACAAAATTTTTCAAGTGCCTCTTATTTGGTTAAAAACTTTATTATCAAAAAAAAGAATCTAACCCCTACCAAGACTGAAGCTGTTTATTAAGTAGAAAAAGAGGTAAATACCTTCTCATATAACAAAAAATAATAACCAATATCTGAATTTAAACAATGACTTGAAGGTTTTGAAAATAAATCAAAAAATGTCCCCACAATGTTTGAAAGTCCTGATGAGATTCAGAAATTGAACAACAAATCTTCTCTAAATTTAATCATGACATAACGTTGCATAACCATTGAGCATGAGTAGGAGAAAAAACATCTTTCCATTTAAACAAAAGTGCTCTCCTAGCTATAAGAGAGCAAAAGGCCAAAATATGTAAATCAAATGTCTTCAGCTTGATATCTTGTCCTACAACAAAACCAAATAGGCCATCAGAGGGTTAGGCTTAAAATTGATTTTGAAAAGTAAAGAAAAAGTTTGAAAAACTTCCTTCCAATATTTTTCAAGACTCAGACAACTCCAAAACATATGAATTAGTGAAGCTTCTCCAATATTACATCTGTCACAGTAGGGAAATATATCCGAATAAAAACGAGATAGCTTATCCTTAGTCATATCAGCTCTGTGCACCACCTTAAATTGTATGAGGGAACGGTGAGCACATAACGATAAAGTATTAACCAGTTGAAAAATTTCATTCCAAGTTTCCTCAGATACTGATGTCTGTAATTCTTGTTCCCAGAAATTCTTAATTTTGTCTAAAGGAACAATCCTTGAAGATGAATTTTATCTAATCGAGGACGTTTATTTTTCCATATATATGAGGATAAAATAGAAAAAGGGAGTCAAAAAAGGATTTAGGAATAAAAATGGGTAAAGCCTGAAAAAGATATATAAATTTAGGTGGAATATTCATTTTAATAGAATTAATTCATCCAATCAACGATATTGAAAGAGGTGATCAATTTAATGATATCCTTTTTGCATGGTTCAATAAAGTAAGAAAGTTTTCTTTAGACAGGTGTTTGTAATTCTTAGTAACTGTTACACCCAAATAAGTAAATTGATTCCTTACAACTTTAAAAGGGAGATTAGTATTAATTGATACCAAATTATTTAAAGGAAATAATTCAATTTATATCCTGAAAACTGGCTAAAACGGGAGAGTACTGAAAGTACGCAAGGTAACAAGGTCTCAACATTAAAGATAAAAAGCAATATGTCATCAGTGCAAAGTGAGATTTTGTGAGTAATGCCTCTCCTTAAAATACCACAGATATCATTAGATTCTCGAAGAGCAATGGCTAGGGTTTCTAAAGCTGGATCAAAGAGCAAAGGACTCAACGGACAATCTTGCCTAGTTCCACGGTGAAGTTTAAATGGTTGGTAATTTTGAAAATTAGTAAGAACCCGAGCAGAAGGAGATAGATAAAGTAATTTAATGCAGTGAATAAAATCTGGACCAAAATTAAATTTTTCTAAGGTTTTAAATAAATAATTCCATTCAACCCGATCAAAGGCCTTGTCAGCATCTAAGGATATCACACATTCCGATATCTCCTGAGAAGGAGAGTAAATAACATTTAATACACGGAGTATATTAAATTGGGAATGTCGGTTTTTAATAAATTAAGTCTGATCATCAGAAATAATAGAAAGTAAAATATTTTCAATCCTACCAGCCAAAACTTTGGAAAGGATTTTAGTATCAACATTGAGTAATAGAATTGGTCTATATGAAGAGCATTCAGTTGGCTCTTTGTTCTTTTTTATGATAAGTGAAATGGAAGCTTCATAAAAAGATTGAGACAAGCTATCCAATTTGAAAGAATCTAAAAAAAAATGAAGCATAAATTAATTAGGAAAAAGCCTTATAAATTTCTCCAGAAAATCCATCTGGACCCAGAGCATTCCCCAAGTGTAATGAACATATAGCCTTGGCAATTTCCTCTTAAGAAATGTGTTGATCCATCTGTTTGCAATTAATCTGCAGAAAGTACAGAGATAATTAATTGATCTAGAAAATTGTTCAGTACAGTACTATTTTAGGGGAATCAGAACTGTAAAGTTTAGAATACAATTCTCTAAATGTATCATTTATTTCAGAGTTATCAGTTGTCCTATCACCATTAGTTTTACAAATTTCTTTAATTTGTCATTTAACTACAGAAGTTTTTAATTGGTTGGCCAATACTTTACCTGATTTATCTCCGTGAATGTACAATTGAGTTTTGTCTTTAAGAAGTTGAGTTTCAATTGGATATGTTAACAGAAGATCATATTTAGTTTTAACTTCAACATGTCTTTTATATAGGTTCTGGACCTATAGCATATTTTTGATCTAATTTCTTCAATTGATTGGCTAATTTAGTTCTTTCTTTATTAACTTTATTCTTAATACTCACAATATAAGAAATAATTTGTCCTCTAATATAGGCCTTGAAAGTATCCCATACAATAAGATTAGAAGCCTCTTCCTTTTTATTCTCTTCAAAAAACAAAATAATATGCCTGTCTAGAAATTTTTAAAATTCCTTATCAGTTAACAAAGTTGTACTAAAATGCTAAAATCTGTTTGAGGAAGACCGGGAAGATTTAAAGATAGAAATATGGGAGCATGATCTGAGACAGCAATCTCTTTATATTCACAGGAACAAACTTATGAAATCATTTGACTATCAATAAAAAATAATCAATCCTGGAAAATGTATGATGAACATGGGAAAAAATCAGTACTGTCTATCTAAAGGATGTAAAAAAAATGCCAAACATCAACAATACCACACTTCAATAAAAAAAGATTGAATAAACAAAGCTGCTTTATTAAGAGACACTGGTTTAGAAGGTGACCGGCTTAAAACTGGGTCTAGCCAACAGTTAAAATCTCCTCCTGTCACCAGAGAATAAAAACACAGATCTGGCAAAAATGGAAAAAAATGTGCTCAAAGAATCCTGGATCATCTATATTTGGGACATACACATTGGCAAATACTATTAATTTATTGTCTAATTTTCCTGATGCTATAACAAAATGTCCACTGGTATCAGACACTACTTACATTGAACAAAGGATAGTGTATTATCTATAAGAATTGAAACTCCTCTTGGTCTGGCCTGAAAAGAAGAATGAAAACAAAGTCCATTCCAACGGCTAGAAAAACGTAAATTATCACATTAACGTATGTGAGTTTCTTGTAAGAAAATAATACGGACCTTAAATTTCCTAATAAAAGCAAACATCTTATTACATTTAACAGGTTGATTTAACCCTTTCATGTTAAAACTGAGTAAATTAATAGTTTGGTCCATTTTTAATATTATTTAAAGGAAGGGTTAAAATGTAAGTTAAAACCAACGCATAAACCTTGAGAAATGGTAACCAAGCAACAAGTTGGCTAAAAATTCGAAAACAACTCAGAGGCGAAAAAGAAAACTCAAAGGAAGAAGGCTGACCAATAGAAAGCCTGCATCTACAACTATGGACAACCCTCCAAAAACCCTGGTGATCGCTCCAATTAGTTTCAAGGTTACTTATATTCCAACCTGGACAAAACAATGTCCAAACCAGTAATTCAATTCTCATATATTAAAAATACAATATTAAAAAAATACAAAAGGAGATTAGTTACAAAGGTTTACCAAAAGTAGCAGATGCAATTATTCATAAAGAAATACATTACACATTAATCTTATCTTCATGAAAAAAACAGACTAAGCAGTTAGCCTTCAAATTTAAAAATATCTTTGTGCTTCAGTATTCAAATAAAACCATTTGAAGGATCCAATTTTTAATGAGATTCTCAGTCAAACTGGGTAGCTTGAAAGGGATGGCTTGAAAGCCTTGTTAAAAAAATATTTCAGCAAAGCTTCTTTAAACTTAACACGTTCCTGCATGACCTCAAGCGAAAAATCTTCGGGTCTTAATATTGCGACCTATAACCAATCATGCCCCTTCAACAGGATCCACAAATTAAATCTTTCTCATTTAATCTTATGTCTTCATGTAAAAACGCACGAAACAGCTAGCCTTCAGATTTTGAGAACCTTTGTGCTTCAACAGTCAAAAGAAACCATTTGAAGGATCCATCTTTAAGTGTGATTCTGAGTCAGGCTGGGTAGCGAAGGGAGGCTTGAAACCCTTGTTTAAAAACTCAGACATAGCTCCTTTGAACTTAGCATGTTCCTGTATAATCTCAGGTGAGTAATCTTTGACAATTCTAATCTTACATTATAGTCAATCATGCCTCTTCGATAAGATTCGTGAATTTACAGTTCCTTTGTTTTAAATTCATGAAAGCAGATTATTACTGACCTTGGTCTATCTCCCTTAGGAGGTCTAAACAGGAGAGATCTGTGAACTTGATCAATCATAGGCAAAGATGTCAAAATTTCCAGAAATAATTTTTGCAAAAAGTTTGCATAAAATTCCATAGGATGATTACCTTCAAATAGTTCTTCGAGACCCAGAACCCGTAGGTTGCTTCTTCTACTTCTATTTTCTAGGTTGATAATCCTCTGCCTTAACTTTTCATTGGACTAAGAGTGCTTTTCACAAAGCTTTTGCAATTCATCCACTTCCATTTCCAGAGACGACACTATTGCCTAATCATTTTTATACGTTTATCGTGTTCATTAAGAGTTTGTTGAATAGAATACAATTTACCATCTATTTGTTTAAATTCAGAGCTGAAATGTTGAAATTTCTCAGAGGCTTCTCATGTAGGACTGCAGCAAATCCATAATAGAATCCAAAGAAGCAGGGATATCATCCTTTTTAATAACTCAGGCACCCCTTGTAGCCATAATGAAAGAATATCACACTTAAAAAAGGAGTTTCAAGACAGGTTGGAAATAGTAAGTTAAAGAGAGTTGGAGCAACGGCAGATTGCTGTTACTCCATCAGCCACCACCAGGAATCTCCATATTTCTCAATACTGGGTCGAACGTGATAAGCACACATGGATTTCAGCATCAACTGAAATGAGATGATTTTTGTCCTCGCTCTTTTTGCTTGTTCAGCAAGAAGAAGCTTGCTGAAGTTTCAACTTTGCTGAAGTTGAAAACTGCAGCAAAATGTTCATTGCCTTCAGATGAATGGCAGGATACTCTTCTTCTACAGAAATCCAGAACTTGTCTGGTCATTAAATCTAATCTTGAGTGCACAATCAGAGTGCTGCTCACAAAGTTCTTCCTCTTCTCTCAAAGTCAGGTTCACAGGCTGAGCAGGAGATTCAGAGAAAGGATCCCTCAACCAGTCAGACTCTTGTGTTGAAAGGGAGGAAAAATACTGTTCAGCTTTGTTCTGCAGTTCTTCCAGATGGTTTTCAATAAGAGTCAAGACTTTCTGATATCCTTCCTCACTCTCAAGCCCAGATGTGGAAACCTTTCAAGATTTTCTTTTGCAACATGATTTCACCAAAGGTTCAGTTTCCTTTTAAATCCAAGAATCTTGTCACATTAAGTTGAAACATTTTCTCCAGGAAATTCAGAAACTTGTTCAACTGGTTCATATGATGAAAAATGTCTGTTAAGTAGGCTAGTTTCTGCATCAGGGTTTTATCTCTGTTTGGCATGATGCCAGGAGTGATAGAAACATAGAAAAGCAACAGCAGAATACAGGCCCTTCAGCCCACGATGCTGTCCCAAACACACTTAATTTAGAAATTACCAAGGGTTACCCATGGCCCTCTATTTTCTTAAGCTCCAAGTACATATCCAGGAGTCTCTAAAAAGGCCCTATCATATCCACCTCCACCACAGTTGCCGGCAGCCCATTCCATGCACTCACCACTCTCTGCATTAAAAACTTACCCCTGACATGTCCTCTGTACCTACTTCCAAGCACTTTAAATTGTGCCCTCTTGCATTAGCCATTTCAGCCCTGGGAAAAAGCCTCTGACTATCCACATAATCAATGCCTCTCATCATCTTACACACCTCTATCAGGTCACCTCTCATCCTCTGTAGACAAAAGCCAGGTTCACACAACCTGTTTTCATTAGGCCTACTCCCCAATCCAGGCAGCATCCATATAAATCTCCTCTGCACCCTTTCTATGGTTTCCACGTCCTTCCTGTCATTAGGTGACCAGAACTGAGCACAGTACAAGGGGATATGAACAGGGTCCTCTAAAGCTGTAACATTAACTCTCGGCTCTTAAACTCAATCCCACAGTTGATGAAGGCCAATGCACCTTATGCCTTCTTAACCACACAGTCAACCTGCACAGCAGCTTTCAGTGTCCTATGGACTTGGACCCCAAGATCCCTCTGATCCTCCACACTGCAAAGAGTCTTATCACTAATACTATATTCTGCCATCATATTTGACCAACCAAAATGAATCATCTTCCACTTATTTGGGAAAAATTCCATCTTCCACTTCTCAGCCCCGTTTTGCATCGTATTGATCTCCCATTGTAACCTCTGATAGCCCTCCACACTATCCACGACACCTCCAACCTTTGTGTCATCATGTTTGATTGGGGGTAGTGATGGAGCCTCAAGATGCAGGAGTGATGTTTGATTGGGAGTAGTGATGGAGCCTCAAGATCCCAGGAGTGATGTTTGATTGGGGGTAGTGATGGAGCCTCAAGATGCAGGAGTGATGTTTGATTGGGAGTAGTGATGGAGCCTCAAGATGCAGGAGTGATGTTTGATTGGGAGTAGTGATGGAGCCTCAAGATGCAGGAGTGATGTTTGATTGGGAGTAGTGATGGAGCCTCAAGATGCAGGAGTGATGTTTGATTGGGAGTAGTGATGGAGCCTCAAGATGCAGGAGTGATGTTTGATTGGGAGTAGTGATGGAGCCTCAAGTTCCCAGGAGTGATGTTCGATTGGAAATAGTGAAGGAGCCTCAGCTTTTTGCAGTTTATTTAAAAATAAATAAATGATGACTGGACAATGTCAATATAAAGTTTCTACTTCAGCCCTTAAATGTTGGTCTTTGAGTACTTGGAATGCAACAAACTTACCTCATCAAATTTTTTGTTGTAATCTGGGCTTTTCTGTCCAGCTTTGGCCTGGTTGGATTTCACATAGAGACTTCCGTGCTGAGTTCCACCCACACCATTACCCACCCTCAGACCCAAACCATCCCTTTCTTCAAGCAACACACACAAAATGCTGGTGGGACGCAGCAGGCCAGGTAGCATCTATAAGGAGAAGAACTGTTGAAGTTTCGGGCCGAGACCCTTCGAAGGGCCTGTTGTGTTCCACCTGCATTTTGTGTGTGTTGCTTGAATTTCCAGCATCTGCAGATTTCCTCGTGTTTGCCTCTCTTCATGCCTGTTGGGTGGGTTGCAGAGGAGTAGCTGTGGGATATTATTTTCCACCGCGGTGCTCTGTGGGGTGCCAAAACTATTTTGATGGTTAGAAGGGGTGGGGTAGAAGCAGAGGCAGAACCAATAGTTTTTTAACATTGTTATTATAATCCGTAGCAAATTTATATACAAACCAGCTACCAACTTACCCATTTCAATTTGATGGCATGTAATCAAAATCGTAATACTTGCTGAGATTCTTTTCATTTGAGTTCACAGTCCTGGTTGTGTTGTAGTTGAACTGTATATTGGGTAACACGTTCCTCATCAATGTTCAATATGGGTTCCTTGTCTTACCAATTATTTCTCTCCAGGTGATTTTATCCTACTTACACCCAAGGAGCCTTTTGTAGCCATTGCAGGTGAAGATGTTGTACTGGAATGTGAGCTGCTCCCACCAACCTCTGCCAGCAACATGGCAGTGCAGTGGCTGAAATCCGGTCTCAGCTCACCCATCCACGTGTACAGACATGGACAAAATGACCCCTCGCTCAGCACCAGGATTACAGAGGAAGGACAGAACTGTTTAAAGATGAAATCACCAAAGGAAACATTTCCCTAAGAATAAAGAACGTCAGGCCGGATGATGAAGGGCGATATACATGTTCAGCTGAAGACAGAACTGACTTCAAACAATCTGCAGTTGAACTTCGTGTTCTCAGTGAGTATTATTGCCATTTGTACCAAGGTATCATGGGGAGATTTGTTTTGCATGCCATCCTGATAGATCACTTCGTACATCAGTATATTAAGGTAGTAAAAAGAAAACAATGTGGAATATGGTGCTGTTGTTGCAGAGAAATTACAGTGCAAGTAATTACAAAATTATACAATAAGCTGTGAGGGCTGCATTGTGTTAGACTGGGGGTACAAGTGGTCAAATCGTTGCGTCTGAGAGGTCTGTTCAAGAGTTCGATAACAATGGCATAGAAACTGTTCTCGAGTCTGGTGGTTGGTGATCCTGGGACTTTGTATCTTCTACTCAATGGGAGAGGGTAATGGCAAGCGGGAGTAGGGTCTGTGATTATATCGGCTGCTTTCCCAACTCAGTAGGAAGTGTAGAGAAAATCAGTGGAAGAGTCTGGTTTGTCTTGCTCGCCTTGTTTCGAGCGGACAGGGATGCAGCTCTTTCCAGTAAGACACGCGGTGGTGGCTTGTGTTTTTACATCAGAACAGAATGGTGCAAGAACTCTGTGCTGGATTCCAGATACTGCTCATCGCTAGTGGAGTTTGAGGCTGTTAGATGCAGACCATTTTATTTGCCACGGGAATTCACCTCTGTTCTTATATTTGGTGTTTACATTCCCCCCAGCGCTAATGCTAAGGAGGTGCTCTGTAAACTGTACAGGGCTATTAGCGAACTGCAGAACGCACACCTTGATGGACTGTTTATTGTCGTCGGAGATTTTAACCACGCGAAACTTAAGTCAGTGCTCCCCGAATTCCAGCAGTTTGTGGACTTTGCAACGAGGGGGGAGAACGTGTTGAACCTGGTTTACACAAACATTCCCGAGGCGTACCGGGCAGTGCCCCACCCCCACCTCGGATACTCAGACCACATCTCTGTCATGCTAATCCCAGCATACAGACCGCTCGTCAGGCGCTCCAGACCAGTTCAGAAGCAGGTGAAAACCTGGTCAGCAGGAGCCATCTCTGTTCTTCAAGACTGCTTTGAGCACACTGACTGGCATGTTCAGGGAGGCTGCAACCGATGGCGACTCTACCAACTTAGAGGAGTACATAGCATCAGTGACCTCAGCAAGTGCATTGACAATGTTATTCTGTCCAAGACCATCACTACACGTGCCAACCAGAAGCCATGGATGACCGCAGAGGTGCGTGCACTGCTGAGGACCCGTGACTCCACCTTCAGAGCAGGCAACAAGGCAGCTGTAACAACAGCAAGGGCCAAACTGTCCCCAGCCATCAGAGGGGCAAAGCATGCACACGCCCAGCTAATCCACAGTTACTTCCAGGACAATGGTGATACGTGACGCATGTGGAAGGGCATCCAGGACATCATCAATTACAGGACAACATCACCTGTCTGTGCAGGTGATGCTTCCCTCCCAGATGCGCTGAATACACCCAGTTTGAGGCAGAAAATGATGCGGCTGTGAGGAAGTCCACCCCTCCTACAAAAGACCAGGTGCTGTGTCTCACCCTGGCTGATGTGAGGAGAAGCCTGTGCAGGGTCAACCCATGGAAGGCTGCTGGACCAGACAACATTTCTGGTGGAGAGCTCAGAGGATGTGTAGACCAGCTAGCAGATGCTGTTACATCTTCAACATCTCCCTGAGCAGCGCCACCATTCCAACGTGCTTCAAGGCCGCCACCATCGTCCCCGTGCTGAAGAAGTCTTCAATGTCCTGCCTAAATGACTACCATCCTGTTGCACTTACATCCATCATCATGAAGTGTTTCGAGAGGCTCGTCATGAGGCATATCAAGACCCTGCTGCCCCCCTCACTGGATCCCCTGCAGTTTGCGTACCATCCCAACTACTCAACAGACACGCCATTATCATCACCCTCCACCTGGTCCTAACCCACCTGGACGAAAAAAAAAACACGTACGTTCGAATGCTGTTCATAGACTTCAGTTCAGCATCCAACACAATCATCCCTCAGAAACTGATTGGAAAGCTGAGCCTACTGGGCCTGAACACCTCCCTCTGCAACTGGATACTAGACTTTCTGACTGGGAGATCTCAGTCAGCCCGGATCGGGAGCAGCATCTCCAACACCATCGCACTGAGCACGGGGGCTCCCCAGGGTTGCGTACTCAGTCCACTGCTGTAAACTCTGCTGACCCACGACTGTACTGCAACACACAACTCAAACCACATCATCAAGTTCGCCGATGACACGAACGTGGTGGGTCTCATCAGCAAGAACAATGAGTCAGTATTCAGAGAGGAGGTGCAGTGGCTAACGGACTGGTGCAGAGCCAACAACCTGTCTCTGAATCTGAACAAAACAAAAGAGATGGTTGTTGACTTCAGGAGGACACGGAGCGACCACTCCCCGGTGAACATCGACGGCTCCTTGTTAGAGATCGTTAAGAGCACCAAATTTCTTGGTGTTCACCTGGTGAAGAATCTCAACTGGTCCCTCAACACCAGCTCCATAGCAAAGAAAGCCCAGCAGTGTCTCTACTTTCTGCGAAGGCTGAGGAAATTCCATCTCCCACCCCCCATCTTCATCACATTCTACAGGGGTTGTGTTGAGAGCATCCTGAGCAGCTACATCACTGCCTGGTTCAGAAATTGCACCATCTTGTATCGCAAGACCCTGCAGCGGATAGCAAAGTCAGCTGAGATCATCGGGGTCTCTCTTCCTACGATTACGGACATTCACACTGCATGCTGCATCCGCAAAGCAAACAGCATTATGAAGGACCCCACGCACCCTTCATACAAACTCTTCTCCCTCCTGCCATTTGGGAGAAGGCACCGAAGCATTTGGGCTCTCACGATCAGACTATGTAACAGTTTCTTCCCCCAAGCTATCAGACTCCTCAATACTCAGAGCCTGGACTGACACCTTACTGCCCTATTGTCTTGTTTATTATTTATTGTAATGCCTGCACTATTTTGTGCACTTTATGCAGTCTTGGGTAGGTCTGTTGTCTAGTGTAGTTCTTTTCTGTGTTGTTTTTTACGTAGTTCAGTCTAGTTTTTGTACTGTGTCATGTAACACCATGGTCCTGAAAAATGTCTCGTTCTTACTATGTACTGTACCAGCAGTTATGGTCAAAATGACAATAAAAAGTGACTTGACTTGCATGAGGGATGAGGCTTTGATCCCAGCTCTTTAATTTCTACTCACACCGTAGTTACAGAGTCATAGAAAAGTACAACACAGAAACAGGCCCTTTGTCCCATGTAGTCCATGCAGGAGTATTTAAATTGCCTACCCCCATCGACTTGCACTGGGACCATAGCTCTCCACACCCCTGCCAACCATGTGCAGTCTCTAACCAAACTTCTCTTAACCACTGAAATTGACCTTGTTGTGTTGGCAGCTTGTTCCACACTCTCACAAACCTCCGAGTGAAGAAGTTTCCCCTCATGAGCCCATTAAACTTTTCACCTTTCACCCTTGACCTATGAACTCTGGTTGTAGTCCCACCCCACCTCAATGGAAAAAGACTGCTTGTTTTTACCCTATCTATACCCCTCATTATATTGAATCCCTCTGTCAAATCTTCTTTCAATCTTGTGTGTTCGAAGGAATAAAGTCCTATCCTATTCAATCTTTCCTTGTAACTCAGGTCCTTCAGACCCTGCAACATTTTTGTAAATTTTCTCTGTACTCTTTCAAACTTATTTACATCGTTCCTGTAGGTGGGTGACCAAAACTGTACACAATACTCCAAATAATATAACTTCAACATAGCAACCCATCTCCTGTAGTCAAAATTTTGATTATGGAACATATTGTGCCCTCCCTCCTACACCGGCTCCATTGCCACGTGTTAAAGGGTGTAATCTTCCTATTATTGTTCTCAATAGCATATGGCATGGGAAGCAATCCTGAGATCATAACCCTGGATGTTCTGCCCTTTAACTTGGCACCTAACTTCCTGAACTCACTTTGCAGAAGAGCATCACTCTTGGTACCTACATGGACCACAACCTCTGGCTGTTGACCATGGAATGCTGAGAACTCAATCCAAGATACCATCCAGGAATCTTGTTTTCATCCACCGAACCGCTTTTCTGTTCTCCTAAGTAAAGTATCCCCTGTCGCCACAGCTTGCCTCTTCTACTGCCCACCCCTCCCTCCAACTTCTGTTCTGAGTTAAAGGGCCAGACTCAGTGCCAGAAACCTAACCGCTGTGACTTGCCTCTGCTAGGTCACCACTTGGCACAGGAACCAAAGTACTTGTTGTTGCAGTGGATGGCCACAGGGGTACTCTTGTACTGGCTGTTTAATCCCTTTCCCCTTCTTGGCTATCACCCAGTCTCCTGTGCCGTACCTTGGGTGTAACTACCTCTCTAGTTATCCTATCTATCATCCCCTCAGTCTCCCAAATGATCCAGAGTTCATCCAGTTGCAGCTCCAACTTCTTAACACGAAGTGTTCAAAGCAACAACTGGATGTACTTCTCATAGTTGTAGTCGTCAGGGACACTGCAGGACTCCCTGTCTTTCCACATCCTGTAAGAGGCACATTCACCTATCCTACCTGGCATCACTACTGTTCTATCTGAGTAAATATAAAGAAAGAAAAACAATAATAAACTGTGGGGAAAAACATACCTACAGCTGTTCACTTTCTCTCACTCAACTCTCTCCTCAATGAAGCCTCTAAGAGCTGAAGCGTCAAAATCCCCATTCTCTCACTGTACGCTCCACAGACAATCATTCCAACGATGGCCGCTCCACTTGCCCCTGCCTTACTTTAGTTTCTTTTTGTCAATCAATCCCAAATGCTGATTGGGTGCTGTGCTGCTCAAAGCTCCAATCTGCCACGAACCGCTGTCTTTTCTACTCAATTGGCGAATCACTTCCCTCAATAACTAGTATCGCACTCTGAGTGGTGTCAGGGGAATGACCTGCTGGGGGAAAGACACAGTGACCAGGGCTCTGGAACTGAGTCTTGTTCTGGGACTCAGAAGGGAAGTTGGTAGAGGATGAGTACAGTAGTGATAGGGGATTAGTTGCTATACAAACAAAGGCAGTGTGTAATAAAATTCCAGGAAGCACAGACAGATAATTGGGCAACATTTCAGTCAGTGCAATGAGTTACAGTGTAAAAGGGGGATGAAATCGAAAAGGATTATGAATATGGGACTGATGGAGTTATATCTGAAAGCATGCAGTATATGAAATAAAGTAAATGATGTTGTAGCTCAGTTGGAGATTGGCATGTATGACATTGTGGGCATCATTGAATTGCAGCTGATAGATTATAGTGGGGAACTTATCAATGGATTCACATTGTACTAAAAGGAAAGGCAGGTAGGGAGAAGGGGTGGTGTGGCTCTGCTGATCTAAAAAAAAAGAAATTAAATCCTTAGGAAAAGGTGACATAGAATCAATGTGGGTAGAGTTAAGGAACTGCAAGGGTAAAAAGACTATGTTGGGAGTTATATACAGGCCTCTTTCCAATAGCCAGGACATGAGCTACAGTGGAGTAAAGAGAATTACAGAGGCATAACAGAGGAATTGGCCAGAGTTGATTGGAATGCGACACAAGCAGAGATGATGATGGCAAAGCAGCAATGGCTGGAGTTTCTGGGAGCAAATCAGAAGGCGCAGGATTGGTACAGTACATCCCAAAGAAGTATTGCAAAGACAGGGTGACACAACTATGGCACAACCAAAACTAAAGAGAGGGCACATGACAGAACAAAAATTATTGGGAATTTAGAGGATTAGAAAGCTTCAAAAAATGAACAGAAGGCAACTAAAAAAGACATAAGGAACAAAAAGAGGAAATATGATAGTAAGTGAGCCAATCATATCAGAGGATACCGAAAGTTGCTTCAGATATATAAAGAGTAAAAAAGAGGTGAGAGTAGATATTGGAACACTGGAAAACTATTCTGGAAAGGGAGTATTGAGGGAAAGGGAAATTATAGATGAACTGGAGAAGGATTTTGCATCAGTCTTCACTGTAGCAGACCCTAGCAGTATGCTGGATGTTTGAGATTGTTGGGGACAGAAGTGAGTGAAGTTGTCATTACGAGGGAGAAGGTGCATTGGGAACATGAAAGGTCTGAAGGTAGATCAGTCCCTTGGACCTGCTGAACTACACTTGAGGGTTCTAAAATAGGTAGAAACATAGAAAACGTACAGCACAATACAGACCCATCAGCCCACAATGCTGTGCCGAACATGTACTTACTTAAAAAAAAATTAACTAGGGTTACCCATAGCCCACTGCTTTCTTAAGCTCCATGTCTTTATCCAAGAGCCTCTTAAAAGACCCTATTGTATTCTCCACCACTGTCACTGGCAGCCCATTTAACGCACTCACCACTCTCTGCATAAAAAAATTACCCCTGACATCTCCTCTGTACCTATTTCCAAGCACCTTAAAACTCTGCCCTCTCTTGTTAGCCATTTCAGCCCTGGGAAAAAGCCTCTGACTACACAATCAATGCCTCGCATCATCTTCCACACCTCTATCAGTTCACCTCTCATCCCCTGTTGTTCCAGGAACAAAAGGCCGAGTTCACGCAACATATTCTCACTAGGCCTGCTCTGTAATCCAGGCAACATCCTTTTAAATCACCTCTGCACCCTTTATATAGTTTCCTCGTCCTTCCTGTAGCGAGGTGAGCAGAACTGAGCACAGTACTTCAAGTGGGGTCTAACCAGGGTCCTATATAGCTGTAACATTACCTCTCAGCTCTTAAACTCTATCCCATGGTTGATGAAGGTCAATATACCGTATGCCTTCTTAACCACACAGTCAACCTGCATAGCAGCTTTCAGTGTCCTATGGACTCAGACCCCAATAACCCTCTGATCCTCCACACTGCCAAAAGTCTTAGCATTAATACTACATTCTTCCATCATATTTCACCTCCGAAAATGAACCACCTCACACTTATCTGAGTTGAACTCCATCTGCCACTTCTCAGCCCAGTTTTGCATCCCATCGATGTCCTGCTATAAACTCTGACAGTCCTCCACACTATCCACAACACCCCAAACATTGTGTCATCAGCCAATTTACAATTCCATCCCTCCAGTTCCTCATGGAAGTCATTTATAAACATCAGGAAGAGAAGAAGTTCCTGAACAGATCTCTAAGGCACACCACTGGTCACTGATCTCCATGCAGAATATGACCCATCTACAAACACTCTTTGCCTTCTGTGAGCAAGCCAACTCTGGATCCACAAAGCAATGTCCCCTTAGATCCTATACCTCCTTACTTTCTCAATAAGCCTTGCACAGGGAACCTTATCAAATGCCTTGCTGAGATCCATATACACTACATCTACTGCTCTACCTTCATCAATCTGTTTAGTCACATCCTCAAGAACTTCAATCGGGCTCGTAAGGCCTTTTCTGATTGGCTGCCTGTGATTAGTTGTGTTCTGCAGGGGTCGGTGTTGTATATCAGTGCTTTGAATGATGGAATTGATGGCTTTGTGGTCAAACTTTGCAGACAATAAGGAGATGGGTGGATGGGCAAGTCATGTTGAGGAAGCAGGGAGGCTGCAGATGGACAGACAGATTGGGAGAATGGGCAAAAAGCAGCAGGTGGATCAGTGTCAGGAAGTGTATGGTTGTGCACTTTGGTTGAAGAAATAAAAGAGTAGCATATTTTCTAAGCGTGCAGAAAAATTAAAAAATTGAGGTGCAAAGGGACTTGGAATTCCTCGTGCAGGCTTCCTTTTAGGTTAGCTTGAAGGTTGAGTCTGCAGTGGGAAAGGCAAATACAAAGCTAGCATTCATTTCAAGAGAACTGGAGTATAAAAGCAAGGATGTAATACTGAGGCTTTATAGGGCATTGGTAAAGTCTCACAGGGTTTTGGGCCCTTTATCCCAGAAAGGATGTGTTAGCATCGGAGAGGGCTTTAAGAAGGTTCACAAAAATGATTCCTCAAGTGAAATGCTTGTCATAAGATAGGCATCTGATGGCTCTGGGCCTGTACTCCTGTAAATTAGGAGAATGAGTGGAGATCTCATTGAAACATACCGATTGTTAAAATGCCTGATAGAGTGGATGTGGAGAGGATGACTTCTGGGGGGGGGGGGCTGGGACCAGAGGGCACAACCTCAGAAAAGAGGAACATTAATTTAGAATGGGATGAAGAATTTCCTTTGCAGAGAGTGGTGAATTTGTGGAATTTGTTTCCACAGGTGGCTGTGGAGAGCAGGTCATTGAGTATATTTAAAACAGAGGTTGGGAGATTCTTGGTAAGTTAGGGTGTGAAAGGCTACAGAGAGAAGGCAAGAGAATGGGGTTGAGAGGGAAATAGAACAGCCAACTTCAAATGGCGAAACAGACTCGGTGGATCAAATGGCCTAATTCTGCTCCAATGTCATATAGGATTCAGTAGTTAGGAGAACAGACAAGAGACTCTGGATGAGAAATACATGATTTGTTGCCTCCCAGGCCAGTGTCAGGAACATCTTGGGTTGGGTCCACAGCATTAAAGGGAAAGTGTGAGCAGCCAGAAGTTAAGGTACATATTGGTTCCAACAACATCGATATGAAAGCGGTTAAGATCTTGAAGAGAGGAGGGGGCTAGGTAGAAAGCAGAAAGACAGAACTTCAATGATAGTTTTCTCTGGATTGCTGCCTTTGGCAAACACTGGTGAGAGGAAGAATTTAACAGATGAATATGTGGCTCAGGAATTGGTACATGAGGCAGTGTAGCAGATTTCTCGATCATTGTGATTCCTTCTTGGGGAAGGTATGACCTGCACAAAAAAGACTAGTTACACCTGAACTTGAGGGGAATCAATTTCCCTGTTTACAAGAGCTGATAGGGAGTGTTTGAACTAGATTGACAGGGAAATGGGAATCAGAGTGATGCAACAGGTGATTGAGTAGTTGGTGTAAAGGTAGATGCAATGTGCAGAGAGACAGAGGAAGAATACACAGTTGATAGGGCATAATTGCAGTTCGTGTGATGGGTTAATGTGTGTCTATTCTAATGTCAGAAGTATCAGGAACAAGGCCGATGAACTTCGAGCATTGGTCAGTACATGGAACTACAATGTTGTGGCCATCACAGAGACAGAGACTTGTCTGTCACAAGGGCAAGACAGTTGCTGGATGTTCCAGTGTTTCGATATTTCAAAAGGGGCGGGGGTGGTAAACGAGGTGGGGGAGTGGCATTGCTAATTAGGGAGAGTATCACAGCTGCAGAGAGGGAAGGTGTCATGGAGGGATTGTCTACTGAGTCAGTGAGGGGGGAGGTTTGAAACAGGAAGGGAGCAATCCCTCTATTTGGAGCATTCTATAGACCCTCAAAAAAGCAACAAAGACACTGGGAGGTAGATATTTAAACGGTTGAATTATAACAGGGTTGTTGTCATGGGAACTTTAATTGCTTAACATTGATTGACCTATTGCAAGAGGATTAGATGGGTGAATTTGTTAGATGTATCCAGGAAGTTTTAGTGCACAGTCTGTGAACAGGCTGACTAGAGACACTCGCTGAGGAGGGAGCTCAGGGAATTTGGTTAATTGTTGAAATGAAGGGCTTGTCTTCTGAGGAAAGATTGATCAAATTGGGTCATGGTCCCTGGAAAATGAGAATATTTGGCAGTGAAACAAGACTGAGATAAGAGAAATCCAAGCAACGCACACAAAGTGCTGGAGGAACTCAGCAGGCCAGGCAGCATCAATGGGAAAAAGAACATTCGACGTTTCAGGTGAGGCTGCGCTGAGAATGCTGTGCAGAGCTTTGTTCTCATTTTCTAAAACAAGATATACTCACAGTTCAGTCTGTCCAAAGATTTGGTAGGCTTACCAGATTAATAATTATGAGGGTTATCACAGCATGAAAGATCAGATAGTTTAGTTACTTTTTTTCTTGTCGTTCAGAAAACAATGATTGAACTTGTCTGGTCAACTAACACCCTAATTGGGCTTCACTGGGCAGATAAAGACATTTCCTTCAGATAACAGAACAGAACAGCACAGAACAGGCTCTTTGGCCAACAATATCAGCGGCAACCAAAATGCCTAATACAACTAATCCCATGTAATTGCCTGTGGTTGATATCCCCCGTCTCCTGCTTGTTCTTTCTCCTGTCTGAATGTATTTTAGACATTTTGTTTGTCCCCACTCCTCTCAGTTACCTTGTGACACATTCCAGACAATTTCCTCCTTCACCCTAATCCCATGTCCTCTTGTACTTGAGATTTCCACCTGGGAGGAGGAAGCTCTGAGTAGCTAGCCTATGTATGCCTGTCATATTTTAAATTCCGTACTTCAATCAGGATGCCCGTCGACCTCCAACACTCCAGAGAAAACGATCTCTTTGTCCGACTTTGTGCTACAGTTAAGACTCTGAGACAACATTTTGTTAAACCATTCTGTCCTCTCTCCTCCACTGCCCCCACATACCACAAACATCAGTTTGGACTTTTCTGCATTGCAGTAATTTCAATAAAAGTTACCCCGTTCAACATTTACTAGCAACCAACACGACACGCGCGGTTTCAGTTGCCATTGTTTGAAGTACACAAAGAAACTCAACACAGTGGCATAGAAACCCCACCGCCAACTAGCGTTTTGACGGTGAATTGCAGAGATGCAGACACAGCAATGCACAAGTATAAATGCTGACAACGGAGTCGGCACCTTGCGTAGGCTACAGTGTGGGGTCCACGCAGACACATAAATCATGCTTAAGAGAACACTCTGTTAAACCATTTCTGCCCTCTCTCCTCCACTGCCCCCACATACCTTCTGTAACGTGGCACACAGAATGTTCTAGTTGTGGCCTAACTAAAGTTTTGTGCAGCTGCAACATGACTTCCCAGCTTTTCTGCTCGACGTCCCAACAGGTGAAAGCAACGGTGCTGTAAGCCACCTTTACCACCCTATTTACCTGTGTTGCCACTTGCAGGGTGCTGTGAACTTGCACCGTAAGATTGCTCTGCACATCAATGCTTTTGAAATCATGGAATAGTACAGACTAGGAATGAGTTTTTTACTCTCAGTATCTATGCTGAATTAAGCTAATCCCTTCCACCTGTACATGATCCACATCCCTTCATTCCTACACATTCATATGTCTGTCTGAACGTTTCTTGGATGCCACTGTTATAACTGCTGACAACACTCCCTAGCAGTTGTTTCCATCACATGCTTCTCTCTGTTTCTAAAAAAAATATCCTGCATATGCCTTTAAAGTTTTTCCTCTCACTATTTGACATTTCTACTGAGAGGACAAGAATCTGACTGCCTTCCTTATCTATGCCTCTCATAACTTTTTAAACCTCTGCCAGGCATCCCTCCAGCCTATGAAACTCCAAAGAAAGCAATCCAAGTGTGTCTAACCTCTCCTTGTAGCTCATACCCTCTAATCCCGGCAACAGGTACATTTAATGTCAAAGAAATGTATACAATATACATCATGAAATTCATTTTCTTCGCAAACAACCACAAAAAACAGAGGAGTGCCCCAAAGAACGAATGACAGTTAAATGTCAGAATCCCAAAGCCACCCCCAGATCCCCCCTCCCACACGCAATCAGCAGCAAATCAACGACCATCCCCCCCACCCCACCAGCAAAACAGCATCGGCAACCCCACCGAGCACTCAAGTGTGTAGCAAAGTATCAATAAAGACACAGACTTGCAGTACCCCAAAAACTACTCGTTCACCCGGTATTCAACATACCACAGGCTCTCCCTCCCCCTAATAAGGGAAAAAAGAAATGTCCCTGTTTCACAGTGAGAGAGGAGATATTACAAAACAACTCACTGATTTATGGTGTTTAAAGTCTGTTGCATCACTTTTTCTGAGCACGGTGCCCAAAGAACTCGGGTCTCTGGTCACACACAGCCAGCAGCCAGCTCGCTGCTTTCAATCTTCTATCTCCCACCTCGCACCAAGTAGCAGCATCAACTCGTCCATGCAACCTCCAGAGCCACGAAAATCTGGCACCCTAAAAGCATGCTAGTCTTCGAGGCTGCATCCATGGCATAATGCTCTCCTTTCCTTGTAGCTAATACCCTCTAATCCAGGCAGCATCCTGGTACACCTCTTCCACATCCTCTCCAAAGATACCATATCCTTCCTGGAATGGGGCAGGCAGAATTGCACATCAAATTCCAAGTACTGCCTAGACAAAGTTTTATAGAACCACTACTACTACTACTACTACTACTGCTCCTCCTCCTCCTCCTCCTCATCCTCATCGTCGTCCTCCTCCTCGCAGTTGGCAGTTCAACTTAAGGTGCATTCCCACCGCCAACTGGAGTGTGGTGTAGAGAGTGGGGAAATAAAACCCCTTCTGGTTCTTTATCAAATGAAAACTAAATGAAAGCTAAACTACCCCAAAGAGTTTGTAAATAATGAAAGACAATATTGTGAATTAAATTCAAGTCAATTCTATAACTTAGTAAATTTTTTTTTAATTTTCAACCCCCACCCCCAAAGCTAGTAGTGCAGCCTGCATGTGCTTTCTTTCAACCTTATGTGCTTCACATTGTAAAATATTATGTTCAACTGTTTCATAGTGATAAAACCTACACATCCCAGAGTGATGTTTTCTAACAAGATACAAGGAATAATTAAGCATAATATGTCCGATTATAAGTCATGTCGATGTAATTCCTTCCCTTCTTGTTTTACCCCTTTTCCCATCAATCCAACAGTTTTGTGTATTCTGTATTCATAATTTATGCCCATTATCACATGTCTTGCCATAATCCCCTAATTCTTAACCCCACCAAGCCCTTAACTTCTGATTTGCTAAGTGAAAGGTTGATATCTGCAAGTGAACTTTTAACAGCTTTTTTGGCCAAACAATCAACCTGCTCATTCCCCTCAACACCTCTGTGTGCAGGGACCCATAAGCAGAAGACATTTAGACCAATGCTTTGAATATGGAATAAAGTTTGAAGAGCTTCCAGCGTTAAATCTGACCTACTGCTGGAATAAGCTGTTTTAAGAAAAAGAATCTGAACAAATTATAACTTTGCAAGGACAAATTTCCCCCACCCACTCTCAGCCCAAAATGATGGCAAATGGTTCTGCTATGTATACAGATAAATGCTTAGTGAGATGTTTCTTTATTGTTACCTGCAATTCAGGCACAGAAAGAGCCATACCTGCTTTCCCTGTTAAATTATCTGTTGATCCATCAGCAAAAATCGTGAACATATCACAATTATTTTCCTTAACATCAGGCATACCAGGATCCTTGGATTTCATTAAATCATGCAACTTAATAAAGCCATTGGAAAAAGGGTTACCGAGAAGGCTACAATGGGACATTTTGCGTAATACAGCAAACCTATTTCTAGCGTGACAAGAACCCAGCCACCCAAAACTAAAAACACTCTTCTACTGATGTTCCCAACAGTCTTCCAGCACACTTTTAACAGGGTGATCATTCCTTTTCCCCTCAAATTAATCCAGTAAGTTAACAACAACTTCAACCTCAGCAACTGTAAGGGGACGAACTTACCACACCACAACACAGTCTTAAATCCTGTGCTTGTATCACATCCAAACATTTTAAATTTGAGGATGAAGCTGATCCATAAGCCACACAGCCATAACCGAGTACAGATCTTATTAAGTTTTATGGAGCTGTATCATGACTTCCTGACTCCTGTACTGTATGCCCTTAGTGATGAAGGCAGGCATTTCATACACATCTTTTTTGCCACTCTATTTATTTGCATTGCCATCTTCCAAAATATTGAACTTGGACATAAAATTCTTCTATACATCAATGCCAATAACTGTATACTTTCCACTTAACTTGACCTTCCGAAGTGCAACACCTCACTTGTTCAGATGAAACTCCATTTGTCTGTTCAGATCTCCAAATGATCTGTGTCCCACTGTATCCTTTGACAACTTTCTTCCTGACCCACAATTCAACCAATATTTGTGTTGTCTGCAAACTTGCCAACTCACCTGTCTACAACTTTGTCTCAGTCATTTATATGTTGTACATATACTGTGTGTACAATTCACCATGGATCCTGTGCACCTCAGAATGTTCAAGTTTCACAACTCTGAAATTCTGCTTCTCCAGTTAGCCATGAAACCAGGAAAGAAAAGAAAGGCAGCATGATCATCAAAGCCTAAGTCCCTCCTCCCCACGGAAAAAAGTGAACAAACACAGGACAAGCACATCGACCCCCAAATCCCTCCTCCCACACAAAATGGGAACAGGCACATGGACCCCCAAATACCCCTCCCTGCAAAGAAAAATAGCAAGATCAGGCAAAAGACGCAGAATATTAAAAAACTATAGGACTGAAAAAAAGTTCTAGTCCAAGTCCACATCTAAAACACAGAAAACTTCAGCAACACTCCCTAGGCAAAGCGGCAGGCCTTTCCCTCTCTGGCACTGAGCGATTAAAAGACAGGCAGCCGGTGCTCACCCTCCACTTTCACCTCAATCTTAATCATCGGGATCAACCCACCATGAGAGGCCATTCAGTTTACTAACTAAAGCCCATGTAGTCAACATCCACTGTTCCACTGTTATATATCAACTTCTTCACCTCCTCAAAAACCTCAGTCAAATTTGCAAGACAAAACAAGTACTGCACACAAAGCTGTCCAAATGTGAGCAAATCCAATCCCAAAGAATACTCTCCAATTGCTTGTCTATCACTGATGTAAAATCTATGGGCTAAGACTCCTAGATTATTTCCTTCGTGAAATATGGAACAACACTCGCTATCTCCAGTTCTCCAGGAATTCATTTCTGGTCAGCATTCCACCATCACCCTCTGTGTTCTGTCGACAAGACAGAGCAAAGAGTTTTGCCAAAATGCCAGGAATCCCAGAACATCGCTGAAATTTCCTGTATTGCCTCTCTCAGTTACTGGTTGTTACTGGTAGCATATGGAAGGAAATTGAAAATTTGGCTGAGTGGTGCCATAACTGCAACCTCTCACTCAATGTCAGCAAGACCAAAGAACTGATTGTAAACTTTAGGAGAGGGAAAACAGAGGTCCATGAGCCAGTCCTCATTGGTGAGTTAGACATGAGAGGGTTAGCAACTTCAAATTCCTGGGTGTTACTATTCCACAGGACCTTTTCTGGACCCAGCATGTAAGTGTAATTGCAAAGAAATCACAGTAGTGCCTCTGCTTACTGCTAGTGCAGTAGAGCCTACAGAGATTCAGAATGACGTCAAAAATTTTGATGTCTATAGTTGAGTAGCGGAAAGTGTACTGACTGGCAGTAACACGACCTGATTTGATGTGGGATCACCAATGTCTTTGAACAGAAAATCCTACAAAAGAAAGTGGAGTTGGCCCAGTAAATCATGGGTAAAGCCCTCCCAAACATTGAGCACATCTACATGAAACACCATCATAGAACAGCAGTATCCATCGTCAGAGATCCTCACCACCCAAGCCATGCTCTTTTCTCACTGCTGCCATCAGATAGAAGGTACAAGAACCTCAGGACTCACACCACCAGGTTCAAGAACAGTTACAAGTCCTCAACCATCAGACTCCTGAACAAAAGGGGATAACTACACTCACTTGCCCATCCATTGAGATGTTCCCACAATCTCTCTTTAAAGATTGTTTGTGTTGTTTCATGTTCTCATTATTTATTGCTATTTATATGATTTTGCATTTGCACAGTTTCCTGCCTTCTGCACTCTACTGGATCTTCCATTGATCCTGTTCCAGCTACTATTCTGTAGGTTTGCTGAGTATCCCTGAAGGAAAATGAATCTCAGGGCTTCTGACAATAAAATTTACTTGTAACTTTGAACTTTGTATAAATCAGAATTAGGTTTATTGTCATTGGCATGTGTTGTGAAATTTATTAACTTTGCAGTAGCAGTTCAATGCAATATAGAAGAAGGGGAAAAAATAAATCAATCAATTACAGAATACATATATTGAATAGATTAAAAATCATGCAAAAAGCAAATAATGTATATTAAAAAAGTGAGGTAGTGCTCACGCATTCAATGTCCATTTAGGAATCAGATGGCAGAGGAGAAAGAAGCTGTTCCTGAATCACTGAGTGTGTGCCTTCAGGCTTCTCTACCTCCTATTTGATGGCAACAGTGAGAAAAAGGCTGGTCCTGAGTGCTGGAGGTCCTTAATAAAGGACGCTGCCTTTCGGAGACACCGCTCCTTGAAGATGTCCTTCCTGGGTACTCGTACCCAAGATGGAACCAACTAAATTCATAACCCTTAGCAGCTTCTTTCGGTCCTGGCAGTACCCCCCCCCCCATACCAGACAGTGATGCAACCCATCAGAATGCTCTCCACAGTACATTTAATGAAGTTGTTGAGTGTATTTGTTGACATACAAAATCTCTTCAAACTCCAAATGATGTATAATCGCTGTCTTCCCTTCTTTATAACTGCATCGATATGTTGGGACCAGGTTAGGTCCTCAGAGATCTTGAAACTGCTCACTGACTCCATTTCTGCTCTCTCTATGAGGAATGGTATGTGTTCCTTCATCTTACCCTTCCTGTGTCCACAATCAGCTCTTTCGTCTTACTGACGTTGAGTGCAAGGTTGTTGCTGTGACACCACTCAACTAGTTGGCATATCTCTCTCCTGTAAACCCTCTTATCTCCATCTGAGATTCTATCAACAATGGTTGTATCATGTTATGAGTGCTGAACAGACCTGCTGGAAATGGGGTGCGGAGTTAACCATTCCCCCCCCCCCCTTTTTGAGAACTATGAACTATTGCTATTGCTATGCTGCTAATGAGAGAGAGAGAGAGAGAGAGAGAGAGAGAGAGAGAGAGAGAGAGAGATATGAAGCACAGAGGCAGGAACATATGCTACAGATAAGAGGGAGAGAGACACACATTTGATTTATGTATTATGGCTTCTTCATGGATTGTTTACCTTTCACTGTAAGGACGTTACTTCGCTCGTTAACATTCCTAAGGAAACAGCAGGAGTGGCCTGATTTGATGGACATGGACATATTGAGTTGATGGATGGCTGATACCCTGTCAATGGGGATAAAAGGTGTGGGGAGACACCCTCAGACGCAGCAGTGGACACTGACTGAGTGTTGTGCACCCACAGGAAGGTGGGGGATTCAGAGGCCGAATCAGGAGATCGGTCAACAAAGCTCACAGTGTGACTGCAGGGCTGGTGGGGACTTGTGTGAGTGTCCACTCATGCCAGAGTGATGAGTCCACCACAGAAGAACGGTCTGGCTGAGAACGGAGGGATCATAACCGAATGACCATAATGGTACAACGGAATCAGAATACAACAGAAGGTTTGCTGGCAGCAGCTGCTCAATCTCTTGCTCTCTCTCTCTCTCTCTCTCTCTCTCTCTCTCTAACAACAACCGCAACTACCTCAGCACACATGAACTAAACTGAACTCTATACTTTCTTATGACAATTCATTTACCCCTAGACATTGATAGAGCTTGTTTATTATTGTTGATTATTATTCCTACACTTCTATGTTTATTTTTGCTAACCTGGTTTATATGTATATTTGCATTTTTGATACTGTATTGTGTAGTTTACTAATAAACACCTTTAGTTTTCGGTACCACCAGACTCCAACAGATTCTTCTATTTCTGCTGGTCTGTAAACCCAGATACAGGGTATGTAACAATCATCAGCAAATCTATAGTGGGTGTTTGAGCTGTGCCGAGCCACACGGTCATGGGTCTATAGAGCGTAGAGCAGTGGGCTAAGCACACACTCCTAAGGTACACCAGTGGTGATCATCAGCGAGAAGGATATAATATCACTAATCCACACAGATTGTGGTCTTCCGGTTAGGAAGCTGAGGATCCAATTGCAGAGGGAAGTACAAAGGCCCAGGTTCTGTAACTTCTCAGTCAGGAATTTGGGAATGATGATGTTGAATGCTGAGTATAGTCGATAAACAGCATTCTGACATGGGTGTTTGTATTCTCCAGGTGATCTAAGGCCGTGTGAAGAGCCATTGAGATTGCATCTGCCGTTGACCTATTGAGGTGATAGATCCCACAGACCCTGGGGATTTATCCACTTTATTTCTCTTTGTAAGACTCAAAACCACCTTCATCATTTCAAAATGTCCTGGCATTGTAGAATGTTCCAGAATGATTTCACTATCTTCATTAATCTAATCCTAACCGAGCAACTTTTGTTACCCTTTTGCTTATAATGTATGTAAAAAATGCCTTGGTATTTTCTTTAATCCTATTTCATTTCCACTTTTAACCCTCTTTATTCCTTGCTTGTGTTCTTTCTGGCTTACTTTATATTCCGGAACCATCCTATATGAATTCAGCTTCCAAATACTTAAGTGTTTCATCAGGCAGCATCTGTGAAGAGAAAAACAGATAATGACTCAGGTTCAAGTCCAGTCAAGTCAACTTTTATTGTCATTTCAAACATAACTGTAGGTACAGTGCATAGTAAAAATGAGACAAAGTTTTTCAGGACCCATGGTGTTCCACGACACAGTACAAGAACTAGACTGAACTACGTAATAAAAAAAAACACACAGAAAGCTACAAGAGACTACAGACCTACACTGGACTGCATAAAGTGCACAAAAACAGTGCAGGCAATACAATAAATAATAAACAGGACAGTAGGACAAGGTGTCAGTCCAGGCTTCGGGTATTGAGGAGTCTGATAGCTTGGGGGAAGAAACTTTTACATAGTCTGGTTGTGACAGCCTGAATACTTCGGAGCCTTTTCACAGTCGGCAGGAGGAAGAAGAGATTGCATGAGGGGTGCATGGGGTCTTTCATAATGCTGTTTCCTTTGCAGATGCAGCGTGTAGTGTAAATGTCTGTGATGGCAGGAAGAGAGACCCCGATGATCTCAGCTGACCTCACTATCCACTGCAGTGTCTTGCAATCCGAGATGGTGCAATTTCCGAATCAGGCAGTGATGCAGCTGTTCAAGATGCTCTCAATACAACCCCTGTAGAATGTGATGAGGATGGGGGGTGGGAGATGGACTTTCCTCGGCCTTCGCAAAAGGTAGAGGCACTGCTGGGCTTTCTTTGCTATGGAGCTGGTGTTGAGGGAGCAGGTGAGATTCTCCATCTGGTGAACACCAAGAAATTTGGTGCTGTTTACAATCTCTACCGAGGAGTCGTCGATGTTCAGCGGAGAGTGGTTGCTCCGTGCCCTCCTGAAGTCAATAACCATCTCTTTTGTTTTGTTCACATTAAGAGACAGGTTGTTGGCTCTGCACCAGTCCGTTAGCCACTGCATCTCCTCTCTGTAGGCAGACTCGACATTCTTGCTGATGAGATCCACCACGGTCGTGTCATCGGCGAACTTGATGATATGGTTCGAGCTGTGTGTTGCAGCACAGTCGTGGGTCAGCAGAGTGAACAGCAGTGGACTGAGCACGCGACCCTGGGGAGCCCCCGTGCTCAGTGTGATGGTGTTGGAGATGCTGCTCCTGATCCGGACTGACTGAGGTCTCCCAGTCAGGAAGTCTAGGATCCAGTTGCAGAGGGAGGTGTTCAGGCCAGTAGTCTGAGGGATGATTGTGTTAAATGCTGAACTGAAGTCTATGAACAGCATCCGAACGTATGTGTCTTTTTTGTCCAGGTGGGTTCGGGCCAGGTGGAGGGTGGTGGCAATGGCGTCATCTGTTGAGCAGTTGGGTCGGTACACAAACTGCAGGGGATCCAGTGAGGGGGGCAGCAGGGTCTTGATATGCCTCATGATGAGCCTCTCGAAACACTTCATGATGATGGATGTAAGTGCAACAGGATGTTAGTCATTTAGGCAGGACTCTGAAGACTTCTTCGGTACGGGGACAATGGTGGTGGCCTTGAAGCTCATTGGAATGGTGGCACTGCTCAGGGAGATGTTGAAGATGTCAGTGAGAACATCTGCTAGCTGGTCTGCACATCCTCTGAGCACACTACCAGGGATGTTGTCTGGTCCAGCAGCCTTCCATGGGTTGGCCCTGCACAAGATTCTTCTCATGTCAGCCATGGAGAGACACAGCAGCCGGTCATTCGTAGGAGGGGGTGAGCTTCCTCACCGCCACATCATTTTCCACCTCAAACCGGGCGTAGAAGTTATTCAGCGCATCTAGGAGGGAGGCATCACCTGCACAGTCAGGTGATGTTGTCCTGTAATTGGTGATGTCCTGGATGCCCTTCCACATGCGCTGCATGTCGCCGCTGTCCTGGAAATATCTGTGGGTTAGCTGGGCATGAGCACGCTTTGCCCCTCTGATGGCTGGGGACATTTTTGCCCTTGCTGTTGTTAAAGCTGCCTTGTCATGTGCTCTGAAGGCGGAGTCGCAGGACCTCAGCAGCGCACGCACCTCTGCGGTCATCCATGGCTTCTGGTTGGCACGTATAGTGATGGTCTTGGACAGAGTAACATTGTCAATGCAATTGCTGATGTAGCTGGTCACTGATGCTGTGTACTCCTCTAAGTTGGTAGAGTCGCCATTAGTTGCAGCCTCCCTGAACTTGCCAGTCAGTGTGCTCAAGGCAGTCTTGAAGAGCAGAGATTGCTCCCGCAGGCCAGGTTTTCACCTGCTTCTGAACTGGTCTGGAGCGCCTGACGAGCGGTCTGTATGCTGGGATTAGCATAACAGAGATGTGGTCTGAATTTCTGAGGTGGGGGTGGGGCTCCACCCAGTATGTGTTGGGAATGTTTGTGTAAACCAGGTCCAATGCATTCTCCCCCCACCCCCCGATGCAAAGTCCACATACTGATGGAATTTGGGGAGCACTGACTTAAGGTTCGCGTGGTTAAAATCACCGGCGACAATAAATAGACCATCAGGGTGCACATTCTGCAGTTCACTAATAGCCCTGTACAGTTCACAGATCGCCTCCTTAGCATTAGCACTGGGGGGAATGTAGACACCGAATATAAGGACAGAGGTGAATTCCCGTGGCAAATAAAATGGTCTGCATCGAACTGCCACAAACTCCACTAGCAATGAGCAGTGTCTGGAATCCAGCACAGAGTTCTTTCACCATTCCGTGTTGATGTAAACACACACACCGCCACCGCGAGTCTTACCGGAGACAACTGCATCTCTGTCTGAACAAAATAAAGCTAGCCCGTCTAGCTGGATGGCAGTGTCTGAAATCATTTCAGTGAGCCATGTCTCTGTGAAGACAAACGCGGAGAAAACTCTGTACTCCCGCCGAGTATTACGTTGGAGTTGGATGTAATCTATTTTATTGTCCAGGGAGCAGACACTGGAGAGCAGAATGGACGGGAGAGCCGGCCGGCTAGGGTTTGCTTTTAGCCTGGCATGGACCCCTGCCAGTTTGCCTCGCTTCTGCTTCCTCGCACATCGCTTTCATCGTTTCCATCTCCAGCTCCCAGCATCAGGCAAGTCTGAGGAATGTAGGCCTGTTCCCCTCAACAAGCCGAGGTCACGTAGTTCAGCTAGCAGATCTTTGTGAAGGTTTGTTTTTGGGCGATCTCTGTACTGTAGTAGTATCTGGCGATGGAAGATAGCCGCTCTGTTATCCATCTGCCCTAATCAAAAATTGTGTAACAAACTTAAAATAGACAATTAAATTAAAGAAACACCAGGTCTGAAAGGTCGCTGCGGCCGTGCCACGCCGCCTTGTGGGAAATATCATGGGAAGGTTGATGAATTAGGAAAGGTTAGAAATCAATAAACATGATTGCAAGCAGCTTTAATACTTAGGCTTTATGAATTCATGTTGAATTTTGCCTGATGACTATTATTTCTCCATCTGTCATTAACTACAGGTTCAGGGAGTGAACCTCGGATTCAGATGACGGGATACCATGGAGAGGGAATCCAGCTTGTGTGTAAATCCAGTGGATGGAATCCTGAGCCAGAGATCCAGTGGATCGGTGGGGATGGAAATGCATTAACAGAGGCTCAGACAAAGTTCCACAGAGACTCGGGACTTGTAAATGTTGAGAGCAGTGTTAGAGTAACGAAGCAATCATCAAACAAACTGAAGTGCATGATCAGGAGCCAACATTTGAAAATAGAACATACGGCAATTATTACAATATCAGGTTTGTAAATTTGATCATTGTAAGGGGAAGGTGAACTAATTTCTACTGAAAACCTAAATACCAAAGAATAGTAATGGCTTAGCAAAAATCTTACACCTGTTGAAGACTGTCCCTTGTATTTAAATAGTCTACTGTTCAGTTTTGCTGTTTGTGTATCCTTTAAATCTGGCACACCATTAAAGGCCATTTGAATCCACAACTTGTCCATTGGGGTTGGACATGAACGCAGATGTTTTCCATCCTTTTATACTCAGGTGAAAATTAAGTGCATACAACTTGGAACATTTCCAAAAACATTAGCATTACCAAACATTTACCAAAACATTAGCATCTGCTGCATTGACCTACCTGTGAACTATTGACATTGCTATGCCCAAGATGAAAGTTCTGTTGATGTTGCAGGTGTGGGCCAATTGAAAAAAGTTCCAGAAAAATAATAATCCCGGTTACTACGTGAAACCGCTATAAATTGGCCCAGGGCTAATACGATCAGAGCAGAATTCCTGGCTCCATGATCCGTGTGGGAAAACCCCTCTTGATTTTGTTTATCTCTGTAAAATCTCCCTTCATTCTCCATCTACGTTCCAGTGAATAAAGTTCAAAGCAATTCAATCTTGTCCCATAGCACAGGGGCTCAGGTTTTGGTAACTTCCTTGTAAATCTTCTCTACATTCTTTCAATCTAGGTAGGTGATCAATACCAGACACAATATTTCAACTTAGGCTGCAAAACATCTGATTCAATTTCAAGCTAACATTCCACTCGAATACTCAATACATTGATTTATGAAGGCCAATATGCCAAAAAGTTTTTCTTATGACCCTATCTACTTGAAACACCACTTCCAAAGAATTACGGACTGTATTCCCAGATCCCTCTGTTCTACCACACTCCTGTTCCCTACCACTCACCGTGTAAGACCAACTCTGGTTGGTTCTACTGAAGAGCAACACCTCACACTTGTCTGTGTTAAACTGCATCTGCCATTTTTCATCCCATTTTTCCAGATCTTCCAGATCTGCTGTAAACTCTGATCGTCTTCCTCACAGTCCACTAACCCCAATCTTGATACCATCTCTAAATTTGATGATACAATTTACCACATTATCATCCAGTTTGTTGATATGGATGACAAACAAAAAGTACCCAGCACTGATCCCTGTGGTAGACCACTAGTCACAGGCCTCCAGTCAGAGAGGCAACCATCTACAATGCTCCCTGGCTTCAAATGAGAAATCAGAGACTCTTGCCATCTTGAAAGCCAAGCAACTGAACGTTCTTGACCAAACTACCATAGAGGACATTTTCAAAGGCACATTTCTAAGGTACATGTGGACAACCTTGCCTTCATCACCATTCTTTGTAACTTGCTGAAACAATTCTATAAGTTTGGTTAGACCGGGGGTCGGCAACCTGCGGCTCCCGAGCCATTTGTGGCTCTTTCACCTCTGTGCTGCGGCTCCCTGTGGCTTTGGGAAATAATTGGTCAGTATTTAATTAAAATGTATTTTATGTTAGTTTGTTAGCTTTTGAAATGTAATTATGGTGATCTTGTACAACCTAAGTGTAGCGACACATTTCCTGCCACATCCGAAACGGCTCACAATTAGCCAGCATTCCGGCTAAGGGAGATAGCCTACGGGGGTTTGTGAGTACGCGTCTTTTGCAGCATCTGCGTCCATGGGGGCTGGGTTGAGGGAGGCTTAAAAGCAAGGCTGTTTAGTTCGAATAAAGCTATCTTTGACTGCAGTTTACTGACACCGCTACAACGTGTTTTTATCGCTGGCTGTCCAGACGGAAGGTGCTGAAACGCTTTGTCGCGTGTCTGGAAGAAGTGAAAACTTTCCTGGGCAGCAAAGGGCTCACCTTTCCTGAGCTGGAACAGCCAGAGTGGCTGGAAAAGCTACACTTCATGGTAGACATGACAGCGCACCTGAACACGCTGAACACAGCTCTTCAGGGGAAAGGACGTACAGCCCTGCACATGTTGGAGGATGTTTTGGCATTCGAGCGCAAGTTGACAGTGCTTGCCAGAGATTTAAAGAAAGGCACTTTGTCTCACTTCCCCAATTTGAGAGAGTTCAAACAAGGTCACGACATGATAATTTCGGAGTATTTACATTCTGCAATCATCGCAATGCAAACATCGTTTGGGAAACGCTTCTGTGAGTTCAGAGAGGAAAAAAACACATTATCCTTCCCGGTCACTCCCTTAAGCATCGATCCTTCCCTACTGAATACGACTGCATTGGCAGGTGTGAGTCAACCTGATCTTGAGATGGAACTGGCCGACATAGCCGACAAAGACATATGGGTGTCCAAGTTTAGACGCTTGACAGCAGACCTTGAAGATGTTGCCCGTCAGAAGGCCGTTCTTGCTCAGAAACACAAATGGAGTGATATTGAAAACCTCACAGATGACAGCTTGCGATCCTGTGTAAAGATGAAGGTGACATCATACAGCCCTGATGTGCAGACGCTGTGCGCTGAGGTCCAGGAGCAGAAATCCCATTAACCAAGTATGATAAATATTTTAATTGCCTATTATTTTACTTATATTCATATTTTTTCATTGTTCAGTGAAATAGTCCTTTCATTTTTCAGGATGACAGCTGGCTGACGTTATTTTTGGTTTGCTGCTGGCGGAAAATTTAAGTTCGGCGTTTTTCATAAATACAAGAAGGACTCAAATAGACATTGAATATTTTACTTAAAAGTAACTTTCAACCCAACGTCTTTTTTTCGGAGTTCAAAATGTTTTTGTTGCATGCAGAAATGTAATTTCGTTTTCTCTGCAGGAGTTCATCAATTTCATAAATGCAACACATTATAGTTTGTTTATACATAGCATAAAGGCAAAAAAAACGTTGTATGCAGTGTTATTTCATTTTAAATGTCAAACGGGTTTTGCGGCTCCCAGTGTTTTCTTTTCTGTGGGAAACGGGTCCAAGTGGCTCTTTCAGTGGTAAAGGTTGCTGACCCCTGGGTTAGACAAACTTATCACACACAAAGCTCTGTTGGTGATCCCTAATCAGTTACTGAATATCCAAATACTTTTATATCCGGTCCCTTCAAACACTTCCCAAAATCTTTCCCATTACTGACATCAGGCTCATATGTCTATAATTTTCTGGCTCATTCTTAAGCAGCAGAAAAACATTAGCTATCATCCAATTCTCTGGCACCACACTTGTGGATAAAGATTTTTTAAATATCTCTGCTGGGGCCCCTGCAATTTCTGCATTAGCCTCCCACAGGGTCTGAGAGAGCATCTTGTCCAGTCCTGTGATTTATCCACCCTAATTTGCTTCAAGACAGCAATACCTCCTCCTCCGTAATCCTTGTAGGGTCCATCTCCCTGTTATTGCACAGCTTCACATCAATAGATCCTCCCTCTCTCTCTCTCTCAAGTAAATACAGTCAGCCCTCCTTATCCGCGAATTCAACCAACTGTGAATCGCGAAAACCCGGAAATACTCTTCCAGCACTTGTTGTTCGAGCATGTACAGACTTTTTTTCTTATCATTATTCCCTAAACAATGCGGTATAACAACTATTTTACATAGCATTTACATTGTATTAGCTGTTATAAGTAATCTAGAGATGATTTAAAGTATACGGGAGGATGTGCGTGAATTATCGTGGATCGGGATCGAAAAAAATCGGAAGTTCTCTTACTAAGTAAGTTGGAACAAGTACATCCGGTATTATTTAGCGTTAATTAGTCAAAAGTTTGCATTCATATATATTATATATTTTACCTTTCTATGCATATAAAACACTTAAGAACGTAAGTTTCAGCGCTGGGCTTGGGAAGTTCCTGAGTTCGATCTAGTGACAGATTGCTAACAAGTGTGCACTCCACCATGCCGGGTTGATGTGGAGGATCAAAAACCTAAAACCCTAAATCCTTATAATTAAAGCACTGTGTTGCTTAGTAATAATTGTAGCTTTCGGGGCAGGGCCTTTCACATGCTCCATTAAAATTGTTCCGATCGTTGACTGACTGCAGCCTAAAGCTTTTCCAATGACCGATGGCATTTCACCTCTTTCCCATCACTCTATTATTTCCACCTGATTTTTAATCATGATCGTGATTATTTTTGGGAACCGAAACACCGCGGATTCAGAGCTGTGCTGGGTCCTAATGTCCACCGCTCTGAACATGTTAAATAAAGTCCAGGGTTCCACTGGGTCCTGAAGCCCATCGCATTGATTCAGGTTAAATAAGGGATTTGAGCATCCATGATTTTTGGTATCTGCAGGGGGTCTCGGAACTAATCCCTTGCGGATAAGGAGGGTCGACTGTACTAATGCAAAAATCCATTTAAAGATCTCCCGTATTTCTGTCAGCTCTATGCATGGATACCACTCTGAACTTCCTCGTCTTCTTTTAGTCCTCCTGATTTTCTTCTTGCATTTCTTACACTGCTCAAGCACTTCATTTGTTCCTGCCTGCCTAAACCTGTTATGTAACTCCTTATTTTTCTTAACTGGGACCTCAATATCTCTTAAAATCAATGTTCTTTAAACCTGCTATCCCTGCCTCTTATTCTGACAGAGACATACAATCTCTGTGCTCTAAAAGCTTCCCTTTTGAAGGCCTCTCACTTAACAAGTACACCATTGCCAGAAAACAAGCTGTCACTATCCACACTTACCAGATCCTTTTTGATACCATCAACGCTGGCCTTTCTCCAATTTGGAATATCAACCCAAGGACCAGACCTGTCATTTTCCATAATGACTTTGAGACCAGTGGCATTATGATGCAAAGTGTTCTCCTACAGAAACTTCTGTCACCTGCCCTGTCTCATTCCCTAATAGCAGATCAAGTATCACACACTCTCTCATTTGGACGTCCACGTAGTGATGAAAGAAACTTTCTTGAGCACATTTGACAAACTTTTTCCCATCCAGCTGTTTCACAGTATGGGAGTCCCAGTCAATATGTGGAAAGTTAAAGTCACACACTGTCACAATAATTTGTTTCTTGCAACAGTCTGCAATCTCTCTACAAATGTGCTCCTCTACATAATAGACTCATAGAGAAATACAGCACAGGATCAGGTCCTTTGGTAAATCTAGTGCTTGCTATAAATATTTAAATTGCTTACTCCCATCGACCTGCACGGGGATGATAGCCCTCCGTATCCCTACTATCCATGTACCTACATAGAAACATAGAAAACTGACAGCACAATACAGGTCTTTCACAGACAACAACGCTGTGCCAAACATGTATTTACTTCAGTAATTACCCAGGGTTACCCATAGCACTATTTTTCGAGGCTCCATGTACCTATCCAGGAGTATCTTAAAAGACCCTATTGTATCCACACAAGCTACCATCGCCAGCAGTCCATTCCATGCCCTCCACACCCTCTGCATAAAAAAATGTAACCCTGGTATCTCCTCTGTGCCTGCTGCCAAAAACTTTAAAATTGTGCCCCCTCATGTTAACCACTTCAGCCCTGGGGAAAAAGCCACTAACTCTCCATATGATCAATGCCTCTCATCAACTTAGACACCTCTATCAGGTCACCTGTCATCCTCCATCACTCCTAGAATAAAAGGCCAAGTTCACTTAACCTATTCTCATAGGGCATGCTCCCCAAAACAATTAACGTCCTTGTAAATCTCCTCTGCACCCTTTCTAGAGTTTACACATTCTTCCGGTAGTGAGGTGACAAGAACTGAGCACAGTCCAAGTGGGGTCTGACCAGGGTCATATATAGCTGTAACATTACCTCTTGGTTCTTAAACTCAATACCACAGTTGATAGACTGATGCACCGCATGCCTTCTTAACCACAGAGTCAACCTGTGCAGCAGTTTTGTGTGTCCTATGGACTTGGACCGCAAAAACTCTCTGACCCTCCACACTGCCAAAAGTCTTCCCATTAATACTAAATTCTGCCATCATACGTGACCTACCAAAATGAACCACTTCACACTTATCTGGGTTGAACTCCATCTGCCACTTCTCAGCCCAGTTTTGCATCCTATCGATGTCCTGCTGTAGTCTCTGACAGCATTCCACACTATCCACAACACCTCCAAACTTTGTGTCATCAGCAAATTTACTAATTATCCCTTCACTTCCTCATCCAGGTCATTTATAAAAATAACGAAGAGAAGGGGATGCAGAACAGATCTCTGAGGCACTCTGCTAGTCACCGACCTTCATGCACATGTGTCTACAACCACTCTTTGCCTTCTCTGGGCAAGCCAATTTGGGATCCACAAGCAATGTTCCTTTTGATCCCAAGCCTCCCTACTTTCTCAAGAAGCCTTGCATGGGGCACCTTATCAAATGCCTTGCTGAAATCCATATACACTACATCTACTACCCTTCCTTCATCAATGTGTTTAGTCACATCCTCAAAAAATTCAATCAGGCTCGTAAGGCACGACCTGCCCTTGACAAAGCCATGCTGACTATTCCTAATCATATTATACCTCTCCAAATGTTCATAAATCCTGCCTGTCAGTATCTTCTCCATCAGCTTACAAACCACTGAGGTAAGACTCACTGGGCTATAATTTCCTGGGCTATCTCTACTCCCTTTCTTGAATAAAGGAACAACATCCGCAACCATCCAATCCTCCAGAACCTCTCTGGTCCCCATTGATGATGCAAAGATCATCGCCAGAGGCTCAGCAATCTCCTTCCTTGCCTCCCACAGTAGCCTGGGGTACATCTCATTCAGTCACAGTGACTTAACCAATTTGATGCTTTCCAAAAGCTCCATACATCCTCTTGCTTAATGTCTATATGCTCAAGCTTTTCTTTCCACTGTAAGTCATCCCTACAATCGCCAAGGACTTTTCCATAGTGAATACTGAAGCAAAGTATTCATTAAGTACATCCGCTGTCTCCTCCAGTTCCATATACACTTTTCCACTGTCACGCTTGATTGATCCTATTATCTCACGTCTTATCTTCTTGCTCTTCACATACTTGTATAATGCCTTGGGGTTTAACTTGATCCTGCTCACCAAGGCCTTTACATGGCCCTTTCTGGCTCTCCAAATTTCATTCTTCAGCTCCTTCCTGCTAGCTTTATAATTTTCTAGATCTCTATCATTACCTAGTTTTTTGAACCTTTTGTAAGCTTTTCTTCTTGACTAGATTTACAACAGCCTTTGTACACCACAGTTCCTGTACGTGACCATTCTTTCCCTGTCTCATGTAACGTACCAATGCAGGATGTCACACAAATATCCCCTGAACATTTGCCACATTTCTGTCGTACATTTCCCTGAGGACATCTGTTCCCAATTTGTGCTTCCAAGTTCTTGCCTGATAGCTTCATATTTCCCCTTATTCCAAGGAAAAACTTTCCAAACTTGTCTGTTCCTATCCCTCTCCAGTGCGATGGTAAAGGAGATAGAATTGTGATCACTATCTCCAAAATGCTCTCCTGAGAGACCTGACAACTGACCAGGTTCCATTTCCCAATACCAGATCAAGTACAGCATTTCCTCCTGTAGGCTTATCTACATATTGTGTCAGGAAACCTTTCTGAACACACTTAACAAACTCCGCCCCATCTGAACCCCTTGCTCTAGGAAGATGCCAAACAATAATATTGGTTGAGTGAACTCAGCCTTTTCTCCGTGGATTGACGGAGGATGACAGGTGACCTGATAGAGGTGTATAAGATGATGAGAGGCATTGATTGTGTGGATAGTCAGAGGCTTTTTCCCAGGGCTGAAATGGTTGCCGCAAGAGGACACAGGTTTAAGGTGCTGGGGAGTAGGTATAGAGGAGATGTCAGGGGTAAGTTTTTTACACAGAGAGTGGTGAGTGTGTGGAATGGGCTGCCGGAAACAGTGGTGGAGGCAGACATGATAAGGTCTTTTAATAGACCTTTGGATACGTACATGGTGTTTAGTAAAATAGAGGGCTATGAAGAAGTCTAGTAAATTCTAAGGTAGGGACATGTTCAGCACAACTTTGTGGGCTGAAGGACCTGTATTGTGCTGTAGGATTTCTATGTTTCTATGTTTCTAATATTTGGGAAATTAAAATTTCCCACCACAATGACCCTGTTACTGTTACACCTTTCCAGAAACTGTCTCCCCATATGCTGCTCAATGTCCCTGTTAATATTGGGTGCTCTTCAAAAGCACCTTGTAGAGTTATTGACCCCTTCCTCTTCCTAAGTTCCACCCAAAGAGACTCAGAAGACAACCCGTCTATGACTTCCTCCTTTTCTGCAGCCATGACGCTATCTCTGATTAGCAGTGCCGTGCCCCCACCTCTTTTGACTCCCTCCCTGTCTGAAACATTTAAAGCCTGGCACTCTAACCATTCCAGCCCTTGGGCCATCTAAGTCTTTAATGGTCACAACATCATCAGTGCGACTACTGTATCCGGACAGCACTGCCCTCACCTGGTCGGAAGGCACACCACATGCCAGACAACATTTCACCCCTCCCAACTAATCAATGCACACTTAACCATTGGCCACCTTAATTGGGTTAACCCGTCTAGCAGCAAGCTGTTGGCACCCCCCCCCCACCCCGGTGAATCACCTGGGCTGGACTTTCCAGCCCCCCAGACGTATAAAGGGCGCTACATGTGCTTGGCTCGCTCTCTTTTTTTTGGCCATCCTCGAGGGACCACCCTGCTTTACTCCAGGCTGAAAACTGCAGAACAGCACTGGAGACACGTGGTGAGCTGTGTATTAAGTAGCATTTTGGGAGCGTTTATTGTTGTCCCTGTAGCAGAGAGCCATGCCTGCCCATAGTCAAGGGTTGGCAGGTGTCGTAGTTACTTTTCCCTTGCTTGTATGCGTACCTGTACTCTGTCCCCACCCCGTTTTTCTCATGTAACGTACTGCCGACCTGACTTATCCCACACTCGTCTATACTAATACTTCCTAATGCTGTTCTTCACAAGTAATTTACCTCGCTTCGACCCATTATCACCAAATCCCCATTGACCCAAAACCATCCTATTCTGTCTCCCTCTATTCTGTCACCCATTCTATAGAACTGTCTTCTATTAAATCCTTCCTGCTGGTCTAACTCGCTGACGTCCACACACTTGCGCAGTCATGCCTCAATCTAAACTTTACTTAAATATTGAAATCATAATCGCATGCACCACTTGTGTTGGCAGCTCATTCCACATTCTCATGACCCTCTGAATGAAGAAGTTTCCCCACCTGTTCCCTTTGAACTTCTCACCTTTCACCCAGAACCCATGACATTTGGTTGTAGTCCCACCCAACCTCGAGAAAAAGCCCACCTTCATTTACTTTATCTATAGCCTCATAATTTTATACACCTCTTGTCAAATCTCATCTCAATCTTCTATGCTCTAAAGAGTACAATCCTAACTTATTCCATCTTTCCTTATAATTTGGGTCCTCCAGATGTGGCAACATCCTTGTGAAATCTCTCTGTACTCTTTCAACCATGTTTACATCTTTCCTGTAAGTAGGTGCCCAAAATGCACACAATAATCTGAATTAAGCCTCACTAATACCTTAAACACCTTCAACATAACATCCTATCTCCTGTACTCAATACATTGATTTATGAAGGCCAATGTTGCAGAAGCTTTCTACCTGTAAGATGGCTTTCAAAAAATTATGTATCTGTATTCCCAGATTCCTTTATTTACCCACAATCCTCCATGTCCTACCATTCACTATGTAAGACCTACACTGATTGGTCCGACTGATGTGCAAAACATTGTACTGATCTGCACTAAATTCCCTCTGCCATTTTTCAGCTCATTCTCCCAGCTGATGCAAATCCCTCTGCAAGTAATGATAGCCTTCTTCACTGTCCACTACACTCACAATCTGGATGTCATCTACAAATTTGCTGATCCAGTTAGCCACATTATCGTCCAGATCATTGATATACAGTAGATGGCAAACAGCAGTGGACCCAGCACTGATCCAGTAGCACACCACCAGTCACAGGCCTCCAGTCAGAGAGACAACACTCTGCTACCACTCTCTGGCTTCTCTCATAAAGCCAATGTCTAATCCAATTTACTCCCTCATCCTGAGTATCGAGTGACTGAACCTTATTGGCCAGCCTTCCATGTGGGCCCTTGTCAAATGCCTTACTAAAGTCCATGTGGATAACATCAACTGCCTTACCATCATCAATTTTCCTTGAACAACTCTTTAAGATTGGTTAGTCATGCCCTACCACATATGAAGCCAGGCTGACTATCCTTAATCAGTCCATGTCTATCCAAGTACAGTGCCTATCAAAAGTATGTTCCTCCCTTCTGAAGTTTTCATGTATTATTGCTTTACAACATTGAATATCAGTGGATTTAATTTGGCTTTTTTTTTACTCTGATTAGCAGCAAAGACTTTTTCATGTAAAGTGAATGCAAACTTCTACAAATTGGTCTAAGTTTATTCCAATTATTACAAAATAATTGATTATGTAATTACTCACCCCTTTCAAAACTCCTCAAGGTCTGTCAGTTTCCATGGTAATCACAAGTGAAGAGCCTTTTTCAAGTCCAGCCAGAAATTCCCAATCGGATCGAGGTCTGGATTCTGACTTGGCCACTTGAGGACATTAACTTCGTTGTTTTTAAGCTATTCCTGTGTCGCTGTGACATTATGCTTGGGGTCATTGTCTTGGTGGAAAACAAATCTCCTAAGTCACAGTTCTCTTGCAGACTGCATCAGATTTTCCTCCAGGATTTCTTTGTATTTTGCTGCATTCGTTTTACCCTCAACCTTCACAAGGCTTCCAGGGCCTGCTGCAGTGAAGCATCTCCACAGCATGATGCAGCCACCACCATTCTTCACGGGAGAATGGTCTGTTTAGTCTGATGGCCAAAATTTTGGTTTCATCAGACAATAGAACCTTCTAGCTGACTTCAGTGTCTCTCACTTGCCTTCTATCAAACTCTAGATAAGATTTCATGTGTTTTTTTTTCAACAGTGGCTTTCACTTTGCCACTGTCCCATAAAGCTACGACTGGTGAAGCACCCGGACAACAGTTGCTATATGCACCATCTCTCCCATCTTATCCACTGAAGCTAGTAACTCCTCCAGGGTTGTCATAGGTGTCAGTGGCCTCTCTCGCACGTCCTTTTCTTACACGGTCACTGAGTTTTTGATTTGAATTGAATTTACTTTATTATTACATCCTTCATGCACAGAAGGAGTAAAATATTTACGTATCGTCGCTGTCTAAATATGCAATGTGCAATTTATAGTAATTTATAATAAATAGTATGTACAACAGGACAGTCAATATAACATAGAATTACAGTTCTATCAGTGTGAATTAATCAGTCTGATGGTCTGATGGAAGAAGCTGTCCCGGAGCATGTTGGTCCTGGTTTTTATGCAGCGGTACCGTTTCCCTGAGGGTAGCAGCTGGAACAGTTGCAGCTTCAAAGATGCTTATGAACTGCTGTGCAAAGGGAGTACAGAGTACAGCAACATTATGTTCCTGTTAGAAAGAAGGATGGCGATGGAACGATAAGAGATGCTTTGATGTCCATGGAGGTGATGAATTTAGTCCAGTAAAAAGGAAACATATGTCAAGCTTTGGAAGTTAGGATCAGACGAAGCAAATGAGGTGTATAAAGAAGCCAGAAAACAACTAAAGAAGGGAATTAGGAAACTGGAGGGGCCATTAAAAGTCCGTGGCAGGTTGGATTAAGGTGGATCGCAAGGCATTCTATAAATATGCCAAAGGCTAGAGGATAACTAGGGAAATTGACCACTCGGGGTTTAAGGGGGAACATTTGCTTGAATGCAGAGAATGTGAGTGAAGTACTTCATACTTTGCTTCAGTACTTACTAAGGAAAAGGATGTGGAGCACCAGGAGATCAGTGTTTCAGAATCAGGTTTAATATCACCGGCATAGGTCAAGAAATGTGTTAATTTAGCAGTAGTAGTGCAATGCAATATATGAAAATAAAGAAAAATTAAATAAGAAAATCAATTACAGTAACTGTATACCTGTATTGTATTGAATTGAATTGACTTTATTACTTACATCCTTCATATACATGGGGAGTAAATGTTCAATGTACAATTTATAGTAATTTATAAGAAATATTCTCCACAAACAGAATAGTCTATATAACATAGAAATACAGTTGCATCAGCATGAGTTAATCAGTCTGATGGCCTGGTGGATGAAACTGTCCCGGAGCCTGTTGGTCCTGGCTTTTATGCTGCGGTACCATTTCCTGGATGGTAGCAGCTGGAACAGCTTGTGATTGAGGTGGCTCTGGTCCCCAACGATTCATCAGGCCCTTTTTACACACCGTTTTTGTAAAAGTCCTCAACAGTGGGAAATTCACATCTACAGATGTGCTGGGCTGTCCGCACCACTCTCTGTAGAGTCCTGTGATTGAGGGAAGTACAGTCCCATACCAGGCAGTGATGCAGCCAGTCAGGATGTTCTCAGTTGTGCCCCTGTAGTAAGTTCTTAAGATTTGAGGGCCCATACCAAACTTCTTCAAAGTTGTCTGAGGGGAAGAAGGCACTGTTGTACTTTTTTAACCACACAGCCGATACGTACAGACCATGTGAGATACTCAGTGATGGAACTTAAAACTGTTAATCTTCTTAACCCCAGATCCATTGATGTCAATGGTGGTTAGCCTGTCTCCATTCCTCTTGTAAGCCACAACCAGCTCCTTTGTTTTTACCACATGAGGATGGCCTGCTCTAGGCAGATTTGAAGCTGTTCTATATTTTTTCTATTTCTTGATAATTGATTTAACTGGACTCCAAGGGATATTCAGTGAATTGGAATTGTTCTTAAATGCATCTCCTGACTTGTGCTCTTCACTAACCTTTTTGCAGAGTTGCTTGGAGTGTTCTTTTGTCTTCATAGTGCAATTTTTGCCAGGATACTGACACCAGCAGTTGGTCCCAGGTACAGGTGTAATTTCACTACAGCCCATCGAAACACTTCGACAGCACACAGGTCTCCAAAAACATATTTCCATTTGACTAACTATGTGACTTCAAAAACCAATTTGCTGCACCAGTGATGATTTGATACGTCATAAGACAGGGGGTGAATACTTACGCAATCATTTATTCTGTGTTTTATATTTGTAATAAACTTAGATCATTTTGTAGAGGTCTACTTTCACTTTGACACAGAAGAGTCTTTTCCTGTTGATTAGTGTCAATAAATGGCAAATTAAATCAAATCTGATTCAATGCTGTAAAACAATAAGATATGAAAACTTCTGGGGGGGGGGGGCAGTGAATACTTTTTATAGGCACTGTACTTATATATTTGAACTCTTACAATATCTTCCAATAACTTTCCAACAACTAATGCCAGACTCACTGGTCTGTAATCTCCTGGTTTGTGTTTAGAGCCTGTTTTAAAAAAATGAAACAACATTGTCTATACTCCAATCCTCTGGTACCTCTCCTGGTGTAAAGGACTTTTTGTTGCTGGGGCCACAGCAATTTCTGCACACCTCCTGTAGGGCAGAGGGATCATTTTTTCAGGTCATGGGGATTTATCTGCCCTGATTAGCATCAGGGTAGCAAATACCTCCCCTTCTGTAAATAGTACAGGGTCCATGAAGTTGATGCTGCTTTGCCTTATTTCTGAAGACTCTGAATCCGTCTCCTGATTAAATAGAGATGTGAAGAGTTCATTTAAGATCTCCCCCATCTATTTTGATTCTGCACATGAACTACCATTCTGATCTTCCAGATGACCAGTTTTGTTCCTAGTAATACTTTTGCACTTAAACATATCTGCAGAATCCTCCTTCACATTGTCTGCTAGAGCAACGTCATGCCTTCTTTTTGCCTTCCTGATTTCTTTAAGTGTTTTTCTTACATTTTGTGTCCTCCATCAGCACCTCGTATGTTTCTTTCTTCTTCAACCTGCTATGCAGTTCCTTTTCTCTCTTATATCTCTTGAAAACTAAGGTTCCCTACCCCTGATCTTTACTTTTTATTCTGACAGGCAAATACAATCTTTTTACTCTCAAAATTAGGTTTTGAGAGCATCCTCTTTCAAAGTACACCTTTGCCAGAAAACAGTCTGTCCCAACCCACACTTGTCAGATCATTTCTGATGACATGAAAATTGGCATTTTTCCAATCTGGAATCTCAACCCATGGAACAGATCTATATTTTTACATGTTCACTTTGAAATTAATGACATTGTGGTCACTGGATGCAAAGTGTTCCCCTACACAAACTTCTTTCACCTGCTCTGCCTCATTCCCTAATAGCAGATCCAGTATCACATGCTCTCTCATTGGGACTCTGACATGCTGATGAAGGAAACTTTTCTGAACACATTTGACAAACTCTATCCCATCTAGTCCTGTGAGAGTATGGGATTCCCAGTCAATATGTTGAAAGTTAAAATCACCAACTACAACAACCTTGTGTTTCTTGCAACAGTCTGCAATCTTTTTACAAGTTTGTTGCTTTAAATCCCTAGGCTTCTTGTGTGGTCTGTAATATAGCCCCATTCACATGGTCATACCTTTCTTATTTCTCAGTTCCACCCATAACATCTCACCAGACGAGTTCTCCAGTCTGTCCTGAGGGAGCACTGTCATGTATTTTCCCTGACAAGTAATGCCATCCTTCCTCCTTTAAGCTCTCCCACTCTGTCGTGTCTAAAGCAATGGAACCCTGGAATACTGAGTGGCCAGTCCTTCCCTCATGCCCCTGAGTCTCATTAATGGCTAGATTGTTGGGTGTATTTAAGGCAGAGACGGATAGGTTCTTGATTGGACATGACATCAAAGGTTATGGGGAGAAGGCCAAGGACTGGAATTGAGGAGGGAGGAAAAGGATCAGCCATGACTGAATGGCAGAGCAGACTTGATGGGCCAAATGGCCTAATTCTGCTCCTATGTCTGATGGTTTTATTATCATAATTCTGGTGTTGATCCATTCCCTGAGCTCATCCACCTTTCCTACAATACCGTGCTCAGTCTATTGTTGCTTTTTCATGAGAATTAACAGGAAATTGTTAAGTGTTTGCAGATGACATGACTGGGCAGCAAATTGTTTTGTAGTGTTGCTTCATCAGATATTTGTGTATGATAGACCACATGATGCTGAACATAAATATAATTTCAGACTTGCATCATGCAGGAATCTGGAGAATCGAGAAACTATCTTTTATTGACTAATGCATTAAATTGTGTAACGGTGCCTACGCTTTGCAAAGGTTCAATTATGCTAAAAATATTTTGTTGATTATCTTCATTTGTATTCAGTGTCTGAGGCTTCTCAGTGTCTGAGGCCAAGGTATGGAATTGAGGAGAGTGGAAAAGGATCAGCCATGACTGAGTGGCAGAGCAGACTTGATGGGCCAAATGGCCTAATTCAGCTGACTTAAGTTCTGCGGCTGTCCATGTTCCCACTATCCTAGTCCGAGGTTCGTGTTCCTCTTTGTCCTCCTTGATTTCCTGATTTTTCTGTGTAGCAAGTAATAAACGCTATTTTATTGAACCTAAGAATGACGTGTTTGTGTCCTGCGTGTGGGTCCTCTCCCAGCACCCTCTGTCCCCTCCTTGTGACAAATACGGTTTCTCCATGACCACAATATCCTGGTGAAACCTTTGACCATACTCATCGCTGACAGCACCAAGATTTGCAGGGAAGCATTCTAAATGGGAATGCAGAAAATAAATCTTTTGTGACATGTTGCACTTCATGAGTTTGTTTGCTTGAATCATGTTGTCAATTAGCTGCATGTAGTTTGGTGCTCTGTAGTTGCCAAAAAAAATTTCAAAAACATGATTTTCTCCCGTCCCACTAGAAGTTCTTCAAATTGCCTGTCATTGACAATCTGTTTGATTTGTGGACCAACAAAGGTGCTTTCTTAATCTTGGCATCGGTTATTCTGACTTGAATTATGAATTGAAATAACAAATATAGGTGATTTCAAGAAAAGATACATGATAGGGAAATTTCATGGTGAACTTCATGATCAGCAGTTCCAAATCCATAGATACACCCAAAAGTATTCAGGACACAAAATATTTGTTGTCCAGGTGTAATTGGTATAGTGAACAGTGAAAAAATTTACAAAAAAATACAGAAGGATAATTACAGAGTGATCTGCTGAATAAGTGGGGTGAAGGACAACAGAAGGAACTTAATTCAGATAAGTGTTCACTACTGCATTTTGGAAAGCCAGATCAAGGGTGGTGGTACACAGTGAATGATAGTACCCAGAGGAGTGTTGGAGAACAGGTGGACCTTGGAGCCCAAGCACATGGTCCCCAGAAAATGGAGTCACAGGTACCTGGGTTGATAAGGCAACTTTTACCACACTGACCTTCGTCAGTCAGGGCTCTGAGTATAAAAGTGTGAAGGTCATTGTGCAGGTATATAAGATGCTAGTGAGGTTGCACTTGGAAGTATTGTGTTCTGTTTTGGTCACCCTGCTATTGGAAAGAGTTCAGAGATACTTACAAGGATCTTGTTGGGACTTGAGGGACTGAGTAATGGGGAGAGGTTGCACAGTCAAGGACTTTATTCCTTGGAGCGTATGAGACTGAGAGTTGATAATATGAGGTCTTTCCATTGGTTGGGGTCAAACATGGATATTGCATCTGAACTGTTTACATGATTACACTAGCTGGTACACAAGCCAGGGCAGTATGATATAGAGAGTAAACTATTGTTCATGCAGCAGGTTTCCATTCTCCAAACAGCTGACACATCAGAAACCAATACAATTTGGCATCAGTGATGTTGTAGGACTCTGGGTTCTTCCTCAGGATTTACTCCCAAAGCCATCCCCATGACTGGGTTTGGCCACAAGATAGCGGGGGATTGAGGTCAGAGTTTTCCTTTTGCGAGATGATCTGCCAGCCACAGCTGACAAGCCCCTTCTACTCAAAGTGACTCATTTTAAGCTGCCAGCAACCTGCTTTTGGCCCTTCTCCTGACAGTAGAAACCATTTCACCAGGCATGAAGGCCAGGAGCTGGACTTGGTTGTCAGAGGCTATTTGAGATGCTCACCATTGGGAACATTTTATAGGTCGTGGGAGCTCATCCCCACAGTCTGGCCTGGTTATAACAAACTGAAGGAACTAGTGATATTATAGAGATGGATAAAATATTGATGGGCATAGAGAGGAAGAATTCACACAGTATTCCCCCTCGGTTAAAGTATCAAGAGACCGTAAGATATAGGAGCAAAATTAGGCTATTTGGCCCATTGAGTCTGCTCCACCATTTCATCATGGCTGATCCAATTTTCCTGTCAGCCCCAATTTCTTGCCTTCTGTCTGTATCCTTCATGCCCTGACCAATCAAAAATTTATTGACTTCTGCCTTAAATATACAGAAAGACTTGGCCCCTGCAGCTGTCTGTGGCAAAGAATTCCACGGATTCACCACTCCCTGGCTAAAGAAATTCCTCCTCATCTCCATTCTAAAAGGACATCCTTCTATTCTGAGGCTGTGTCCTCTGGTGGTGGACTCTCCCACCACAGGAATAATCCTCTCCACATCCACTCTATCAAGCTCTTCACCATTTGATTGGTTTCAATGAGGAATATCGAGCAGTAGTAAGTCAAGGCAACTGGACTTGCTGTGTTGTCTGATCCACGGTGGGTACTTTTCTGGCTTACAATAAGCTGGAAAACTACCCACCCTGAATTAGAACTGAAGAAGCCTCTCAGATGAGTGGTGAAACGTCTTCTAGACAACACGGCAAGTCCAGTTGCCTTGATTTACTACTGCTTGATATACAATGACAAAAGTACTGTATTTAAATGCAAGTAGCATTCAGAATAAGGTGGACGAACTAGTGGCACATTCAGAGATTGGTTGGTATAACGGTGTGGGCATCACTGAGTCGTAGCTGAAAGAAGGCAATAGTTGGGAGTTTAACATCCAAGGATGTATTTTGTGTCAAAAGGAAAGGCAAGAAGGCATTGTTGGTGGTGTGGCTCTGTGTGTAAGAGATGGAATTGCATCCTTAGAAGCAGGTGGCATAAAGTCAGAGAATGTTGAATCTTTGTGGGTGGAGTTAAGAAATTGCAAGGATTAAAAAGTCCATTGTAGGAATCATATATAAGCCAAATAGTAACCAAGACGTGGGGTTGAGATTGCAAAGGATTGAGAAAGGTTGAGATTGAGCTGGAAAAGGGTATTAAGGGTAATGTCACAATTGCTTCAATATGCAAGAGATTGAGAAAAATCAGGTTGGTGTCAGATCACAAGAGAGGGAATTTGTTGAATGCCTATGAGATGGCTTTTTAAAGCAGCTTGTGCTTGAACCTACTGGGGGAAGGGTTATCTGAGATTGGGTATTGTGTAATAACCCAGATCTTATTAGGGAGCTCTTAGGAGGCAGTGATTACAACAGAATTGAATTCTTCATGCAATTTTAGAGGGATAAGCATAACTCACATGTATCTGTATGGCAATGGAATAAAAGGAATTGCAGGTGCATGAGGAAGGAGATTACCCAGGCAGTTTGGAGGAAGATATTGGCAGGGATGACTCTGGGATGTCGTCTTATGGGGATTTATGTAGGTGACTTTTGGGATGACAGCAGAGCAGAGATGGCTGAAGTTTCTGGGAATAGTTCACAAGGCGCAGGATAGATATGTCCCATGGAGGAAAAAGTTCTCAAATAGTAGGGGTAGGCAACTGTGGATGTCCAAGGAAGTTAAGGACTGCATATATGCCAAATAAAGTGCATCTATGGTAGCCAAAGTGAGGGGGAAGTTGGATGATTTAAAATCCAACAAAAAGGCAGCTAAAAAAGCTAAAAGGAAAAGATGAAATATGGAAGCAGACTAGCCAGTAATATAAAGCAGAATACCAAAGTTGTTTTTCAGTTAAATAGCAAGTAAAAGGGAGGTGAGAGTTGATAATGGACCACTGAAAATGGAAAAAAAAATGGCAAATGAACTTAATGGGTACTTTGCATGAGTCTTCACTGTGAAAGACACGAGCTGTTTCCCCGACATCCGTGAGTGTCAGGGAGCAGAAGTAAGTGTCATTGCACTTACAAAGGACAACGTACTAGGCAAGCTCAAAGGTCTTAAAGTGCATAAGACAGATTCCTGAGAGAGGTTGCTGAAGAGATATCGGATGCATTGGTCGTGACCTTTCAAGGATCACTTGATTCTGACTTGGTCCCGGAGGACTAGAAAATTTCAAATGACTTCACTTTTGAAGAAGGGACAAAAGAAAGGAAATTGTAGGCCAGTTAGTCTAACCTCAGTGGTTGGGGAAGTGTTGGAGTCTGTTGTTCAGGATGAAGTTTTGAGGTACTTGGAAACTAATGATAAAAAGTCAATGTCAGCATGCTTTCTATGAAGAGAAATCTTGCCTAACAAATCTGTTAGAGTTCTTTGAGGAAGAAGCAGGGTGGACAAAGGAGAGACAGTGGATGTCATTTGCTTGGATTTTCAGAAGGCATTTGATAAGGTGCCAATCATGAGGCTGCTGGACAAGATAAAATTCTATGGTGTTACAGGAAAGATACTGGCATGGATAGTGGAATGGCTGACAAGCAGGAGGCAGTGAGTGAGAATAAATGGGGCCTTTTCTGGTTGGCTGCCAGTGACTAGTGGTGTTCCTCAGGGGTCAGTATTGAGACTGCTACTTTTCACATTGTTTGTCAGTGATTTAGGTAATAGAATTGATGGTTTTGTGGCAAAGTTTGTGGATGATACGAAGAGAGGTGGAGGGGTAGGTAGTACTGAGGAAGCAATGTTGTTGCAGCAGGATGGACAAATTGGAAGGATAGGCAAAAAATGGCAGATGGAATGCAGTATTGTGAGGTGTATGATAGTGCATTTTGGTAAAAGGGACAATAGTGTAGACTATTATCTAAATGGGGAGAAGGTTGAGCCTGTGGTACAGAAGGCAAATGCAATGTTGGTATTTATTTCAAGGGGAATAGAATATAAAAGCAAGGGGATAATACCTAGCCTTTATAAGACACTGGTCGGGCTACGGTTTTGGGCCCCATATCTCAGAAAAAATGTGATGTAATTGGAAGGAGCCAAGAAGAGGTTAACGAGGATGTGTCCAGGAATGAAGTGGTTAACATATGAGGAATGTTTGGCAGCTTTGGGTCTGTACTCACTGAAATTTAGAAGAATGCATTGGGATCTCATTGAAACCTACCGTATGTTGAGATTGCCAGGATACTGATTTACCAGCAGTTGGTCCTTCCAGATACAGGTGTATTTTTACTGCAGTCAATTGAAACACCTTGACTGTACACAGGTCTCCAAAAACAGATCTCTTTTTAATTAATTATCTGACTTATAAAAACCATTTTGCTGCACCAGTGATGATTTGGTGTGTCACATTAATGGTGGTGAATACTTATGCAATCAATTATTCTATGTTTTATATTTGTAATAAACAAATAATTTTCATTGTGACATGAAAGAGTTTTTCTGTTAACCAGTTTCAAAAATTGCTGAGTTAGGTCCCCTCTGATTCAATGTTGTGAAACAGTAAAATCTGAAAACTTCCAAGGGGAGGTGAATACTTTTTATAGCCACTGTACTTATATATCTGGTTCTTTTCAATACCTTTGAATAACTTTCCCACAACTAATGTCAGACTCACCAGCCTATTATTTCCCTGGTTTATGTTCAGAGCCTGTTTTAAACAAAGTAACAACTTTGACTACACTACAATCCTCTGGTACCTCTCCTGTTGCAAAGGATATTTTAAATAACTCTGCTAGTGTCCAAACAATTTCTGCACACCTCCTGTCGGGTCTGAAGGAACACCTTGTCAGGCCCTGGGGTGTTAACCACCCTGATTTGCATCCATGAAGTTGATGCTGTTTTGCCTTACTTCTAAAGACTCTGCATCTGTCCCCTGAGTAAATGGAGATGCAAAGAATTAATTTAAGATCTCTCCCATCTGTTTTGATTCCACACATGGTTTACCTACCATTCTGATCTTCCAGGAGACTAATTTAGTCCCTAGCAGTCCTTCTACACAACATATCTGTAGAATCTCTAAAGATTCTCCTTCACGTTGTCTGCTGGAGCAACTTCATGCCTTCTTTTAACCTTCCTGATTTCTTTCTTAAGTGTTCTCTTGCTTTTTGTGTCCTCCATAAGCACCTCATATGTTCCTACCTGCCTATACCTGCTATGCAACTCCTTTTCTCTCTTAATCTGAGCCTAAGTTCTTTTGAGATCTAAGGTTCCCGACACCTGTTATCTCTATCTTTTATTCTGACAGACAAGTACAAGCATTGCACTGTCAAAATTTGGTTTTGAAAGCCTCCACTTCCAAAGTACACTTTTGCCAGAAAACATTCTGTCCCAGTCCACATTTGCCAGATCATTTCTGATAACATGTAAACTGGCCTTTCTTTAATTTAGAATTCAACCCGCGGACCAGACCTATATTTTAACATATTTATTTCAAAAATCCAAATACACATCAACTAATTCTCCTTTATCTATCATGCTTGCTACTTCGTTAAAGAATTCCAGCAGGTATGTCAGGCAAGATTTTCCCTTGAGAAAACCATGCTGACGACAGACTATTTTATCATTTGCATCCAAGTACCCTGAGACCTCATCTTTAAAAATTAACTCCAACTTCTTCCCAACCACTGTGGTCAGACTAACTGGCCTATAGTTTCCTTTCTTCTAACTCTCCTTTCTTGAAGAGTGGAATAACATTTGCAATTTTCCAGTCTTCTGCACTCATTGTAGAACCTAGTGATACTTGAAATATCATTATTATTGCCTCCATGATCCCTTCAGCCACCTCTTTCAGCACTCCAATTGTACATTATCTGATCCAGTGACTTATCTCCCTTCAGTCCTTTCAGTTTCCCATGAACATTCTCTCCCGTTATGGTAGTTTCACACACTTCATGACCCCCAGCACCTGGAACTTCCACCATACTGTTGGTGTCTTGCACAATGAAGACTGATGCAAAATACTTCTTCAGTTCATCTGCCATTTTGTTGTCCTCCATTACTACCTCCCCAGCATCATTCTTGCATGGTCTAATATCCACTTTCACCTCTCTTTTACACTCTATATATCTGAAAAAACTTTTGGTATCCTCTTAAATATTATTGGCTAGCATACTTTCATATCCCATCTTTACCTTCTTAATTACTTTTTAGTTGCTTTTTAAAAGTTTCCCAATCCTCTAACTTATCACTATTTTTGCTCTATTATATGCCCTATCTTTGGCTTTTATGTTGGCTTTGACTTCTCTTATTAGTCATGGTTGTATCATCTTTCCTTTAGAAAATTTCTCCTCTTTGGGATTGCATATATCCTGTGCCTTCTTATTGCTTCCAGAAATCCCAGGCATTGCTGCTCTGCTGTCACCTTTACCAATGTTCTTTTCCAATCAGTTCTGGCCATCTCCTCTCTCATGCCTCTGTAATTCCTTTTACTCCACTGTAATACCGATACATCTGACTTTAGCTTCTCCTTCAAATTCCAGGGTGAATGTTATCATATTATGATTGCACTCCCCAAGGGGTCCTTTTACCTTAAGCTCTTTAAACAATTCTGGTTCATTGCACAACACCCAATCCAGAATAGCTGATCCTCTATTGGGCTCAACGAGATGTTCTGAAAAGCAATCTTGTTGGAATTCTAGAAATTCTCCCTGCACCGGCCTGATTTTCCTAATCTACCTGCATATTGAACTCCCCCATGACTATTGTAATATTGCCCTTCTGGCATGCAGTTTCTATCTCCCATTATAATTTGTAGGCCACATCTTTACTATTACTTGGGGGTCTGTATGCAACTCTCATCAGGATCCTTTTACCCTTGAAGTTCCTTAGCTCTATCCACAAAGATTCAGCACCTTCTGGCCCTATGCTACCTTTTTCTAATGATATCACTTTTTACCAACAGAGCAATGCTGCTCCTTCTGCTTTCCTGCCTGTCCTTTCAAGATAATATGTATCCTCAGACATTATGATCCCAACTATAGTCTTCTCTCAGCCATGATTCAATACACAAAAATACAACTGCAGATGCTGTGGATCAAAAAACACGTACGCAATGCTGGAAGTCCTTCCAACGCTTCACCTGTGAGTCTGCTGGAGTTGCCTATTGTATCGGGTGCTCCCGGTGCGGCCTCCTCTACATCGGCGAGACCCGACACAGATTGGGGGACAGCTTCATCGAGCACCTACGCAATAGGTCCATCACAATAGACAGGACCTCCCGGTTGCCACCCACTTCAACTCTGCCTCTCATTCCCATCTAGATATGTCCATACATGGCCTCCTCTACTGCCATGATGAGGCCAAATTCAGGTTGGAAGAGCGACATCTCATCTACCATCTCGGTAGCCTCCAGCCTTGTGGTATGAGCCTTGAATTCTCCAATTTCCGGTAATTCCCTTCCCCTATCCCAGATCCCTCTCTGCCTCTCTCCCCTTTCAACTTTCTGCTTCTTTATCTCTACAGTTCTTTCATGCTTACCCCCACCCCTCCCCCTTTTATCTTTCCTCTGATTGGTTTCCCACCTGGCACCTCTAGGCCCTACCCCCTCCCCTATCTCTATTACTGGGCTTCGGCCCTCTCTTCCCCACCCCCCACCATTCCTGATGAAGGGTCTCGGCCTGAAACGTTGGCTACTCTTTTCTCATGGATGCTGCCTGACTTGCTGAGTTCTTCCAGCGTTGTGTACGTAGCCATGATTCAATGATGCCTACGACATCATACCTGCCAATATATAACTCTGCTACAAGTTCATCTACCTTATTCTGTATACTGAATGCAGTCAAATACAACACCTGCAGTCCTGTGTTCACCCTTTTTGATTCTGCCCACCTTTTACATTGCGACTCCCTTGTTGACTGCAATTTTGCCCTAACAACAGCCTGTCCTCACTTCACATTGCCTCTGTTTGTAAACCAGACACCTCATCTTCAGCACTATTATCCACCTTTCTACGATACTTCTTGCACTGAAACATAGGCAGCTCTGAAAACTAGTTACACCTTTAGATTCCTAACTTTGTCTGAGGTCTTACCAACATCTGTCTCTGTAACTTCTGCACTAACTTCTGTGGTAGGGAGCACAGTTTTTGAGTCTCCGTTTGGCAATCCATGGAGTAGGTTGCGTGTGGTGCTGCTCCTCACTTTGATAACCTACCTCACACTGCTAGGTCTGTTTAAAGTTTGAATATTTATTACTTTTACCGAAAGTCTTACAGTTTAATTATGATGGCAGGGATTTTTTTAAAAATATGGAAAAACCGTTGCTGAATCTGACCTAACAGAGCAATCAGCGGAAGTCCTTACTTCAGAAAGAATTCTCTCTTTAATGGAAGATACGAATAATAAGATTGATAGCCTGGTGAAGGCTAATGAAAAGTTTGAAAAATTTATTTCTGTCATCCAGGAATCTTGTGGCAATCTGGAAATACAACTTGAGGTGCTTAAGAAGACTGCTAACAGAACTAAAAGAGAACAGGAGGCAGTGAATCAATTTATTAAAGAACAAGAATTAAAGATATCAGCTATGGAAAAGAAAATTAATGAGGCTACTTGGGAACTATCAAGAATTAAGAAGAAAATGGTTGATCTGGAAATTAGAAGCTGCAGGATAAATTTATGCATACTGGGTTTGCCTGAAAATACAGAATCCAGTGAGCCATTAAAATATTTTACAGATATGTTACATTCACTTTTTAGTGAGATACTTGAAGTCCCTCTGATGCTAGATACAGCATATCACTCTCTCCATCCAAAGCCTTCACCTGAGAGGTAACCTCGTCATGTGATACTATACCTGCAAAATTTTACAACTAAAGAAGAGATTCTTCGAGATACAAGGAAGCAAGGGAAGCTAATCTTCAGTGGGGTAGCTATTTGTATAGTTGAAGATTTTTCTCCAGCAGTTTAGGTTGAGTTAAATATCAGGAAGTGAAGGCTGAACTTTATACGAATAACTGTCGTCCTTCTTTGCACTTCCCAGCTCATCTGAGAATCTCTCTGCGTATTGATCGCCTCAAATTGATTGACTCCCCAGAAGAGGGTTGGAGATTCATTAAGGAGTTCAAATCTATCTTGCAAGCAACTTGAATGATTAATCATTAGCTGCAATTTGTTGAAACAATAAAAACCTTAATGCTTAATATAGTTTTGGTTTTAATATACACAGATTTACTTACATTTTTATTAACTTGTGAGTGGCTAACACTACTCATAACTCATTAATTGGTTGTATCTACCCTTTTTTAAATATATGACTAACTTATTTTAAATGAATTTAAGATGGCCCATGTTAGTTAGGTTCTAACCTCTGTTAGACATAACATCAAAATATTTGAAATTGTTTACTTCATTTTCTTTTGTTTTGACTTTAGTTGGTGGTGTTAATACATAACTGTCTGAGAAGAGCCTGCCAATCGGAGACAGGGGATCAGCGATAGTAGTTTAGCTTGCTGTCCACCTATTGGATGGTTTTTGGGCTATGGGGGAGGGGTGGGGTTAATAGATTAGCTGTTTTCTGACTGGGCAATCCAGAGAGGATTTTGTGTTAATCATGTTGCATTTTTTTTAATTTCTGATTGAGTTCATGTTTTGTTTTTTTCTGGTAGATTTGATTTGTGCTTGTGCAATAACTTACTTTATAAAATCTTATATGTAAGTATAAATATGAATGTCAATAAAATTAATATACTATCATGGAATTTTAATGGCATGAACCAACCTATTAAGCGGATATTATTTTTGTGCAGGAGACTCATGTTTGTAGGGAAGATGAAAATCATTTTTTTTTAATTTGGAGATATAGAATTTTTATCAGTAACTTAAATTAGAAGCGTATCTATTTTTATCAAATCTAAAATCCCTTTCATACATTTTAATGCTGTTACTGATTCAGTTGGAAGATATTTAATAGTTACCGGTCTGTTATGTGGTCAAAAGGTGGCTCTAGTGTGTGTTTATGCACCTAATATAGATAGTCCTGAATTTTTTAAGCAACTATTTTCGGCATTGCCAAATTTAACTGAACATAAGGTGATTATGGGCGGTGACTTCAATTGTTGTTTAAATCCTTCGGTTGATTGGTCATCAACCAATCCGCTGCTTCCTTATAAGGCTGCAAGTTTCATTAACTCTTGTTTATTGGAATATGGTTTGGTTGATATCTGGAGATTTATACATCCTAAGGATAGGGATTTTTCTTTCTTTTCGCATGTATAGCATAAATACTCAAGAATTGATTATTTTTTGCTGGACACGTAATTGGTGGCTTTTGTTGCTGATTGCATGTATGATGTCATCACGTTGTCAGACCACGCGACTATGAAATTAACATTTAGATTTCCTAATAACTTTTTTAATTCTTCTCAGTGGAGATTTAATACTACATTATTACAGGATTTAGCTTTTGTAAGTTTTATTAAAGAACACATTTCTTTATTTTTTGAATTAAATACAACTGACAGAATGTCAAATTTGGTTATTTGGGATACAAATAAATCTTTTTTCAGGGGTCAGATAATTTCATATTCAGTAGGTTTAAGAAGGAAAACCAAAGTGGAACATTTAGTGATTACTTACAGGGTTAAATACATAGATAGATAAAGTTTATTCAGGAACACCTAATGAAGATCTTTATAAGGAAAGAGTGGAACTTCCCATTGAGCAACTTCTCAAATCTAAAAGCCAGTTTTATGTACACGGGGATAAGTCAGGAAATTGTTGGCTGGTCAATTAAAGGCAGATATGACTAGAAGACAGATTTTGAAGATACTAAGGGCTGATAGAATTGAAATGTCAGATGGTCAGGAAATTAATAAACTATTTCAGGATTTCTACTCTAACATTTATAAATCTGACTTTCCACACAACACTGCTTTTGTGAATAGATTTTTGCAAAAGCTGAATATACCTAAAATTTCTACTCAAGATATGAATACATTAGATGTGCCTATTAAACAAGAGTAAATAACAATATCCTCTCTTCAATCAAGTAAGGTTCTGGGACCAGATGTATATACAATGGATTTTTTTAGGACTTTTACTGAGATACTCACACCTCCTTTATGGCAAGTTTTCACTGATTCTATATCCTCTGGGATGCTCCCAAAAACTTTTTATGAGGCATTAATTTGACTAATTCCTAAAAAAGAAAAAGATTTATTTGACTGTGCCTCCTATAGACAAATTTCTTTACTAAATATGGATTCTAAAATTCTTTCTAAAATTTTGGCTTATAGGATCAAGAATGTTTTACCTAAAGTTATCTCTAATGATCAAACTGGATTAATTAAGAATAGATATTCATACTTTAATATTCAGAAACTATTGAACATCATTTATTCCTCTCCGTCCAAAGAACCTGAATGTGTTGTCTCCCTTGACACAGAGAAAGCCTTTGATAGGGTGCAGTGGTTTAATTTATTTGAAATATTAGAAAGATTGAATTCTGGTCCGGGTTTTATTTCCTGGAACAAATTGATCTATCAAGCTTCTGTGGCTGTGGTTATAACTAACAATCAGAAACCTCCCTATTTTAGACTATACAGAGGTACCCAGCAGGGCTGTCATCTTAGTCCTTTGTTACTTAACTTGGCTCTAGAACCTCTTGCTATTGCCCTTCGGAATTCCAATGGTATCCAGGGTATTAAGAGAGGGGATAAAATGCATAAGGTATTGTTGAATGCAGACGACTTGTTAATCTACATTTCAGATCCTTAGAAACCTATCTCTTCTATATTGTCCATATTCTCCGAATTTAGTAGTTTTTCTGGATATAAGTTAAATTTATACAAAAGTGACTCATCTGTTATTAATAATCATTTGGATCAGTATGAGCAAATACCTTTTAGAATTGCTAAAATCAATTTACTTATCTTGGTATTGAAGTTGCTAAGAATTTTAAAGATCTGTATAAATATAGTTTTCTCCCATTAATTGATTATACCCAACAAACACTTTCTGAATGGTTTCCTATGACGATATCATTAATTGGTCGAATTAATGCTATTAAAATGATAGTTCTACCGAAATTCTTAGATATATTTCAAGCAGTTCCTTCATTTCTTCCAAAATGGTTTTTTGTCAGAACAACCTCTAAAATTTTATCCTAAATTTGGAACAATAAAAATCCTAGATTGAGTAAACATTTATTACAGAAATTAAAAAAGAACGATGGTATGGCTTTGCCAAATCTTAGACTGTACTACTGGGCAGATAATATTCAATATATTTCCTGTTGGATTCATTATTCAGACATACATGACTGTCCTTTATGGGATGATTTGGAGAAAAACTCGGTGAAGGGGTATTTTTTTGGCCTCTTTACTGAGTGCTCCTCTTCCTTGTCTGCTCTCTAAGATTGGTAGACAAGACCTTAATCCTATTATTAAACATACATTAAGAATTTGGTTTCAGTTTCACAGATTTTTTGAATTGAATTGAATAATTTTGTCCTTTCTGGTAAAAAAATTATCATTAATAATTTTTTAGCATTGGGCACATATGTCAAAGGATAAATTAGCCCATATTTTTCCCAATATTAACCCTATTTGTGATAGATGTAATGCTCAGGTGGCCACTTTAACTCATATGTTTCGGTCTTACATAAAATTGGAGAATTTTTGGAAGGATATTTTTAAAACCTTATCAAAGGTGTTGGATCTGGATTTGCAACCAAACTTATTTACAGCTCTTTTTGGGACTATTTCATTGGAAGCATGTATATTCCTGTTTCTGATCTGCCTTTTCTATCTTATTGGCTAGGAAAGCCATTTTAATTAAATGGAAGGATCCTAACCTCCTACTGCCTTTTATTGGTATTCCTCTATTATGTCCTGTTTAAGTCTAGAGAAAATAAGAAGTCAGACATTGGACACATCCTTTAAACTTGAAGAAACCCGGCGACCTTTTATTCAATACTTTCATATGATCTGATTTTTGTACTGATTCTCCTCCAGCTATTTTTTAGAACCTAGGATTTGATCAGAGAGTATCTCCTCTCTTGGTTTTTCTCTCAGGATGGACTGCCCAGTCTTTTTTTCTGCTTATAAGAGTGGGGGAGTTTTTTCTCTCTTTTCTTTTATATAAAATTTCTAATAGTCCTTCCTTTCTTTATAAATTGGTAAGAGGAAAATGAATTACATTCTTTTTTCTGTATTATACATTCTATATCAAATTTATACTTTGTAGATCAAGAATATGTGTGATTCTGATCATGTTTATTTTACCTTCTGTATGTACAGTTATTGACATATATTCCAGGGATATTCTCCTCCTGTTTGTATACACACTTTTTTAAATCAATAAAAACATTGAAAAAAGAAAGAGAGCATAGTTTTAAGTTGAAAGGGAAAATATTTAGTGGCAACCATTTTTCCACTAAATTTGCTATATGGAATGAGCTGCCAGAGGAAGTAGTTGAGGCGAGCACAATTATAATAATCAGTATCCTGGCTCATTGCATCAAGATCTGGTGTGACAGTCAAATGCCCGGGAATATAAGAAGCTGCAGGGGAAAATGGACTCAGCCCAATTCATCAGGGGAAAATGCCTCCCCAACATCGGTAGTATCTACAGGAGGGGCTGCCTCAAGGAGGCAACATATATCATCAAAGATTTTCACCATTCAGCCATGCCATCTCCTTGCAGCGACAATTAGACAAAAGTTACAGAAGCCTGAAGTGTCCACACAACCAGTTTCAGGAATAGAAACTGTTCAGTTCACAAACTCACAAAACTCTAAACACTACCTCAGTACAACAACACTATGACAACATTGATCACTTTGCACTACAAGAGATTGCTTTCAATCTGATTGTGTTCTTTCTTGTAGACGTTATGTATAATTTATGTTTTCCTTGTGAATGCTACCTCTGTGACACTGTATAGCCTAAGATGTTGTTGCAAGTGTGTTTCTCTTTTGGCTTGATGCTTTCATGGACTTGTGCATATGACAATAAACAACATTGAAACTTTGAAGGTACATTTTGTCAGGCACATGGACAACGAAGGTTTAGAAGGATATAGGCTAAACACTGGTAAATGGGACTAGTTTGGATGGGGCCTGGTGGTTATCATGGACCAGTTGGGCTGATGGACCTGTTTCTGTGCTGTGTATCTCTACAATTAAACATCCGTGACAGTGATGAAGTCTCAGAGCCTCCATTATAACAGTCCATTGCAGCCATTTCTGGTTCTTCCGGTAAACATGTATTGACGTTAAAGGAGGAGGCTTATTTGGCAGTTGTGGACTTTCCACCTCATGGAATTTTACTGAACTAATTCCACTGGGGAGCATTGCAGAGTTTTTCATTGTCTCATTCACTGATCTTTATTCTACAGATGATCTCTTCCCTGCTGATGCTGACTGGGTCCTGCCACTGGTCGTCACCATTTGCATTCTAATTGCTGCTAACTCCACTTGGATTTATTGGAATATGAAACAAAACAGACGCATAAAAGGTACATTTCTGGAATATCGTGAAGTACTGGGCTGGAAATCCAGTCACTTTCTCAGTTTCTCCCAGTTTCCCTCTGAGGTTTCCATGAAAGCCAGAGCATTTCCTGGAGAAATCATATAAAATCCACATTTCCCAGCAGGGTCTGACATTCCAGCAGTGAACATTGTCTCTGGTAAGAATAATTGTAGCCATAGAGATGGGAAGTAAGGAAGAAAACTGCCCGAGTCGGCATGATGAAGTGCCAGAAGGTTCAACTGGTCACTGATTCACCTGCTTCCGGTAACTTGGTTCCCGATGTTTAGGCTCCTCTACAGTGGTGAAACTGGGTACAGCTTGTACGATAACTTTGTTTAATAGCTCAAACCGAATTTTAAAACTATGCATTTTGATTGTGTAACCTATCGCACTACAAGCTCTCCACTCACAGTGTCCTAAAATGTTCTAAAGAGGCTAAACAGAGGATGAAGAACAGAACTTCATCTTTTAAGTATAAAGCACAAAAAATCCTGGAGGAACTCAGCATCTGTGGAAAGAAATAAACAGTCAACGTCTCAGACCAAGACCTTTGATTGGAAAGGAAGGGTGAAAAAGCCCACAAGAACATGGGTGGAGGGGACAGAGTACAATCCAGAGGCTGGTAGGTCAAGGCAGGTGAGGGAAGCATTGGAGGATGAGGGAGGGAATTGAAGTATGAAGGCAGGGGGTGACAGATGGAAAAGGTAAAGGCATGAAGCAGAAGGAATCTTGTAGGAGAGGAGAGTGGATCATGGGAGATCAGGAAGGAGGAGAGAGCTGAAAGGCAGGGTAGGAGAAGCAATAAGAGGAGAGTCAGAACAGAGCATGGAAAAAGAGACAGGAGGAAGGGCATCAGAGGGAGGTAATAGGCAGATTATGAGAAGAGAAGGGGTAAAAGGGGAGACAGAATGGGGAATGGAAAAAGAGAGGGGGAGGGAGGAGAAATTGATATTCATGCCATCAGGTAGGAAGCTATCCAGATGGAGTATCAGGAGTTGCTCCTCCAACATGAGAGTGGCCTCATTGTGCCAGGAGAGGAGGCCATGGACCAGTCTGTTGGAATGGGAGAGGGGATTGGCATTAAAATGGTTGGCCACTGGGAAATCCTGCTTGATGCAGGTGGAGTGATGCTGCTGACCAGACGGTCCCCCAATCTACATCGGGTCTCACAAATGCAGAAGAGGTCACACTGTGAGCACCATATACAGCAGGTAGCTCACAGCATTTCAAATTCAACACTGAGGTTAACCACTTCAAACCATGATCACTGTGTTCATGTTTTCCCACAGCAACTGTTGGGAATGGTTTTTGTGTTGTCATTTAAACTTTGACCCTAACATAGACCCACAGTGTATTTCCTCATTGGCTCTTCTGTCTGACATCTGTCACCACTTCAACATTTTTTTGTCTCTGATGTGAGACCGTCAACCATGAGTTTGATTATCCTCTCGGCAGCTGTCTGACCCTCTTGAGTGTTCCCCATTCTTTCAGATCTCCAGCATCTGAAGCAAAATCATCGTCCTGAAAATTTGTTGTTGTTCTAATATACCACTGGTCTGTCTTTTCAGAGCTGGAACTTCAGAAATCCATCATAGAATCTGGTAAGATTTCAATATTAAAATATTCAGAAACTATAATGAATAACAGTTTTATTTTATAAAATCAAATTTTCTTCTGTTAGCATTAATTATTTAAATCCCTCATAACATTACTTTGTTTAGTGATTCATAAATAAAGAATAAACTAATACCCTGTATTTTACAACCAAGGCTCCCTGAAATAATCTTGATGAATTAAAAGAGAACTTAGAATAGGAGCAAGCAATCTTCTCTGGGAACAGTGGCTTAAGCATAATCTGTCGGGGTTATAACCAATAGCATGATGGTTGGTGATGGAATGTATTTTTCAAATTTAGGGCAAAAACTGCATCAAGACTGGATCTTTTGTGTAAACACCCTGCATAAAGTGATGCAGGATTTTGACCAAATATGTCAAAATTTCACCTCACTCCCACAACATTCCCCACCCCCACCACCCCCCAAGATGTTGCTCACTGATTTCCTCCACCTGTAGTTCTTTGTCATTTGAATGAAATGCTCTGGGTGGAATTTTCCAAGCCCTTGTGCTTTGGGTGCTTCCCCCCCAACCTCAAGAACATGGTGGCAAATTCCTAGAACTGGGTTTGTATTTCTGCACTGAACATCAATCACCACTCTGACACAGGCTGGAATATTACAGGGTCAGATGTTGCTGAACCCGGACCACACTCACCCTGTGTCTGCACCTGTGTTCTGCAGCCCGACAGTCCCAAAAGGTCCAAAAGGATTGGTTTATCACTGGACAACACACCAATGACATGAAGAGAAACTCAGTCACAGATGTTGGAGTAACTGACTGCTCTGACAACACAGACACACAAAATGTGTTTAATATATTGCCAGTGTTCTTGTGTCATTAAAGTAAATATTATTTATTATTTATAATGTTACTTTTATTCATATGTTTCCATCGTGGTTTGCCTTTATATTTTTTAGGACAATGGAAACCCCTTGTGCAGTCAGGTATGTGTCCTCACTCCTCTCTCACCCCTCTCCCCCCTCCATCCCTCACGCTCCTCTCTCCCACCCAACTCTCTCCTACCCCACTCACTCCCACCCCCTCTCTGCCCCTCCCCTCTCCCCACACCCACACACTCCTCCAGATTCCCCTCCCCATCCTCCTCCCTCCCTGAATGAAGATTAAAGCCGGATGATGGGACACAACTCATCCCACCAGAAGAAGGGCAAACGTCAGTCATTTCCTGATGAGGAAAGTGAGGGATCGGGGTTGGTTCAGGAGTTCGGTGTACTTGGGTCAGTGAACCCTCCACCAACGTTCTGTCTGATACCGGCAGGATCCACTCTCCATGCGGCAGCAATAGCTCGTGACAATTCTACAGCTCACACTCTTTGAGAATTTCTCCCATTGGTGGTGAGATTGGTAAATTTTCCCTGCACTGGGAGGGAATTACTGTATCATCTGTCCACTCCCAGACGAGATGATAGTGGACTTGGTTAAGCCCAGGGATCCTGGCTCATCGGACAGCAAAGCCTCGTTTGCCAGTGATCTACAACAGGATGTCCAATGTTCACCATCCATATTTTCGGGTAGTTGTGTAAATAAGTGAGTGACTATTTCCTCCCAAATCCTGTCAGCAAGTTTCCATCAGCAGGTCCAAACTTTAACATGGAGTCAGTGACAATCATTCACCATCAGTGGATCTCAGGGCTGAATTCTTTTTATGATCCACATTCTCAGCTTCAGCCTTCCGGCAGATGAGCTTTACCTGTGAGATGGACTGATGTGTAAATTTGATCAGGATGTTCAGTTTAACTGCATGAATGGAAATTGAATTGAAATGGAATTGGTTTATTACTGTAACAAGCACCAGAAGTTAATTGCACACTAAATCCAAGAGAGTTTCTTTCAGTCTTGTCTGTTCTTTCTGTTTTCAGAGTGGAAGAGGATATGTGGCCATGAAGGTAAGATCTTGTGTTACTAGACTGAGAGGTTTAGTATAAACAGCTTTTTGAAAATGAGTCATACTCAGTGTAATGGGAGGTATTCAGGAGGTTGAAGGAGTTCAGGGTGATGTGTTCTCACAAAGGTGGAAAAGTCATGTGGCATGATTGCATTCATGGGCTGAAGCAGAGAATATAACAGTTTGTATGTTTTGTTTGCAAGTGGGAAGATTTGCTGGTACTGCTCTGGGTTGGTGGGGTGGGGTGGAGTGGTGTAAACTAGTCTTGCAGGGGGATGGGAACCAAAGTGCCAGAGCAGATATGGAGCAGTTGTGGGAAAAGATGCTGTTAACACTCCGTACAAAGACAGCAATTGAAAGGTTGAGTGTGGTGGGAAGAATGTTCTGAGTTGCATCCATTTCAATGCAAGTATTGTTCGTAAGGCGGGTGAGCTTAAAGCGTGGATCAGCACGTGGAATTATGACATTGTAGCCATTAGTTGGAGGAGGGGCAGGACTGGCAGCTCAGTGTTCTGGTGTTCCATTCTTTTAGACATGTTTTTAAACATGAGAGCAAAATTGGCAAATATGATAGAGAACAAGAGGTTAAAGGGGGAAAGCTAGTAACACTAGCCAGAGAAAATTGTTACTGCAGTGCTCAGACAGGACAGACTGGAAGGCTGGTCTACTAAGGTATATGGGTGGATCTGAGGAATCAGGAAATTATGACCACGTTAATGGGAATGTATTGTAGATCAGCCTAAAGTCCGCAAGATTTAGAGGAGCAAATTCACAAAGAGATTACAGACAGCTGGGTGCGATAGAGATCATCAAATGTGTTAGGAAAGTTTCCTCAACATGTAGATGTCCCGAGTAGAGAGAATGCAATACTGGATCTCCCATCAGGGAATTAGGGGACAAAAGTGTGTGACGGGATTTGGATCCACTAATTATAATTCCATTAATTAGGGACAAGAATAAGTCTAATGCTCAGACTGAGATTCCATATTGGTAAAAGGCCAATTGGATGATATCAGAAAGGATCGGGTAAGTGGGAAGCCTTCAAAATTTTGAGATGCAGAATTTGTATGTTCCTGTAAGAATAAAAGACATGTTTAAAATGTTTAGGAAACCTTTTTTGTAGCGTAGGAAATGAGGCTCTGGTTAACAAGAAGGAGCAGGTGCATCACAAGTGTAGGCAGCGAAGAACAAATGAGGTAATTGACTATAAGAAATGCAAGCAAACACTTGAGCGGAAATCAAGAGGGCTAAAAAAGCCATGAAGTTGCTCTAGCAGACAAGGTGAAAAAGAATCGCAAGGACTTCTAGAGTTATGTTAAGAACAAAAGAATAGCACAGGACAAAACTGACCCTCTTGAAGATCAGCATGACCATCTGTGCATGGAACCTAAAGAAATGGGGGAAATCTTAAATGGATTTTTGCCATCTGTATTTATTCAGAGATGGACAGAGGCTCTGGAAGTGAGGCAAAACAGCAGGGAGATCATGGACCACATGAAGCTGACAGAGGAGAAAGTTGTTGCTGAATTAGGGTGAATAAACACCCAGGGCTTGACAAAGTCCCTCTTCAGACCATGTGGGATGTTAGTGCAGAAATTGCAGGGATCCTTACTGAGGTATTTAAAGCATCCTCAGCCACAAGGGAGGTGCCAGGGGATTGGAGGAGAATTAATGTTGTTAACATCATTTAAGAAAGGCTCTAAGAATAAGCCAGGAAATTATAAGCAGCTGAGTCTGCCATGGATAGTGGGTAAGTTATTCTAAAGGACAGGATGTTTCAGTATTTAGGTGGACAAGAACTGATTAGGGATTGTCTGCATGACTTTGTCTGTGATAGCTCGTGTCTAATCAATCTTACAGAGTCTTTCAAGGAAGTTACCAGTAAGGTTGTTGAAGGCAAGACAGTGGATGTTGTCTACATGGACTTTAGCAAGGCCTTTTGACAAGATGTCACTTGGGAGTTTATTCAGGAAGGTTCAGCCACTTCCCATTTAGGATGAGGTAGCGAATTGGATATGATTTTTGTTTCATGGCAGAAGCCAGTGAGAGGTAGTAAATGATGGCCTCTCTGACTGGAGCCCTGTGATTAGTGGAGTACTGCCGGGATTGGTGAGAGCTCCATTATTGTTTGTCTTCTGTATCACCGATCATGATGATAATGTGTTAAACTACAACAGCAAGTTTTCAGATGACACCAAGATTGTGGGTCTGATGGACAGGGAGGAAGGCTATCAAAGCTTTCAGCAAGGTGGACCAACTGGAAAAATGGACTGAAAAATGACAGATGAAATTTCATGCAGACAAATGTTAGGTGTTGCACTTTGGAAGGACAAACCAGGGTAGGAATTGCAGGGTGAGCGGTAGGGCACTGAGGAACAGAAAGAGCTAGGAATACAGATCCTTACTTCCTCGAAAGTAAGGTGTCACAGGTTGTAAAGAGAATTTTGGCACATAGGCATTCATAAATCATAAATCGAGTACAAGAGTTGCAATGTAATGTCAAAAACATTGGTGAGGCCAAGTCTGGAGTATTATCTGCAGTTCTGGTCACCCACCTACAGGAAAGATCAATATGATTCAAAACAAGTACAGAGAAAACTTACACAAGGAAATCTGCAGATGCTGGAAATTCAAGCAACACACACAAAATGCTGGTGGAACACAGCAGGCCAGGCAGCATCTATAGGAGAAGCACTGTCGAGGCTTCATCAGGACTAACTGAAAGGAAAGATAGTAAGAGATTTGAAAGTAGCAGGGGGAGGGGGAAATGCGAAATGATAGAAGAAGACGAGGGGAGGTGAAGCTGAGAGCTGGAAAAGTGATTGGCAAAAGGGATACAGAGCTGGAGAAGGGAAAGGATCATGGGATGGGAGGCCGAGGGAGCAAGGGGGAGGGGAGCACCAGAGGGAGATGGAGAGCAGGCAGAGTGATGGCCAGAAAGAGAGAAAAAAAGGGGGGAGAAAACTAAATATATCGGGGATGGGGTAAGAAGGGGAGGAAGGGCATTAACAGGTTAGAAAGTCAATGTTCATGCCATCAGGTTGGAAACTTCATTGGAAAATCAGAGAAAACTTGCATGGCTGTTGACAGGGCTTGAGGATATACCTGAGTTATCGGGGAGGGTTAAATAGGTTAGGATTTATTTCACTGAGTGTAGGAGAATGAGGGGCAATTTGATAGAAGTATACACAATTATGAGGGGTATAGATAGGGTAAATGCACACAGACATTTTCATGAGGTTAAGTGAGACTAGAACTAGAGAGCATAGGATGAGAATGAGGATGAGAACTATCCTCCATAATTATCTTGAAACTAATGGAATTTTGATCATCAGATGTTTCCCTCCACACACTTCTGTCACCTGCCTTGTCTCTTTCCTTATCACACAATCTGTAGTTGCGACATCTATATATTGATTAATGAACATTTCCTGAACACAGTTGACAAACTCAGTCACATCCAGTCCTTTCACAGTTGAGAAATCCCAGACAATATTAGGAAATATAAAATCACTCACAATCAATTGTACTGGGCAATGAACCAGGGCAGGTGACAGATCACTCAGTAGGTCAGCTTTTCAGAGACAGTGACCACAACTCCCTCACTTTTCCCATACCCTTGGACAGGGATTTGAGTGGCCAATGTAACTGGAGTATGGTGAAATACGATGCTATTAAGTGGGAACTTGGGATTGTCAACTGGGAATGGTTGGTACATAGGAAAGTGGACAATGTAGATATGGTGTTTGTTTATGGAGCATTTGCATAAGTTCATGGACAGGTTTGTCCCATTGAGACAGTGAAAGGGTGGGAAGGTGGGAGGATAAGACATGAAAGAATAGGACCTATCAAGTGTGACAGTGGGAAAGTCTGTATGGAACTGGAAGCAATAGCAGAGGTACTTAATGAATAATTTACTTTAGTATTCACTATGGAAAATGATCTTAGTGATTGTAATGATGATTTGCAGCAGACTGAAAAGCTCGAGCATTTAGATATTAAGAAAGAGGATGTGCTGAATCTTTTGGAAAGAATCAAGTTGGATAAGTTGCCAGGACCGGAGGAAATGTACCCCAGGCTACTGTGGGAGGTAAGGGAGGAGATTACTGAGCCTGTTTGCTCAGTAGGTGTTTGTAACATCAATGGGGATGGGAGAGGTTCCAGATGTTGTTCCTTTATTCAAGAAAGGGAGTACAGATAGCCCGGGAAATTATAGACCAGTGAGTCTTACCTCAGTGGTTGGTAAGTTGATGGAAAAGATCCTGAGAGGCACCATTTATGAACATTTGGAGAGGTATAATATGATTAGGCATAGTCAGCATGGCTTTGTTAAGGGCAGGTCGTGCCTTACGAGCCTGATTTAATTTTTTGAGGATGTGACTAAACACATCAATGAAGGAAGAGCAGTAGATATGGTGTATATGGCAAGGTGTTAGATAAGGTATCCCATACAAGGCTTATTCAGAAATTATGGAGGCACGGGATCCAAAGGGACATTGCTTTGTGGATCCAGAACTGGCTTGCCCACAGAAGGCAAAGAGTGGTTGTAGACAGGTCGTACTCTGCATGGAGGTCAGTCACCAGTGGAGTGCCTCAGTGGATCTGTTCTGGGACCCTTACTCTTTGTGATTTTTATAAATGACCTGGATGAAGAAGTGGAGGGGTGACTGAAAGGTTGGAGGTGTTGTGGATGGTGTGGATGGTGTGGAGGGCTGTCAGAGGCTACAGTGGAACATTGATAGGATGCAAAACTGGGCTGCGAAGTGGCAGATGGAGTTCAAGCCAGATAAGTGTGAAGTGGTTCATTTTGGTAGGTCAAATATGATGGCAGAATATAGTATTAATGGTAAGACTTTTGGCAGTGTGGACAATCAGAGGGATCTTGGATTCTGGGTCCATAGGATACTCAAAGCAGCTACGCAGGTTGACTCTGTGGTTAAGAAGGCATATGGGCATTGGCCTTCATCAATCGTGGAATTGAATTTAGGAGCCAAAAGGTAATGTTGCAGTTATATAGGACCCTGGTCAAACCCCACTTGGAGTTCTGTGCTCAGTTCTGGTCACCTCACTACAGGAAGGATGTGGAAGCCATAGAAAGGGTGCAGAGGCGATTTACAAGGATATTGCCTGGATTGGGGAACAAGCCTTAGGATAATAGATTGAGTAAACTCGGCCTTTTCTCCTTGGAGCGACGGGGGATGAGACGTGATCTGATAGAAGTGTATAAGATGATGAGAGGCATTGATCATGTGGATAGTCAGAGGTTTTTTCCCAGGGCTGAAATGGTTGCCACAAGAGGACACAGGTTTAAGGTGCTGGGGAGTAGGTACAGAGGAGATGTCAGGGGTAAGTTTTTTACTCAGAGAGTGGTGAGTGCGTGGAATGGGCTGCCGGCAACGGTGGTGGACGTGGAAACAATGGGGTCTTTTAAGAGACTTTCAGATAGGTACATGGAGCTTAGTAAAATAAATGGCTATAGGTAAGCCTAGTAATTTCTGAGGTAGGAACATGTTCGGCACAACTTGGTGGGCCGAAGGGCCTGTATTGTGCTGTAGGATTTCTATGTTTCTATGTAAACCATGGTTGACAGGACATGTGGAACATCAGGTCAAGACGAAGAAGGAAGTTTACTTCCAGTTTTGGGAAGCTAAGATCAGACGGGGCTGTAGAGAGTTACAAGGTAGCCAGGAAGGAGCTGAAAACTGGTCTGGGGAGAGTTAGAAGACACGAGAAGGCCATGGTGAGTCGGATAAAGCAAAACCCCAAGGCATTGTACACATACTTGAAGAATAGGAGGATAACTAGAGTGAGGGTAGGACAGATGAAGGATAGAAGTGGAAACATGCCTGGAGTCAGAGGAAGTTGGAAAGGTCTTTAATGAAAACTTTGCTTCAGTATTTTCTACTGAGAGAGATAATGATTTTTCAGAGAACAGCACAAAACAGGCTGATAAGCTAGAATGTCAACATTCAGAAAGAGGATGTGCTGGTTGTTTAGTAAAGTATTAGGATGGATAAGACCACAGTCAATACCACAGGCTACTCTGGGAAGTGATGGAAGAGATTTCTGTGACATTGGTGATTATCTTTGTCTCCTCATTTGTCACAGTGTTGGTGCCATATGCCTGGAGGGTGGCATATTAAACTAATTTGCAGGTTGATGGGAACCGGAGTGATTGTGGTGAGGATGAGGTAGTTGGTTTACAAACAGAGGCAGTGTGCAGTGAGACTCCTGACAAGGAGAGGCTGATGATCGGGGAAATTGCAGTCAACAGGGTGAGTTGTAATGCAAAGGTGAACAAAATCAAAAAGGTTGAATACAGGACTGAAGGTGTTACATTTGAATGTGTGCAGTGTACGGAATAAGGTAAGTTAACTTGTACAGTTACAGATTGGCATGTATCATGTTGTAGGCATTACTGAATTGTGGCTGAAAGAAGATTATATCTGGGACCTTAACGTCCAAGGATGCACATTGTATGAAAAGGACAGGCAGGAAGGCAGAGGGGGTGTCATGGCTCTGTTGGTAAAAAAATGAAATCAAATCATTAGAAAGAGGGAGATCAGATCAGAAGGAGTTAAATAATTGTGGACAGAGCTTTGGAACGGCAAGGGTAAAAAGACCCTGATGGGAGTTGTATACAAACCTCCAATCAGTCTCCAATCAGACCTCCAATAGGTCTGAAAGCAACAACAGGAGATAGAAGGTGTCTGCCAAAAGGGCAATGATACAAGGGGGAGGGTTCAATATACAGGTGGATTGGGAAAATCAGGTTGGTGTGGGATTCCAAGAGAGGGAATTTCTACAATGCCTCAGAGAAGGCTTTTAAGAGCAGCTTGTGGTTGAGCCCACAAGGGGATCAGCTCTTCTTGACTGGTGAAATTAACTGGAATTGATCAGAAAGCTTAAGATAAAAGAACCCTTCAGAGAAAGAGATCATAATATAATTGAATTCACACTGAAATTTAAGAAGGAGAAGCAAAAGTTAGATGTCTCAGTATTACTGTGGAGTTATGGAAATTACAGAGGCATGACAGAGGAGTTGGCCAGAGTTCACGGGAAAAGAATAGTGGTGGGGATGACGACAAGAGCGAATGGCTAAAATACGATACAAAAGGTGTTTATCTGTGGAATTTTCTGCACCAGAGGCCTGTAGAGTTTCAGTCATTCAGTTCATTTAAAGTCACAGAATCAATGTCATACAGCACAGAAATGGGCCCTTCAGTCCATCACCTCTGCTCTGACCTATTTACCCATCTACACTCACCCCACTGGCTGGCATTAGGTCAGTCTCCTTCTGTGCCTTGTCTACTGAAGTGTTTGTCTGAGTGTCTCTGAAACACAGTGATTGTATCTGATTCCATCACCTCCTCTGGCAGCAAGTTCCAAAATCAACCACTCACTTCTCAAATAAACTCACCTTTAAACTCCTTCCTCTCACCGCAGACATGTGACCTCTTGTATTTGATCACCCTCCTGGGGAGGCAGATGCTCAATCTAACCCCTCATGACCTTATATATTTCTGTCAGATCATCCCTCGGCCCATTTACCTGCATTTAGTCTGTACCCTTCTAAAGCTTCCCCATCATCATTTCTCTGTCCCAGGTGTGCCAGTTCCACAGGGCCCTCAATTCTCCCGTGTTACAGAAGATGATCCAACTCATTTTCTACCACATTACAGAAGCAACTGTGATGCAGGTCCTAAAATGAAGAAAGGTCGATAAATCCCCAAATCCTGATCAGGTGTATCCCAGGACATTGTGGAAAGTTCAGGAGGAAATTGTGGGGTCCTTTTGGAGATACGTCTGTCATCGATAGCTATGGGTGAGGGACCAGAAGACTGGAGGGAGACTAATGTTGAACATTTCGGCTGTAGAGAAAAGCCTGGGAAATACAGACTGGTGAACCTAATGTCAGTGGTGGGTACATTAATGGAGGGGATTCTGAGAGACAGGATCTACATTCATTTGGAAAGGTGAAGACTCATCAGGGACATCCAGCTTGGCTTTCTGCATGGACTGAGATGATGGAAGTGCAGTAGACATTGTCTACATGGACTTTAACAAGGGATTTGACAAGGTACTTCATGGTCGACTATTCCAGAGAGTTACATCACATGGCCTAATCTGGGCCATTGGATACAGATTTGGCTGAGTGGAGTCCTGTGACCAGTGGTTGTGGTGCTGGGATCTGTGCTGGGTCCACTGTTTTTCATCATCCATATGAATGATTTGGAGAGAATGTAGGTTTTCGTGTTTAGGAGGTTTGTGAAGGACTCTAAAATCAGTGGTGTATTGGACAGTGAAGCAAGTTATTTAATTATTAATTTTCAGATACAGTGTGAAATGGGCCCTTTCAGCTCAGCAAGTCACACACCCAGCAACCGAGCTGTTTAACACCAGCCTAATCACAGAACAATTTACAATGACCAGTTAACCCACTAACCAGCACCCGGACAAAACCCCTGCAGTTGTGGGATGAACAGAGACCCTCCTTACAGACGGTGCCACAACTGAACCCCAAACCTGGAAGGCCCTAAGGTGAAATAGCATTGCTGTATCCGCTACGTCACCACGACAACCCTGAACATCACCATCATACCCGTGGTTTATCCGATATTACAACGTGATCTTCATCAGCTGGACAGTGAAGGGCAGATGGATTTTAATTCAGAGATGTGGGTTTTGGGAAGGCAAATCAGGACTGGATTTATACAGGAATCAGTGGGTCCCTGGAGAGTGTTGTGGAACAGAGAGACCAGGAGGTGATTGTCTTCATCTTCAGAATACTGAGTGCTGGAGCTGGGATGTGTGTACGTGTGTACAAGACATTGGTAAGGCCACATTAGGAGCAATGTGTACAGTTCTGGTTACCTTCCGAAAGGAAGGCTGTCATTGAACTGAGGGGGAGTAAAACAGATTTACAAGGACGTTACCAGGACTGGAGGGTTCGGTTTACAAGGAGAGGCTGGGACTTTCCCTGGAGCTGAGGAGGCTGCTAGAGGAAGTTTAAAGGAATAATGGGTACCTACAGGCAAGTAGAACTAGCTCATGGAAGCAAGTTGGTCAGGATGAATGAGTTCAGCCAAATAGCCTCCCTGACCTCTTTAAATGCCTCCAATTTTCACTCTTCCCGTCTTCATCTGGATCCTGTTGTTGTTCCACACCACCCTCACACCCGTTTCCACCGGCTATCTCCTCTTTCTCACCATTCTTGATGCTGGCTTTCGGCCTCAAACATCGACTGTCTATCTCCCTCCACACATGCTGCTTGACCCGCTGAGATCCTCCAGAATTCTGTGAGCTGCAAAACCTCACACTCCATCCCAGTGGAAAAACTTCCTAAGATACTGGTTGTCCATCCGCTGTAGTTTGGTAAAACCCCGGGAAAAGGTCCTGTCGCCCACCCCACTGTGCCTTAGGCCCAGCGGACTCTCTCCCCGGTCCCGGGGCCGCGCCGCTCGAGTCTCCCCCCCCCCCCCACCACCCCCGATCCCCAGGGCTGCTCTGCCCGAGTCTCCCCCGATCCCCGGGGCCGCGCTGCCCGAGTCTCCCCCCGATCCCCGGGGACTCTCTAATTCTCTGCTTCTCCCCCTAGTCTCTGTCACCCTGGATGTGGAAACGGCGAGTCCGGAGCTCGAGGTGTCTGAGGATCGGAAGAGTGTGAGACGGACCGGGACCGGGACCGGGACCGGGACCCGGAGGGATCTCCCTGACACCGGGAAGAGGTTCACAGACTGGCCTTGTGTGCTGGGATCGGAGGGATTCACCTCAGGGGGACATTACTGGGAGGTGGAGGTGACGGGGAATCAGTGGTGGAGGCTGGGAGTCGCCGCAGAGTCTGTGGATAGGAAGAGAGGGGACAGACGGAGTCCGGAGACCGGATTCTGGATAATCGCGCGGCGTGATGACGAGATGTGGGTTCTCACCTCCCCTGAGTCCCGTCTCCCTGCCGGTCCCATCCCCGGGAGGGTGGGAGTTTATCTCAGTTACGAGTCCGGGACAGTTTCATTTTACAATGTGGAGACCAAGTCCCATCTCTACACTTTCACTGGGAATAAATTCACGGGGAAATTTTATTCTTCATTCGGAATTGCATATAAAAACCAGTGGGTGAGAATCTGCTCCGGTTCCGCTCCGGGTCTGTAACCAAGTCGGTCCCGGGACCGGCGTCAGGAGTCAGTCGGTGTAAATATAAATGTGCGGAGAGTGAAATAAACACGATGTGAAAATTATCGATCCATTAATTTTAACTCGTTCACCGCATCCGTCAACGGAACAGAAACACTGCGGATTCAGCAGCAGCCGCGGGCGGCGGGTCCTGAGCTCCCCGGCTCCCCCGGGTGGTAAATCCACCGGGACTGACAGGGTAACTGGGGCAAGTGGTGGTGGTGCTGACTGCCAGAGGGAGGTCAGGGTGAATCTTAGGGGACAGGACAAGTGTCGGTGGTAACACACAAAGTGCCAAAGAATTGGTACAGAAAGGGGGAGTAAAAGCTGGCGCTGATCCAGGTGAGGGAGGGGTGGAGTTTGGAAATGTGTTAGAACCTGGGAGGTGAAAGGTGGGAAAGACAAAGATGATGAAATCTGATCGGAGAGGGAAAGTGGAGACTGGAATAAAGGGAGGGAGGTGGGGAGGAGTGTGTGGGGGACGGGCAGATGGAGAGAGCGGGAAAGAAAATGGCCACAAGCTTCCTGTGGAATTATCATTGTGGAATTGGGTTCCTATTTCCTTCATCTTCCTGCTGGCCTCCAGGATGTGATCTGTGAAGTGAGTTCTGTTGTCCTGATTCATCTCATATGTAAGTGCAACATTCTTGTCCAATCTGGGAAACATAGAAACATAGAAAACCTACAGCAAAATACAGGTCCTTCGGCCCGACAAGTTGTGCCAAACATATCCCAACCTTGGAAATTACTAGACTTACCTATAGACCTCTATTTTTCTAAGCTCTATGTAACTATCCAAAAATCTCTTAAAAGACCCTATCGTATCCGCGTCCACCACCGTCACCAGCAGCCCATTCCACCACTGTCTGTATATAAAACTTACCCGACATCTCCTCTGTACCTACTCCCCAGCACCTTAAACCTGTGTCCTCTTGTGGCAACCATTTCAGCCGTGGGAAAAACCTCTGACTATCCACACGATCAATGCCTCTCATCATCTTGTACACCTCTATCAGGTCACTGCTCATCCTCTGTTGCTCCAAGGAAAAAAGGCCGAGTTTACTCAACCTGTTGTCTATTCTCATAAGGCATGCTCCCCAATCCAGGCAGCATCCTTGTAAATCTCCTCTGCACCCTTTCTATGGCTTCCAGATCCTTCCTGTAGTGAGGCGACCGGAACTGAGCACAGTATTCCAAGTGGGGTCTGACCAGGGCCCTTTTGCTGCAACATTCCCTCCCATCTCCTAAATTTAACTCCACGATTGATGAAGGCCAATTCACCATATGCCTTCTTAACCACAGAGTTAACCTGCGCAGCTGCTTTGAGCGTCTTATACACTTGGACCCCAAGATCCTTCTATATGCTGCATCTGTTGCTCTACTTTCATCAGTGTGTTTAGTCACATCCTCAAAAAATTCAATCAGGCTCGAAAGGCACAACCTGCCCTTGACAAAGCCATGCTGACTACCCCCAATCATATTATACTGCTCCAAATGTTTATAAATCCTGCCTCTCAGGATCTTCTCCATCAACTTACCAACCACTGAAGTAAGACTCACTGGTCTATAATTTCCTGGGCTATCTCTACTCCCTTTCTTGAATAAAGGAACAACACCCGCAACCCTCCAATCCTCCGGAACCTCTTCTGTCCCCATTCATGATGCAAAGATCATCGCTAGAGGCTCAGCAATCTCCTTCCTCACCTCCCACAGCAACCTAGGATACATTTCGTCCAGTCCCAGCGACTTATCCAACTTGATGCTTTCCAAAAGGTCCAGCGCATCCTCTTTCAAAATATCTGCACGCTCAAGCTTTTCAGTCTGCTGCAAGTCGTCACTACAATCACCAAGATCCTTTTCCATAGTGAATACTGAAGTATTCATTAAATACCTCTGCTATTTCCTCCGGTTCCATAGACACTTCCCCACAGTCACACTTGATAGATCCTATTCTTTCACGTCTTATCCTCATGCTCTTCACATACTTGTAGAATGCTTTGGGGTTTTCCCTAATCCTGCCTTTTCATGGTTCCTTCTGGCTCTCCTAGTTTCCTTGAACTCCTTCCTGTCGGCCTTATAATCGTCTAGATCTCTAACATTACCTAGCTCTCTGAAACTTTTGTAAGCTTTTCTTCTTGACTAGATGTATTACATCCTTTGTACACCACGGTTCCTGTACCCTACCATAACTTCCCTGTTTCATTGGAACGTACTTATGCAGAACTCCACACAAATATCCCTGATTATCCATTGTAAAAGGATATTTTGAATCAGAGGTCTTCTTGCTAATAAAGACTTCTTTATTTCATCATCATTTATCTTATTTCATAAATCAATCAAATAATAAAGGAGATTCTTTCTTTTCCCGTATCCATTTAGATTCCCATTTATATATAAAATCTTCCGAGTATTTTCTCCTATCTTATCTAATTCTATTCTAATCCATGCCGGTTTTTCTTCATCAAAAAATGATGCAATAAATCTAAGTTGATTTTCTTTATAAGAATTATTCAAATTTGGAAGTTGTAACCCACCTAAATCAAATTTCCATGTCACTTTTTCCAACAATATTCTTGACATCTTACCTTTCCAAAGAAATTTCCTCACACATTTATTTAACTCTTGAAAAAACTTATGCGGTAATTGTATTGGTAGTGTTTGAAATAGATACTGTAATCTAGGAAATACATTTTTACAGCATTAACTTTACCCACTAATGTAATTGGTAACATCATCCATTAATCAAGATCTTTTTGAATTTTTTTCAATAGTGATAAATAATTTAATTTATATAAATTCTTTATATTATTATCAACTCTTATACCTAAATACTTTTATATGGATAATCAACTTTTATATAATTGGTACCAAAAAGGGATTAGATGTATAGGAGACTGTTATGAAGGAGGTATACTGATGTCATTTGAACAATTAAAGAATAAATATAAAATATCAAATAACACTTTTTTGTTATTTTCAATTAAGGGTTTACTTAAGAGATAAACTGTCAAACAATATTATTCCTGAAACCTAATGAAATTGAAACTTCCAGTCAAAAAGAAAACAATTTTTAAATACTTATTTTATGTATAATCTGATTCAAAAACTGACACTTAAAAAAAGGAATTGTCACGCAGGTGAGAAACGGCTAGAAAATTCAGCAATCTAATGAACAAGGAGGTAATTAAAAGAGAGAGAGGACTCTGACTTTGGTTTTGATAACACTTTTAATTGTGACCTTGACCGAGAGAGTACGGCACCAGCTGAGACACGAGCTGAGAAGCCACCAGGGTAACAGCTCAGAGCGGTTGAGCTAACTCACGGTTGGAATTTGGAACAGATTATAAAAAGTTGAGGCGGTTGGTCTGATAATGGCAGAGAAGACACGACACGGGAGAATTGCTGAAGCTACCCGAGAAACCACTGGTAGAGTTTAAGACCACCACCAGGGTGGAGGCCATGGACCGATTAATTTCGACCCGTGATTACCAGTGCGGGTGAGAGCTTGCCTGTGGGGGTCTGCTGGTGGTGAACTCGTGTCGTGGGTTAGTAGACCGTTCCCTAGAAGGGGCTCTGTCCATCTTTGTCTGTGTGGGGTTCACACGAAGTGACTCTAAACACTTCGGAAGCAAGAACAACAAAAGCTGCCAACTTAAACATCAACTCAATTAACTCTCTCTCTCCGTCAATTCAACTCGACACAACACAAAGTGAACTGAATTACTTAAACTTTCCTGACACCATTAGACTGATATCTACCTCTGAGGCTATTACCTTTGTATCCACACACACATTTACGGAGATATATATATATTTAATAGTTTATAACCTGTATCGTATCATCTGGTTTTAATGATATTAATTCGTAGTAGTAATAAATATAGTCTTAATTTATAGCAAACCAGATTCCAGGTGTGTTCCATTTCTGCTGGTCCTTTTCAACTTTTCATGGGTTTCGTGACAAAACTGGGGTCTGCATCCAGGTTCTGAACAAATTTGGTTGGAGTCAATTTTCTAAATTGTGGGGGCTTGTCTTAATTGGGGAAATCCCTTGTAATTAATCTGTGTGTGGAAAACAGCAGAAATGGAGGCTATTGAATTTAGCTCATCTGCTTTGTTCACAATACACCCTGCATTAAAATAGACACTTCTCAAACCGTCCGTCGCACATCCCTTCTCGATCACCTGCCTCTTCTCCCTCTTGCAAGCTTTCTCTATTTCTAAGCCAACCTCCTCTTCCCCAGTCTCTTCAGTTTGGTTCCCATCACCCAACAATTCCAGTTTAAACTCTCCCCATTAGGCTCAGCAAACCTCCCCGCCAGGATATTGGTCACTCTGGGATTCAAGTGCAACCCCTCCTTTTTGTACAGGTCACACATGCCCCAAAAGAGGTACCAATGATTCTGAAATCTGAATCCCTGCCTCCTGCTCCAATCCCTCAGATACGCATTTATCCTCCACTTCATTCTATTCGTATACTCACTGTCGCGTGGCACATGCAGTAATCCTGAGATTACTACCTTTGCGGTCCTGCTTCTCAACTTCCCTCCTAAATCCCTGTAGTCCTTTTTCAGGACCTCTTCCCTTTTCCTACCTATGTCGTTGTACCAGTATGTATCATGACCTCTGGCTGTTCTCCCTCCCACTGCAGGATATCTCGGACGCGATCCGAAACATCCCGGACCCTGGCACCTGGGAGGCAAACTACCTTCCGAGTTTCTTTCCTGCATTCACAGAATCGCCCGTCTGACCCCCTGACTATAAAGTCCCCTATCACTACTGTCTTCCTCTTCCTTTCCCTACCCTTCTGAGTTACAGGGCCGGACTCTGTGCCAGAGGCACGGCCACTGTCGCTTCCCCCCAGGTAGGCTGTTCCTCCCCCCCCCCCCCAATAGAACTCAAACAGGAGTACTTATTGTCAAGGGGTACAGCCACAGGGGAACATGATTCTTCCCCTTCCAGCTCATGACTGTGACTCACTTGTCTGTCTCCTGTGGCCTCGGTTTGATCACCTGCCTATAACTCCTTTCTATCACCTCCTCGCTCTCCTTGACCAGGTGAACGTCAACGAGCTGCATCTCCAGTTCACTAACTCGGTCCCTCAGGAGCTGCAGCTCGACACATCGAATGCAGGTATGGCTGTCCGAGAGGCTGGGAGACTTCAGGACTTTCTACATCCGACACAGTCCAGAAAGCTGGCCTCACATACATACTACTTCCTTTCTGTAATTAACAAAGTTAAACCTATCTCGCCTTGTCCCGTTACCACCTAAGCCCGTTGAGCCAAAGCCCTAGCACTGCTGCCCGCTCGATATGGCGGTCTTATTTTCAAACCTTTCGCGCTCTACTGGCTAACGTCACGCGTCTGCGCAGTTTTGGCTCTCTTTTACCCCGAGTAGTAAAACTGCCTTCGCTCCGGAAATCCTTAGCCATTTTCCCACAGCCTTCGGGCTCTGAACCAAAACCCGTTCTTCCTCTTCTTCTCCTTCTTGTTTTACGGCGGTTGGCATCCAGCTTAATGGTGCATTACCGCTACCTACTGCTCCAGAGTGAGCGATAGACTCACATTCTAAATCCCTTCACCCACACACACACACACACACATTTTTTCCCAAAAGTATATTCAGAAATATTACAATAAAATGATTCCAAAAACCACTCGTTTAATCTGAGTATTTATTCACTAAATGAAGTTATCTACAATAAATCATGCTTTGACTCTCAATCCTTATTCAAAATACAGATGTTTACAAAACAAATCATTCGTTAACTCTCAAACCTTAGTCAAGAATAAAATCTATTTACAATAAAACCAGGCGTTAAGTCTCATTCTTCACACATTTCCAGCCACTCCTGTGGCGCCATATTGATTCTTCTATCCACACCGCTGATGAAGGGTATACTCAATCCCACCCGTCCCCTCCCACTCCCACGGGTGACGGACCTTCGCCGTGGCTGCACCAAGTTTGAGCGAATCCTTCAGCACTTACTCCTGCAGGAGAGAATGTGCCATTCGGGAGCAATCAGCCACGGACATCTCCATGTGCTGGTACACCATCAAGTTTCAGGCCGATTAAAGAGCGTCCTTCACCGAGTTGATGATCTGCCAGCAGCACCGGATGTTGGTCTCGGTGTGCGTCCCCGGGAACAGCCCGTAGATCAGAGAGTCCTCTGTTACCCAGCTGCTGGGGATGAACCTCGACACTGTCCCTTCCATACTCCTCCACATCTTCTCCGCGAACCCACAGTGTGCAAACAGGTGGGACACCGTCTCCTCTTCACTGCAGTCCTCCCGTGTGCAGAGGGGTGTGAAGACGACGTTCCGGGTGTACAGGAGAATCTGACTGGGAAGGTCCCTCTCACCGCCAGCCAGGCGAGGTCTTGGTGCCTGTTGGTGAGGTCTAGCGATGAGGCAATTTGCGAGATCTACTGTACAAGACGCAACGCCCAGTACTCTTCAAACTGCGCACATTCAAGCACGCCGGTTTAATGTCCGCCATCATATAAAGTTCCTTATTTCAGCTGCACACCGTCCTTACCTTCGCAGTCCCGAGTCTTCATGCCCACCGCCTTTGTGAAGTCTGTTACCTTCTGTGGGCTCAGGAACTGCATGTCGTCCTCCCCTGGGTGTGGCTGTTCCGGTTCCGAGCCAGGGGGCTTATTGTCTCCCGGGCCTGACTCCCCTTCTGTCTGCGGGGCGCCAGATGTGACTCTGCTCCCGGACTCTGCTATGCTGGGGGTCTCTGCTGCTCGCCGCCTCGTGTGATTGTACTTGGGGGGTGGCCAGCAGACTTTATGCGCTCTCTTTGCCCGCCGCTTCCTCTGCCGGCGCTGCTGGCCTCTCCCACTGCCTTCCTCCTCCGAAGGGAGCAGGTTACCGGAGGATGTGTGGTCGCCTGCCCTTTTCTTTGCGTTCTCCTTCTGCTCTGCCCACTGTCGTTTGGCCGGAGCCTTTTGGGCCTTTTTTCGTTTGCCCACGATGCACCAGCCTTCCTCACCCCGCCCCCCACCCCCCGGTTCTCCACTACTCCATGGACTCCTCCTTTTCCTGTGGCGGGTCCTGGAGGGTCTGCGAGGGAGTGAGGGCCCTCGGGGTGGTTGCGCCTTTTTCCCTGGTGGCGTTTACCGTTGGTTCGGGTGCCGCCTCTGCAGAGGTGGCGGGAACATCCAAATCTCCCGGGGCTCTTTCAGAGCCGGCACCTCCCTTGGTCGCCTGTGCGTAGGTGCCAGCACATCTCGGACAGGCCCTGTACAGGCGGCCAGCCTGTCCGCAGAGGTTGCAGGACTTGATCTGCGTACAGTGGCCCTCCGATTTACATTTCCCGCAGATCACAGCCCTGCACTGGGCTGTGACGTGCCCCGCCTTGCTACAGTTGCGGCACACCCTGAGTTGACCCGCGTACACCGTGAAGCTGGGTTCCCTACGATGGCGCAGACCGAAGGGGCGGGTGGATGACGCAGCCGTTGGAGTCCACCCTCAGCTTCACCTTGACCTACTGCTTGCTGGTCCAGATCCCCAGGCTGTCCTTCGTCCAGACTAGTTCTTACGCTCTCCACATACCGAGCGAGGAATGTAAGGCCGTCCACCACCGGCACGTATGGATTAAACACCTGCACCGTGACAGTCCGGTCATGCAGCGGCGGCAAAGAGGGGCTGTGCTTGTAGCAGCGACAGTGGCGCCTCTCTCCTTTTCTCTCGAATTTGCTAGTGCAGCCCCTGCCACCCTGCGGGTTGTCAGAAGGTGACATCAAAGAAGCCAGTGAAATGCTTCACGCAGCAGATGTCCTCGGCCGTAAATCCACGACAGTCCATCTTCTCCCTGGTGAAGCCGGTGCCCTCGTTCTGGTTCCGCACTGTCATCCTGACAGAGTTCTTGATTCCCGGACTTCCGGCTGATGCGCTGGACTCTGCAGCCATCCAATTCACCGCTGTCGTCGCTGGAAAAGGGGTAGTTGATTAGCAGCATTAGAAATCACCCCCCTTGCGTCAGCGCGAAGTCTTCTCCTCAGCCTTCCGATCGCAGCGAGTCCCCGAAGATACGACACTTGATCTTAGCCAAAAGAGTGACAAGAATCAGTATCCAATTGAAGTGAAAGCACAAGTCAAGGAATTGAGACGTTTTATTGAAATGATGACGTCCAGTATAAAGGAGAATACACAGTTAATGAATGAATTGCGATTTCTTCTCAAAGCCCTTAAGAAAAAGCCAACTTCAGAGTTTCAGTTCACTGATGCGGACCAGACAAAACAAGGAGGAAACGAAACACAAGAACTATGTGAACCACGTAGGTCTGCTCATGCTCATAAACCCCCAGAAACTGATGGAGACATGTTAAGTTATGCACTTGTTTTGATTAATGTTGCAAATTGTTTTTCTTTTTAGGGAAAGGAAGATGTGGTGATATCACATGTAAGAAAGCGATTGAGAGTCTGAAGCATGCGCAAAAATTACAATGATCCAGAAACCGGATGGTGAAAACGTGGTTGCTATTGTAAACAAGTTCTAGTTTTAATTCTTCCAGAATATGGTTTGTTCTTAGTAACCCACGGTACGTATAAAGAACACAAGGACCAACAGCATTTTGGAGCGTGTTGCTTTATTTGCAGCACGGCATCTGCAAATTTTTTCGTGTTGGCTCTTCTCTACAGATTTGGTACGAGTCTCTGAGTGCTTCCAGCACTACGTTTTTTCTCACCTTACATTCTGTAGTTTGTCTTCTCTATCTCTTCTTAAATAACAAGATCAGGCGTAATTTGTTAGAAGCTCACTTGTTATTTTGTTGAGAGAAAGGAACGGGTCGAGACTGCTTTCAAAGGATCTATTAAAATTGTAACCTTTAATTAAGTGGGAACAGACCTCGATGCATGAACTCATTGCTGTAAGACTACACAAACAAAAGCAATTTAAGGCTATGTTCACAAGTACCTGTACATTCTGCTTTTATATTGAAAAACAGGGGAGAGCGCGAACGCAGTCCCCCACTACCACAAATTTTGCAGTCGAGTATCCCGCATTTGGGGACATCGCAGGCGTCAGCACACCCGAAGTGCAATGGGATAGCCTCGTCCTGGGAGAACCGCCTTCATGATCACGGTCTCTCCCCTGCCAGGTAAGTATGCTTTCTTTTCCCCGCCAGCCACATCCATGCTTATGCCATACCCCTCAGAATTAAGGCAACCAAATATTTTAAAGATCTATTTCCTACTGTTACACACCATACTCCGTCCTGGACAGCAAACAGAGCACTGCACCGATCAACGCGAGCACAGCAGAAATACAAATCCCTCACTGACACTGAATCCTCAGTCAGGAATAAAATTACTATAAAACACTTGCTGACTCATTCCTTTACCAGCGTTTTCATTACTGCTCACTTTCTGCAAACGCATGTGGCACCATCATGTATTTAATGAAGTTTCTAATAAGGACATTTGGAGTCAATGAGTCCTAATAAGGACCTGGTTCATAGCTAAAAGCCCTTAATGTTCACGGTCACTCCTACCGGGTGAAAATGCACTCTCTTTGCTGCCATCCACATCCTACCCCTCAGTATAAAGGCGACCAAATATTTTACAGAAATATTTTCTACTTGTACACACGAACCGCCTAGAATACCGTTACCACAAATGCGCGAGCAGGTCAGAACAGGCCAACAGAGCAGCAGATCACAGCGCCCGAGCAGAGAAAAGCAAAGCAGAGGAGGGTACCCCAGCCTCGCAAACAAAACACATTGCCAAAAGCACGCCAGCAGAGAAGAGCCGTGACCCGAGAAGGGCAAGCATAGCAGTGCAGAGCAACCCAGACCAACGACAGGAGCAGAGCAGAGCGACCGAGCAGCGCGAGCGGAGCACAACAGCGTCCCCGAGCAGCGCGAGCAGAGCAGACAGACAAATCACTCATTTACACTGAATCCTCAGTAAAGAATAAATTTGGTCATAGCCAAAACCCCTGAATGTTCTCGGTCTCTCGTCCTGCCGGATGAAAATGCTCTCTCTTTGGTGCCATCGACATTCAAACCTTAAGCCCTAGCTCTCAGTATGCAGGCGACCAAGCATTTTACAGATCTATCTTCTACTTTTACACACGATCCGCCCAGAATACCGTTACCACAAAAGGGCGAGCAGGTCAGAACAGAAAGACAGAGCAGCGCCAGAGCAGATCATCATAGCGCCCGAGCAACGACAGCAAAGCACAGCAGAGTCCACCAGCAGCACGAGCAAACCCACATTGCCCCTAGCACGCCAGCAGAGCAGAGCCTTGTCGCGAGAAGGGCAAACATAGCAGTCTATGGGCAACCAAGCAGCACGACAGGAGCACAGCAGAGCGCCCGAGCAACGCGGGCAGACCAGATAAGGGTACCGAGCAGGGCAAGGAGAACAGAGCAGAGCGACTGAGCAGACGGTCCTTATCACGGCGAGCAGAGCAGAGTCCCCGATCAGGGCAAGCATAGCAGAGCAACGGTCCTGATCAACACGAGCAGAACAGACATAAAAATCACTCATTGACACTGAATGTCGTACGAATGAAGGTTCTATTAAGAACATTTGATCATAAGCAATGGCCATTAATGTGCACGGTCTCCCCCACCACTGCCGGGAGAAAATGCTCTCTTTGCTGCCATTCACATCCAAATCTTAAGCCCCAGCCCTCACTATACAGGCGACCAAATATTTTACAGATCTATTTTCTACTTTGACACAGCGTCCGCCCAGAATACAGTTACCACAATTGCGCGAGCAGGGCAGAACACGGCGCCTGAGCAGCGCGAGAGCAGCAGATCATAACGCCCGAGCAACGAGAGCAAAACAGAGCAGAGCCCCCAGCAGTGCGACCAAAGTACATTGCCCCCAGCACGCCAGCAGATCAGTGTCCCGATCAGGGCAAACGAAGCAGAGCAGAGCGACTGAGCAGAGGGCCCTTATTACGGCGAGCAGGCAGAGTCCCCGATCTGGGCCAGCAGAGCAGATACACAAATCCCTCATTGACACTGAATCCTTAGTCAAGAATAAATTTACTATAAAACACCAGTTGACCAGCCTTGTCCTTTACCACCATCTCCATTTCGGCTCACTTTCAGCAAACTCATGTGGCACCATGAGCTGCATGAACGAAGATACAAATACGAACATTTGGTGCCGCTGCGTCCTAATACGAACGCTAGGTCATAGCCAAAACCCCTGAATGTTCTCGCTCTCTTCCCATGCCGGGTGAAAATGCTCTTTCTTTGCTGCCATCCACATCCAACCTTCAGCCAGAAGCCTCAATAGAAAGGCGACCAAATGTTTTACAGATCTATTTCCTACTTTTATACACGCTCCTTCTAGAGTGCCGTAACCACATAAGCGAGAGCAGAGCAGAGCAGTACCCCGAGCAGCGCGAGCAGATATAAAAATCACACATTGACTCGGAATCTTAACTCAAGAATAAAATTACTATAAAACACTAGTTGACTCATTCCTTTATCAGCGTTTTCATTACTGCCCACTTTCTGCAAACGCATTTTGGCACCATGAGCAGACCACAGGGCCTTTATCACGGCGAGCTGTGCAAAGTCTCCGATCAGGTCCAGGACAGCAGAGCAGAGGAACCGAGTAGCACGACAGGAGCAGAACCGAGCGCCCGAGCATAGCGAGCAGAGCAGATCGGTTCACGGTCCCGAGCAGGGCAAACAGACCGACAATTGCCAGCAAAGCAGAGCAGTGTCCCGAGCTGGGCAAATATGGCACAGCAGATCCGAGCAGAACGCCCGAGCAGGGCAGGCAGAGCAAAAATCCCCGAGCAGCGCAGATAAATCAATCTACAAATCACTCAAATTTATTATAAAATAACATAAAAATAAATTTACTATAAAACACTAGTTGACAAGCCTAATACTTTACCACCGTTTCCATTTCGACTCACTTTCAGCGAACTCATGTGGTACCATGAGCTTTACGCAAGAAGATTCTAATACGAACATGTGGTGTCGCTGCGTCCTATTAAGAACGCAGGGTCATAGCCAAGACCCCTGAATGTTCTCGGTCTCTCGACCTGCCGGCTGAAAATGCTCTCTTTGCTGCCATCGACATTCAAACCTTAAGTCCTACCCCTCAGTATACAGGCGACCAAGCATTTTACAGATCTATCTTCTACTTTTACACACGATCCGCCCAGAATTCCGTTACCACTAATGGCCGAGCAGGTCAGAACAGAAAGACAGAGCAGCGCCAGAGCAGATCATCATAACGCCCCAGCAACGACAGCAAAGCACAGCAGAGTCCCCCAGCAGCACCAGCAAAAGCACTTTGCCCCGAGCACACCAGCAGAGCACAGCCTTGTCGCGAGAATGGCAAACATAGCAGTGTAGGGCAACCAAGCAGCACGACAGGAGCACAGCAGAGCCCCCGAGCAACGCGGGCAGACCAGATAAGTGTCCCGAGCAGGGCAAGGAGAACAGAGCAGAGCGACTGAGCAGACGGCATTTATCACGGCGAGCAGAGCAGAGTCCCCGATCAGAGCCAGCACAGCAGAGCAACGGTCATGATCAACACGAGCACAGCAGATATACAAATCCCTCTTTGACACCGAAACCTTAGTCAAGGATTAATTTACTATAAAACACCAGTTGACCAGCGTTGTCCTTTACCACCGTTTCTATTTCGGCTCACTTTCAGCAAACTCATGTGGCACCAGGAGGCGGATGAATGAAGGTTCTAATAAGAACATTTGGTGCCGCTGCGTCCTAATACAATCGCTGGGTCATAGCCAAAACTCCTGAATGTTCTCGCTGTCTTCCCACGCCGGGTGAAAATGCGCTCTCTTTGCTGCCAAACACGTCCAGTCTTCAACCATAAGCCTCAATAGAGAGGCGACCAACTTTTTGAAATATCTACTTCATACGTTTATACACGCTCCTTCCACGGTACCGTAACCACAAAAGCGCGTGCCGAGCAGATAGTCATTGACTCCGAATCCTTGGTCAAATATAAATTTAGTATAAAACACTAGTTGACTCGTTCCTTTATCGGCGTCTTCATTGCGGCTCACTTTCTTCAAACGCATTTGGCACCATTAGCAGAACAGAGAGCCCAAGCAGAGGGCCTTTATCACGACGAGCAGGGCAGAGTCCGCGATCAGGGCAATCACAGCAGTGCAGAGCGACCGAGCAGAAAAACTGGACCAGAGCAGAGCGCCCGAGCATAACAGATCAGATCAGCGTCCCGAGCAGGGCAAACATGGCAGAGCAGATTAGAGCAGAGCGCCCGAGCAGGGTGAGCAGGTCACAGCAGCGTCCGCGAGCAGCGCAGATATATAAATATACAAATCACTCGTAAATTTACTATAGAATACTGTAAGAATGAATTAACTATGAAACACCAGATGACCAGCGTTGTCCTTTAACACCGTTTCCATTTCGACTAACTTTCAGCAAAATCATGTGGCACCATGAGGCGTATGAATGCAGATTCTAATAAGAACATTTCGGGACACTCCGTCCTAATAAGAACGCTGGGTCATAGCCAAAACACCGGACTGTTCTCGCTCTCTTCCTATGCCGGGTGAAAGTGCTCTCTCTTTGGTGCCATCCATGTCGAATCTTCAGCCATAAGCCTCAATAGAAAGGCGGACAAATATTTAATAGATCTATTTCCTACTTTTCTACACGCTCCTTCTACAGTAACGTAACCACAAAAGCGCGAGCAGAACAGAAAGACAAATCCCTCATTGACACTGAATCCTTAGTCAAGAATAAATTTAATATAAAACACCAGTTGACCAGCGTTGTCCTTTGCCACCGTTTCCAGTTCGGCTCACTTTCAGCAATCTCATGTGGCAGCATGAGCTATATGAACGAAGATTCAAATACGAACTTGTGGTGTGGCTGCGTCCTAATAAGAACGCTAGGTCATAGCCAAAACCCCTGAATTTCCTCGGTCACTCGTCCTGCCGGGCGAAAATGCTCTCTCTTTGCTGCCAGCAACATTCAAACCTTAAGCCCTACCCCTCAGCATACAATCGACCAAGCATTTTACAGATCTATTTTCTACTTTTACACACGATCCGCCCAGAATTCCGTTACCACTAATGGCCGAGCAGGTCAGAACACAGACAGAGCAGCGCCAGAGCAGATCATCATAGCACCCGAGCAACGACAGCAAAGCACTGCAGAGTCCCCCAGCAGCACGAGCAAATGCACTTTGCCCCTAGCACGCCAGCAGAACAGAACCTTGTCGCGAGAAGGGCAAACGTACAAGTGTATGGCCAACTGAATCCTTAGTCAAGAAATAATTTACTATAAAACACCAGTTGACCAGCGTTGTCCTTTACCACCGTTTCCATTTCGACTAACTTTCAGCAAACTCATGTGGCACCATGAGGCGTATGAATGCAGATTCTAATAAGAACATTTCGGGACACTCCGTCCTAATAAGAACGCTGGGTCACAGCCAAAACACCGGACTGTTCTCGCTCTCTTCCTATGCCGGGTGAAAGTGCTCTCTCTTTGCTGCCATCCATATCGAATCGTCAACCATAAGCCTCAAAAGAAAGGCGGCCAAATTTTTTATAGATCTATTTCCTACTTTTATACACGCTCCTTCTACAGTAACGTAACCACAAAGGCGAGAGCAGAGCAGATATACAAATCGCTGATTGACATTGAATCATTTTCTATATTTACTATAATTTACTATAAAACACCAGTTCACCAGCCTTGTCCTTTACCACCGTTTCCAGTTCGGCTCACTTTCAGCAATTTCATGTGGCAGCATGCGCTATATGAACGAAGATTCAAATACGAACTTGTGGTGTCGCTACGTCCTAATAAGTACGCTGGGTCATAGCCAAAACCCCTGAATTTTCTCGGTCTCTCGTCCTGCCGGGTGAAAATGCTCTCTTTGCTGCCAGGGACATTCAAACCTTAGGCCCTACCGCTCAGTATACAATCGAACAACCATTTTACAGATCTATTTTCTACTTTTACACACGATCCGCGCAGAATTCCGTTACCACTAATGGCCGAGCAGGTCAGAACACAAAGACAGAGCAGCGCCAGAGCAGATCATCATACCACCCGAGCAACGACAGCAAAGCACAGCAGAGTCCCCCAGCAGCACGAGCAAACCCACATTGCCCATAGCACGCCAGCAGAGCAGAACCTTGTCGCGAGAAGGGCAAACATAGCAGTGTAGGGCAACCAAGCAGCACGACAGGAGCACAGCAGAGCGCCCGAGCAACGCGACCAGACCAGATAAGGGTCCCGAGCAGGGCAAGGAGAACAGAGCAGACCGACTGAGCAGATGGCATTTATCACGGCGAGCAGAGCAGAGTCCCCGGTCAGAGCCAGCACAGCAGACCAACGGTCCTGATCAACACGAGCAGAGCAGATATACAAATCACTCTTTGACACTGAATCCTTTGTCAAGAATTAATTAACTATAAAACACCAGTTGGCCAGAGTTGTCCATTACCACCGTTTCCATTTCGTCTCACTTTCAGCAAACTCATCTGGCACCGGGAGGCGTATGAATGAAGGTTCTAATAAGAACATTTGGTGCCGCTGCGTCCTGATACGAACGCTGGGTCATAGTCAAAACCCTTGAATGTTCTCGCTCTCTTTGCTGCCATCCGCGTCCAGTCTTCAAACATAGGCCTCAATAGAAAGCCGACCAACTTTTTGAAATATCTACTTCATACGTTGAAACACGCTCCTCCCACGGTACCGTAACCACAAAACTGCGAGTAGAGCAGATAGACAAATCACTCATTGACACTGAATCCTTAGTCAAGAATAAATTTACTATAAAACACCAGTTGACCAGCGTTGTCCTTTACCACCGTTTCCATTTCGTCTCACTTTCAGCAAATTCATGTGGCACCAGGAGGCGGATGAATGAAGGTTCTAATAAGAACATTTGGTGCCGCTGCGTCCTAATACGAACGCTGGGTCATAGCCAAAACCCTTGAATGTTCTCGCTCTCTTCCCATGCCGGGTAAAAATGCGCTCTTTACTGCTATCCGCATCCAAACATCAGCCATAACTCTCAAGAAAGAGGCGACCAACTTTTTGAAGTATCTGCTTCGTACTTTTATGCACGCTCCTTCCACAGTACCGTAACCACAAAAGCGCGTGCCGAGCAGATAGTCATTGACTCCGAATCATTGGTCAAATATAAATTTAGTATAAAACACTAGTTGACTCATTCCTTTATCGGCGACTTCATTGCGGCTCACTTTCTTCAAACGCATTTGGCACCATTATCAGAACAGAGAGCCCAAGCAGAGGGCCCTTATCAAGACGGGCAGGGCAGAGACCGCGATCAGGGCAAGCATAGCAGTGCAGAGCGACCGAGCAGATCGACAGGAGCGGAGCAGAGCGCCCGAACATAACAAATCAGATCAGCGTCCCGAGCAGGGCATACATGGCAGAGCAGATTAGAGCAGAGCGCCCGAGCAGGGTGAGGAGGTCACAGCAGCTTCCGCGAGCAGCGCAGATATATAAATATACAAATCACTCGGAAATTTACTATAGAATACTGTAAGAATAAAATTACTATGAAACACTAGATGACCAGCGTTGTCCTTTGCCACCGTTTCCATTTCGACTAACTTTCAGCAAAATCATGTGGCACCATGAGGCGTATGAATGCAGATTCTAATAAGAACATTTCGGGACACTCCGTCCTAATAAGAACGCTGGGTCATAGCCAAAACACCGGAATGTTCTCGCTCTCTTCCTATGCCGGGTGAAAGTGCTCTCTCTTTGCTGCCATCCATGTCGAATCTTCAGCCATAAGCCTCAATAGAAAGGCGGACAAATATTTAATAGATCTATTTCCTACTTTTATACACGCTCCTTCTACAGTAACGTAACCACAAAAGCGCGAGCAGAGCAGAAAGACAAATCCCTCATTGACACTGAATCCTTAGTTCGAGAATAAATTTAATATAAAACACCAGTTTACCAGCGTTGTCCTTTGCCACCGTTTCCAGTTCTGCTCACTTTCAGCAATCTCGTGTGGCAGCATGATCTATATGAACGAAGAATCAAATACGAAATTGTGGTGTCGCTGCGTCCTAATAAGAACGCTAGATCATAGCCTAAACCCCTGAATTTGCTCGGTCTCTCGTACAGCCGGATGAAAATGCTCTCTCTTTGCTGCCAGCAACATTCAAATCTTAAGCCCTACCTCTCAGTATACAATCGACCAAGCATTTTACAGATCTATTTTCTACTTTTACACACGATCCGCGCAGAATTCCGTTACCACTAATAGCCGAGAAGGTCAGAACAGAAAGGCAGAGCAGCGCAAGAGCAGATCAAGATACCACCCGAGAAACGACAGCAAAGAACAGCAGAGTCCCCCAGCAGCACGAGCAAAAGCACATTGCCCCTAGCACGCCAGCAGAGCAGAGCCTTGTCGCGAGAAGGGCAAACATAGCAGTGTATCGGCAACCAAGCAGCACGACAGGAGCACAGCAGAGTGCCCGAGCAGACCAGATAAGTGTCCCGAGCAGGGCAAGGAGAACAGAGCAGAGCGACTGAGCAGACGGCATTTATCACGGCGAGCAGAGCAGAGTCCCCGATCAGAGCCAGCACAGCAGAGCAGCGGTCATGATCAACACGAGCACAGCAGATATACAAATCCCTCATTGACACTGAATCCTTAGTCAAGAATTAATTTACTATAAAACACCAGTTGACCAGCGTTGTCCTTTACCACCGTTTCCATTTCGTCTCACTTTCAGCAAACTCATGTGGCACCAGGAGGCGGATGAATGAAGGTTCCAATAAGAACATTTGGTGCCGCTGCGTCCTAAAACGAACGCTGGGTCATAGCCAAAACCCATGAATGTTCTCGCTCTCTTCCCATGCCGGGTAAAAGTGCGCTCCCTTGGCTGCTATCCGCATCCAGCCTTCAGCCATAACTCTCAATAGAAAGGCGACCAACTTTTTGAAGTATCTGCTTCGTACTTTTATACACGCTCCTTCTACAGTAACGTAACCACAAAAGCGCGAGCAGAGCAGAAAGACAAATCCCTCATTGACACTGAATCCTTAGTTCGAGAAAAAATTTAATATAAAACACCAGTTTACCAGCGTTGTCCTTTACCACCGCTTCCAGTTCGGCTCACTTTCAGCAATCTCGTGTGGCAGCATGATCTATATGAACGAAGAATCAAATACGAACTTGTGGTGTCGCTGCGTCCTAACAACGCCGCTAGATCATAGCCTAAACCCCTGAATTTTCTCGGTCTCTCGTACAGCCGGATGAAAATGCTCTCTCTTTGCTGCCATCCATGTCGAATCTTCAGCCATAAGCCTCAATTGAAACGCGGACAAATATTTTATAGATCTATTTCCTACTTTTATACACGCTCCTTCTACAGTAACGTAACCACAAAAGCGAGAGCAGAGCAGAAAGACAAATTCCTCATTGACACTAAATCCTTAGTTCGAGAATAAATTTAATATAAAACACCAGTTGACCAGCGTTGTCCTTTGCCACCGTTTCCAGTTCGGCTCACTTTCAGCAATCTCATGTGTCAGCATGAGCTATATGAACGAAGATTCAAATACGAACTTGTGGCGTGGCTGCGTCCTAATAAGAACGCTAGGTCATAGCCTAAACCCCTAACTTTTCTCGGTCTGTCATCCTGCCGGATGAAAATGCTCTCTCTGTGCTGCCAGAAACTATCAAACCTTAAGCCCTACCGCTCAGTATACAATCGACCAAGCATTTTACAGATCTATTTTCTACATTTACACACGATCCGCCCAGAATTCCGTTACCACTAATGGCCGAGCAGGTCAGAACAGAAAGACAGAGCAGCGCCAGAGCAGATCATCATACCACCCGAGCAACGACAGCAAAGAACAGCAGAGTCCCCCAGCAGCACGAGCAAAACCACATTGCCCCTAGCACGCCAGCAGAGCAGAGCCTTGTCGCGAGAAGGGCAAACATAGCAGTGTATGGGCAACCAAGCAGCACGACAGGAGCGGAGCGGAGCGCCCGAACATAACAAATCAGATCAGCGTCCCGAGCAGGGCAAACATGGCAGAGCAGATTAGAGCAGAGCGCCCGAGCAGGGTGAGGAGGTCACAGCAGCTTCCGCGAGCAGCGCAGATATATAAATATACAAATCACTCGGAAATTTACTTTAGAATACTGTAAGAATAAACTTACTATGAAACACTAGATGACCAGCGTTGTCCTTTGCCACCGTTTCCATTTCGACTAACCTTCAGCAAAATCATGTGGCACCATGAGGCGTATGAATGCAGATTCTAATAAGAACATTTCGGGACACTCCGTCCTAATAAGAACGCTGGGTCATAGCCAAAACACCGGAATGTTCTCGCTCTCTTCCTATGCCGGGTGAAAGTGCTCTCTCTTTGCTGCCATCCATGTCGAATCTTCAGCCATAAGCCTCAATAGAAAGGCGGACAAATATTTAATTGATCTATTTCCTACTTTTATACACGCTCCTTCTACAGTAACGTAACCACAAAAGCGCGAGCAGAGCAGAAAGACAAATCCCTCATTGACACTGAATCCTTAGTTCGAGAATAAATTTAATATAAAACACCAGTTTACCAGCGTTGTCCTTTGCCACCGTTTCCAGTTCTGCTCACTTTCAGCAATCTCGTGTGGCAGCATGATCTATATGAACGAAGAATCAAATACGAAATTGTGGTGTCGCTGCGTCCTAATAAGAACGCTAGATCATAGCCTAAACCCCTGAATTTGCTCGGTCTCTCGTACAGCCGGATGAAAATGCTCTCTCTTTGCTGCCAGCAACATTCAAATCTTAAGCCCTACCTCTCAGTATACAATCGACCAAGCATTTTACAGATCTATTTTCTACTTTTACACACGATCCGCGCAGAATTCCGTTACCACTAATAGCCGAGAAGGTCAGAACAGAAAGGCAGAGCAGCGCAAGAGCAGATCAAGATACCACCCGAGAAACGACAGCAAAGAACAGCAGAGTCCCCCAGCAGCACGAGCAAAAGCACATTGCCCCTAGCACGCCAGCAGAGCAGAGCCTTGTCGCGAGAAGGGCAAACATAGCAGTGTATCGGCAACCAAGCAGCACGACAGGAGCACAGCAGAGTGCCCGAGCAGACCAGATAAGTGTCCCGAGCAGGGCAAGGAGAACAGAGCAGAGCGACTGAGCAGACGGCATTTATCACGGCGAGCAGAGCAGAGTCCCCGATCAGATCCAGCACAGCAGAGCAGCGGTCATGATCAACACGAGCACAGCAGATATACAAATCCCTCATTGACACTGAATCCTTAGTCAAGAATTAATTTACTATAAAACACCAGTTGACCAGCGTTGTCCTTTACCACCGTTTCCATTTCGTCTCACTTTCAGCAAACTCATGTGGCACCAGGAGGCGGATGAATGAAGGTTCCAATAAGAACATTTGGTGCCGCTGCGTCCTAAAACGAACGCTGGGTCATAGCCAAAACCCATGAATGTTCTCGCTCTCTTCCCATGCCGGGTAAAAGTGCGCTCTCTTGGCTGCTATCCGCATCCAGCCTTCAGCCATAACTCTCAATAGAAAGGCGACCAACTTTTTGAAGTATCTGCTTCGTACTTTTATACACGCTCCTTCTACAGTAACGTAACCACAAAAGCGCGAGCAGAGCAGAAAGACAAATCCCTCATTGACACTGAATCCTTAGTTCGAGAATAAATTTAATATAAAACACCAGTTTACCAGCGTTGTCCTTTGCCACCGTTTCCAGTTCGGCTCACTTTCAGCAATCTCATGTGTCAGCATGAGCTATATGAACGAAGATTCAAATACGAACTTGTGGTGTGGCTGCGTCCTAATAAGAACGCTAGGTCATAGCCTAAACCCCTGAATTTTCTCGGTCTCTCGTACTGCCGGATGAAAATGCTCTCTTTGCAGCCAGCAACATTCAAACCTTAAGCCCTACCCCTCAGTATACAATCGACCAAGCATTTTACAGATCTATTTTCTACTTTTACACACGATCCGCCCAGAATTCCGTTACCACTAATGGCCGAGCAGGTCAGAACAGAAAGACAGAGCAGCGCCAGAGCAGATCATCATACCACCCGAGCAACGACAGCAAAGAGCAGCAGAGTCCCCCAGCAGCACGAGCAAAAGCACATTGCCCCTAGCACGCCAGCAGAGCAGAGCCTTGTCGCGACAAGGGCGAACATAGCAGTCTATGGGCAACCAAGCAGCACGACAGGAGCACAGCAGAGCGCCCGAGCAGGGCAAGGAGAACAGAGCAGAGCGACTGAGCAGACGGCATTTATCACGGCGAGCAGAGCAGAGTCCCCGATCAGAGCCAGCACAGCAGAGCAGCGGTCATGATCAACACGAGCAGAGCAGATATACAAATCCCTCATTGACACTGAATCCTTAGTCAAGAATTAATTTACTATAAAACACCAGTTGACCAGCGTTCTCCTTTACCACCGTTTCCATTTCGTCTCACTTTCAGCAAACCCATCTAGCACCAGGAGGTAAGAACAGTTGTTGCCGCTGCGTCCCATGAATGTTCTCGCTCTCTTCCCATGCCGGGTAAAAATGCGCTCTCTTGGCTGCTATCCGCCTCCAGCCTTTAACCATAACTCTCAATAGAAAGGCGACCAACTGCTTCGTACTTTTATGCGCGCTCCTTCCACAGTACCGTAACCACAAAAGCGCGAGCCGAGCAGACAGTCATTGACTCCGAATCCTTGGTCAAATATAAATTTAGTATAAAACACTAGTTGACTCATTCCTTTTTCAGCGTCGTCATTGCGGCTCACTTTCTTCAAACGCATTTGGCACCATTAGCAGAACAGAGAGCCCAAGCAGAGGGCCCTTATCACGACGAGCAGGGCAGGGACCGCGATCAGGGCAAGCATAGCAGTGCAGAGCGACCGAGCAGATCGACCGGAGTGGAGCAGAGCGCCCGAACATAACAAATCAGATCAGCGTCCCGAGCAGGGCAAACATGGCAGAGCAGATTAGAGCAGAGCGCCCGAGCAGGGTGAGCAGGTCACAGCAGCTTCCCCGAGCAGCGCAGATATATAAATATACAAATCACTCGGAAATTTACTTTAGAATACTGTAAGAATAAACTTACTATGAAACACTAGATGACCAGCGTTGTCCTTTGCCACCGTTTCCATTTCGACTAACCTTCAGCAAAATCATGTGGCACCATGAGGCGTATGAATGCAGATTCTAATAAGAACATTTCGGGACACTCCGTCCTAATAAGAACGCTGGGTCATAGCCAAAACACCGGAATGTTCTCGCTCTCTTCCTATGCCGGGTGAAAGTGCTCTCTCTTTGCTGCCATCCATGTCGAATCTTCAGCCATAAGCCTCAATAGAAAGGCGGACAAATATTTAATTGATCTATTTCCTACTTTTATACACGCTCCTTCTACAGTAACGTAACCACAAAAGCGCGAGCAGAGCAGAAAGACAAATCCCTCATTGACACTGAATCCTTAGTTCGAGAATAAATTTAATATAAAACACCAGTTTACCAGCGTTGTCCTTTGCCACCGTTTCCAGTTCTGCTCACTTTCAGCAATCTCGTGTGGCAGCATGATCTATATGAACGAAGAATCAAATACGAAATTGTGGTGTCGCTGCGTCCTAATAAGAACGCTAGATCATAGCCTAAACCCCTGAATTTGCTCGGTCTCTCGTACAGCCGGATGAAAATGCTCTCTCTTTGCTGCCAGCAACATTCAAATCTTAAGCCCTACCTCTCAGTATACAATCGACCAAGCATTTTACAGATCTATTTTCTACTTTTACACACGATCCGCGCAGAATTCCGTTACCACTAATAGCCGAGAAGGTCAGAACAGAAAGGCAGAGCAGCGCAAGAGCAGATCAAGATACCACCCGAGAAACGACAGCAAAGAACAGCAGAGTCCCCCAGCAGCACGAGCAAAAGCACATTGCCCCTAGCACGCCAGCAGAGCAGAGCCTTGTCGCGAGAAGGGCAAACATAGCAGTGTATCGGCAACCAAGCAGCACGACAGGAGCACAGCAGAGTGCCCGAGCAGACCAGATAAGTGTCCCGAGCAGGGCAAGGAGAACAGAGCAGAGCGACTGAGCAGACGGCATTTATCACGGCGAGCAGAGCAGAGTCCCCGATCAGATCCAGCACAGCAGAGCAGCGGTCATGATCAACACGAGCACAGCAGATATACAAATCCCTCATTGACACTGAATCCTTAGTCAAGAATTAATTTACTATAAAACACCAGTTGACCAGCGTTGTCCTTTACCACCGTTTCCATTTCGTCTCACTTTCAGCAAACTCATGTGGCACCAGGAGGCGGATGAATGAAGGTTCCAATAAGAACATTTGGTGCCGCTGCGTCCTAAAACGAACGCTGGGTCATAGCCAAAACCCATGAATGTTCTCGCTCTCTTCCCATGCCGGGTAAAAGTGCGCTCTCTTGGCTGCTATCCGCATCCAGCCTTCAGCCATAACTCTCAATAGAAAGGCGACCAACTTTTTGAAGTATCTGCTTCGTACTTTTATACACGCTCCTTCTACAGTAACGTAACTACAAAAGCGCGAGCAGAGCAGAAAGACAAATCCCTCATTGACACTGAATCCTTAGTTCGAGAATAAATTTAATATAAAACACCAGTTTACCAGCGTTGTCCTTTGCCACCGTTTCCAGTTCGGCTCACTTTCAGCAATCTCATGTGTCAGCATGAGCTATATGAACGAAGATTCAAATACGAACTTGTGGTGTGGCTGCGTCCTAATAAGAACGCTAGGTCATAGCCTAAACCCCTGAATTTTCTCGGTCTCTCGTACTGCCGGATGAAAATGCTCTCTTTGCAGCCAGCAACATTCAAACCTTAAGCCCTACCCCTCAGTATACAATCGACCAAGCATTTTACAGATCTATTTTCTACTTTTACACACGATCCGCCCAGAATTCCGTTACCACTAATGGCCGAGCAGGTCAGAACAGAAAGACAGAGCAGCGCCAGAGCAGATCATCATACCACCCGAGCAACGACAGCAAAGAGCAGCAGAGTCCCCCAGCAGCACGAGCAAAAGCACATTGCCCCTAGCACGCCAGCAGAGCAGAGCCTTGTCGCGACAAGGGCGAACATAGCAGTCTATGGGCAACCAAGCAGCACGACAGGAGCACAGCAGAGCGCCCGAGCAGGGCAAGGAGAACAGAGCAGAGCGACTGAGCAGACGGCATTTATCACGGCGAGCAGAGCAGAGTCCCCGATCAGAGCCAGCACAGCAGAGCAGCGGTCATGATCAACACGAGCAGAGCAGATATACAAATCCCTCATTGACACTGAATCCTTAGTCAAGAATTAATTTACTATAAAACACCAGTTGACCAGCGTTCTCCTTTACCACCGTTTCCATTTCGTCTCACTTTCAGCAAACCCATCTAGCACCAGGAGGTAAGAACAGTTGTTGCCGCTGCGTCCCATGAATGTTCTCGCTCTCTTCCCATGCCGGGTAAAAATGCGCTCTCTTGGCTGCTATCCGCCTCCAGCCTTTAACCATAACTCTCAATAGAAAGGCGACCAACTGCTTCGTACTTTTATGCGCGCTCCTTCCACAGTACCGTAACCACAAAAGCGCGAGCCGAGCAGACAGTCATTGACTCCGAATCCTTGGTCAAATATAAATTTAGTATAAAACACTAGTTGACTCATTCCTTTTTCAGCGTCGTCATTGCGGCTCACTTTCTTCAAACGCATTTGGCACCATTAGCAGAACAGAGAGCCCAAGCAGAGGGCCCTTATCACGACGAGCAGGGCAGGGACCGCGATCAGGGCAAGCATAGCAGTGCAGAGCGACCGAGCAGATCGACCGGAGTGGAGCAGAGCGCCCGAACATAACAAATCAGATCAGCGTCCCGAGCAGGGCAAACATGGCAGAGCAGATTAGAGCAGAGCGCCCGAGCAGGGTGAGCAGGTCACAGCAGCTTCCCCGAGCAGCGCAGATATATAAATATACAAATCACTCGGAAATTTACTTTAGAATACTGTAAGAATAAACTTACTATGAAACACTAGATGACCAGCGTTGTCCTTTGCCACCGTTTCCATTTCGACTAACCTTCAGCAAAATCATGTGGCACCATGAGGCGTATGAATGCAGATTCTAATAAGAACATTTCGGGACACTCCGTCCTAATAAGAACGCTGGGTCATAGCCAAAACACCGGAATGTTCTCGCTCTCTTCCTATGCCGGGTGAAAGTGCTCTCTCTTTGCTGCCATCCATGTCGAATCTTCACCCATAAGCCTCAATAGAAAGGCGGACAAATATTTTATAGATCTATTTCCTACTTTTATACACGCTCCTTCTACAGTAACGTAACCACAAAAGCGCGAGCAGAGCAGAAAGACAAATCCCTCATTGACACTGAATCCTTAGTTCGAGAATAAATTTAATATAAAACACCAGTTTACCAGCGTTGTCCTTTGCCACCGTTTCCAGTTCGGCTCACTTTCAGCAATCTCGTGTGGCAGCATGATCTATATGAACGAAGAATCAAATACGAAATTGTGATGTCGCTGCGTCCTAAGAACGCCAGGTCATAGCCTAAACCCCTGAATTTTCTCGGTCTCTCGTACTGCCGGATGAAAATGCTCTCTCTTTGCTGCCAGCAACATTCAAAACTTAAGCCCTACCCCTCAGTATACAATCGACCAAGCATTTTACAGATCTATATTCTACTTTTACACACGATCCGCCCAGAATTCCGTTACCACTAATGGCCGAGCAGGTCAGAACAGAAAGACAGAGCAGCGCCAGAGCAGATCATCATACCACCCGAGCAACGACAGCAAAGAGCAGCAGAGTCCCCCAGCAGCACGAGCAAAAGCACATTGCCCCTAGCACGCCAGCAGAGCAGAGCCTTGTCGCGAGAAGGGCAAACATAGCAGTGTATGGTCAACCAAGCAGCACGACAGGAGCACAGCAGAGCGCCCGAGCACCGCGACCAGACTAGATAAGTGTCCCGAGCAGGGCAAGAACAGCACAGAGCGACTGAGCAGACGGCATTTATCACGGCGAGCAGAGCAGATAAGTGTCCCGAGCAGGGCAAGGAGAACAGAGCAGAGCGACTGAGCAGACGGCATTTATCACGGCGAGCAGAGCAGAGTCCCCGATCAGAGCCAGCACAGCAGAGCAGCGGTCATGATCAACACGAGCACAGCAGATATACAAATCCCTCATTGACACTGAATCCTTAGTCAAGAATTAATTTACTATAAAACACCAGTTGACCAGCGTTGTCCTTTACCACCGTTTCCATTTCGTCTCACTTTCCGCAAACTCATCTGACACCGGGAGGCGTATGAATGAAGGTTCCAATAAGAACATTCGGTGCCGCTGCGTCCTAAAACGAACGCTGGGTCATAGCCAAAACCCATGAATGTTCTCGCTCTCTTCCCATGCCGGGTAAAAATGCGCTCTCTTGGCTGCTATCCGCATCCAGCCTTCAGCCATAACTCTCAATAGAAAGGCGACCAACTTTTTGAAGTATCTGCTTCGTACTTTTACACACGCTCCTTCCACAGTACCGTAACCACAAAAGCGCGAGCCGAGCAGATAGTCATTGACTCCGAATCCTTGGTCAAATATAAATTTAGTATAAAACACTAGTTGACTCATTCCTTTTTCAGCGTCGTCATTGCGGCTCACTTTCTTCAAACGCATTTGGCACCATTAGCAGAACAGAGAGTCCAAGCAGAGGGCCCTTATCATGACGAGCAGGGCAGAGACCGCGATCAGGGCAAGCATAGCAGTGCAGAGCGACCGAGCAGATCGACAGGAGCGGAGCGGAGCGCCCGAACATAACAAATCAGATCAGCGTCCCGAGCAGGGCAAACATGGCAGAGCAGATTAGAGCAGAGCGCCCGAGCAGGGTGAGCAGGTCACAGCAGATTCCGCGAGCAGCGCAGATATATAAATATACAAATCACTCGGAAATTTACTTTAGAATACTGTAAGAATAAACTTACTATGAAACACTAGATGACCAGCGTTGTCCTTTGCCACCGTTTCCATTTCGACTAACCTTCAGCAAAATCATGTGGCACCATGAGGCGTATGAATGCAGATTCTAATAAGAACATTTCGGGACACTCCGTCCTAATAAGAACGCTGGGTCATAGCCAAAACACCGGAATGTTCTCGCTCTCTTCCTATGCCGGGTGAAAGTGCTCTCTCTTTGCTGCCATCCATGTCGAATCTTCAGCCATAAGCCTCAATAGAAAGGCGGACAAATATTTAATTGATCTATTTCCTACTTTTATACACGCTCCTTATACAGTAACGTAACCACAAAAGTGCGAGCAGAGCAGAAAGACAAATCCCTCATTGACACTGAATCCTTAGTTCGAGAATAAATTTAATATAAAACACCAGTTTACCAGCGTTGTCCTTTGCCACCGTTTCCAGTTCTGCTCACTTTCAGCAATCTCGTGTGGCAGCATGATCTATATGAACGAAGAATCAAATACGAAATTGTGGTGTCGCTGCGTCCTAATAAGAACGCTAGATCATAGCCTAAACCCCTGAATTTGCTCGGTCTCTCGTACAGCCGGATGAAAATGCTCTCTCTTTGCTGCCAGCAACATTCAAATCTTAAGCCCTACCTCTCAGTATACAATCGACCAAGCATTTTACAGATCTATTTTCTACTTTTACACACGATCCGCGCAGAATTCCGTTACCACTAATAGCCGAGAAGGTCAGAACAGAAAGGCAGAGCAGCGCAAGAGCAGATCAAGATACCACCCGAGAAACGACAGCAAAGAACAGCAGAGTCCCCCAGCAGCACGAGCAAAAGCACATTGCCCCTAGCACGCCAGCAGAGCAGAGCCTTGTCGCGAGAAGGGCAAACATAGCAGTGTATCGGCAACCAAGCAGCACGACAGGAGCACAGCAGAGTGCCCGAGCAGACCAGATAAGTGTCCCGAGCAGGGCAAGGAGAACAGAGCAGAGCGACTGAGCAGACGGCATTTATCACGGCGAGCAGAGCAGAGTCCCCGATCAGAGCCAGCACAGCAGAGCAGCGGTCATGATCAACACGAGCACAGCAGATATACAAATCCTTCATTGACACTGAATCCTTAGTCAAGAATTAATTTACTATAAAACACCAGTTGACCAGCGTTGTCCTTTACCACCGTTTCCATTTCGTCTCACTTTCAGCAAACTCATGTGGCACCAGGAGGCGGATGAATGAAGGTTCCAATAAGAACATTCGGTGCCGCTGCGTCCTAAAACGAACGCTGGGTCATAGCCAAAACCCATGAATGTTCTCGCTCTCTTCCCATGCCGGGTAAAAGTGCGCTCTCTTGGCTGCTATCCGCATCCAGCCTTCAGCCATAACTCTCAATAGAAAGGCGACCAACTTTTTGAAGTATCTGCTTCGTACTTTTATACACGCTCCTTCTACAGTAACGTAACCACAAAAGCGCGAGCAGAGCAGAAAGACAAATTCCTCATTGACACTAAATCCTTAGTTCGAGAATAAATTTAATATAAAACACCAGTTGACCAGCGTTGTCCTTTGCCACCGTTTCCAGTTCGGCTCACTTTCAGCAATCTCATGTGTCAGCATGAGCTATATGAACGAAGATTCAAATACGAACTTGTGTTGTGGCTGCGTCCTAATAAGAACGCTAGGTCATAGCCTAAACCCCTAACTTTTCTCGGTCTGTCATCCTGCCGGATGAAAATGCTCTCTCTCTGCTGCCAGAAACTATCAAACCTTAAGCCCTACCGCTCAGTATACAATCGACCAAGCATTTTACAGATCTATTTTCTACTTTTACACACGATCCGCCCAGAATTCCGTTACCACTAATGGCCGAGCAGGTCAGAACAGAAAGACAGAGCAGCGCCAGAGCAGATCATCATACCACCCGAGCAACGACAGCAAAGAACAGCAGAGTCCCCCAGCAGCACGAGCAAAACCACATTGCCCCTAGCACGCCAGCAGAGCAGAGCCTTGTCGCGAGAAGGGCAAACATAGCAGTGTATGGGCAACCAAGCAGCACGACAGGAGCACAGCAGAGTGCCCGAGCAGACCAGATAAGTGTCCCGAGCAGGGCAAGGAGAACAGAGCAGAGCGACTGAGCAGACGGCATTTATCACGGCGAGCAGAGCAGAGTCCCCGATCACAGCCAGCACAGCAGAGCAGCGGTCATGATCAACACGAGCAGAGCAGATATACAAATCCCTCATTGACACTGAATCCTTAGTCAAGAATTAATTTACTATAAAACACCAGTTGACCAGCGTTGTCCTTTACCACCGTTTCCATTTCGTCTCACTTTCAGCAAACTCATCTGACACCGGGAGGCGTATGAATGCAGGTTCCAATAAGAACATTTGGTGCCGCTGCGTCCTAAAACGAACGCTGGGTCATAGCCAAAACCCATGAATGTTCTCGCTCTCTTCCCATGCCGGGTAAAAATGCGCTCTCTTGGCTGCTATCCGCATCCAGCCTTCAGCCATAACTCTCAATAGAAAGGCGACCAACTTTTTGAAGTATCTGCTTCGTACTTTTACACACGCTCCTTCCACAGTACCGTAACTACAAAAGCGCGAGCCGAGCAGATAGTCATTGACTCCGAATCCTTGGTCAAATATAAATTTAGTATAAAACACTAGTTGACTCATTCCTTTTTCAGCGTCGTCATTGCGGCTCACTTTCTTCAAACGCATTTGGCACCATTAGCAGAACAGAGAGTCCAAGCAGAGGGCCCTTATCATGACGAGCAGGGCAGAGACCGCGATCAGGGCAAGCATAGCAGTGCAGAGCGACCGAGCAGATCGACAGGAGCGGAGCGGAGCGCCCGAACATAACAAATCAGATCAGCGTCCCGAGCAGGGCAAACATGGCAGAGCAGATTAGAGCAGAGCGCCCGAGCAGGGTGAGCAGGTCACAGCAGCTTCCGCGAGCAGCGCAGATATATAAATATACAAATCACTCGGAAATTTACTTTAGAATACTGTAAGAATAAACTTACTATGAAACACTAGATGACCAGCGTTGTCCTTTGCCACCGTTTCCATTTCGACTAACCTTCAGCAAAATCATGTGGCACCATGAGGCGTATGAATGCAGATTCTAATAAGAACATTTCGGGACACTCCGTCCTAATAAGAACGCTGGGTCATAGCCAAAACACCGGAATGTTCTCGCTCTCTTCCTATGCCGGGTGAAAGTGCTCTCTCTTTGCTGCCATCCATGTCGAATCTTCAGCCATAAGCCTCAATAGAAAGGCGGACAAATATTTAATAGATCTATTTCCTACTTTTATACACGCTCCTTCTACAGTAACGTAACCACAAAAGCGCGAGCAGAGCAGAAAGACAAATCCCTCATTGACACTGAATCCTTAGTTCGAGAATAAATTTAATATAAAACACCAGTTTACCAGCGTTGTCCTTTGCCACCGTTTCCAGTTCTGCTCACTTTCAGCAATCTCGTGTGGCAGCATGATCTATATGAACGAAGAATCAAATACGAAATTGTGGTGTCGCTGCGTCCTAATAAGAACGCTAGATCATAGCCTAAACCCCTGAATTTGCTCGGTCTCTCGTACAGCCGGATGAAAATGCTCTCTCTTTGCTGCCAGCAACATTCAAATCTTAAGCCCTACCTCTCAGTATACAATCGACCAAGCATTTTACAGATCTATTTTCTACTTTTACACACGATCCGCGCAGAATTCCGTTACCACTAATAGCCGAGAAGGTCAGAACAGAAAGGCAGAGCAGCGCAAGAGCAGATCAAGATACCACCCGAGAAACGACAGCAAAGAACAGCAGAGTCCCCCAGCAGCACGAGCAAAAGCACATTGCCCCTAGCACGCCAGCAGAGCAGAGCCTTGTCGCGAGAAGGGCAAACATAGCAGTGTATCGGCAACCAAGCAGCACGACAGGAGCACAGCAGAGTGCCCGAGCAGACCAGATAAGTGTCCCGAGCAGGGCAAGGAGAACAGAGCAGAGCGACTGAGCAGACGGCATTTATCACGGCGAGCAGAGCAGAGTCCCCGATCAGAGCCAGCACAGCAGAGCAGCGGTCATGATCAACACGAGCACAGCAGATATACAAATCCCTCATTGACACTGAATCCTTAGTCAAGAATTAATTTACTATAAAACACCAGTTGACCAGCGTTGTCCTTTACCACCGTTTCCATTTCGTCTCACTTTCAGCAAACTCATGTGGCACCAGGAGGCGGATGAATGAAGGTTCCAATAAGAACATTTGGTGCCGCTGCGTCCTAAAACGAACGCTGGGTCATAGCCAAAACCCATGAATGTTCTCGCTCTCTTCCCATGCCGGGTAAAAGTGCGCTCTCTTGGCTGCTATCCGCATCCAGCCTTCAGCCATAACTCTCAATAGAAAGGCGACCAACTTTTTGAAGTATCTGCTTCGTACTTTTATACACGCTCCTTCTACAGTAACGTAACCACAAAAGCGCGAGCAGAGCAGAAAGACAAATTCCTCATTGACACTAAATCCTTAGTTCGAGAATAAATTTAATATAAAACACCAGTTGACCAGCGTTGTCCTTTGCCACCGTTTCCAGTTCGGCTCACTTTCAGCAATCTCATGTGTCAGCATGAGCTATATGAACGAAGATTCAAATACGAACTTGTGGTGTGGCTGCGTCCTAATAAGAACGCTAGGTCATAGCCTAAACCCCTAACTTTTCTCGGTCTGTCATCCTGCCGGATGAAAATGCTCTCTCTCTGCTGCCAGAAACTATCAAACCTTAAGCCCTACCGCTCAGTATACAATCGACCAAGCATTTTACAGATCTATTTTCTACTTTTACACACGATCCGCCCAGAATTCCGTTACCACTAATGGCCGAGCAGGTCAGAACAGAAAGACAGAGCAGCGCCAGAGCAGATTATCATACCACCCGAGCAACGACAGCAAAGAACAGCAGAGTCCCCCAGCAGCACGAGCAAAACCACATTGCCCCTAGCACGCCAGCAGAGCAGAGCCTTGTCGCGAGAAGGGCAAACATAGCAGTGTATGGGCAACCAAGCAGCACGACAGGAGCACAGCAGAGCGCCCGAGCAGACCAGATAAGTGTCCCGAGCAGGGCAAGGAGAACAGAGCAGAGCGACTGAGCAGACGGCATTTATCACGGCGAGCAGAGCAGAGTCCCCGATCACAGCCAGCACAGCAGAGCAGCGGTCATGATCAACACGAGCAGAGCAGATATACAAATCCCTCATTGACACTGAATCCTTAGTCAAGAATTAATTTACTATAAAACACCAGTTGACCAGCGTTGTCCTTTACCACCGTTTCCATTTCGTCTCACTTTCAGCAAACTCATCTGACACCGGGAGGCGTATGAATGCAGGTTCCAATAAGAACATTTGGTGCCGCTGCGTCCTAAAACGAACGCTGGGTCATAGCCAAAACCCATGAATGTTCTCGCTCTCTTCCCATGCCGGGTAAAAATGCGCTCTCTTGGCTGCTATCCGCATCCAGCCTTCAGCCATAACTCTCAATAGAAAGGCGACCAACTTTTTGAAATATCTGCTTCGTACTTTTACACATGCTCCTTCCACAGTACCGTAACCACAAAAGCGCGAGCCGAGCAGATAGTCATTGACTCCGAATCCTTGGTCAAATATAAATTTAGTATAAAACACTAGTTGACTCATTCCTTTTTCAGCGTCGTCATTGCGGCTCACTTTCTTCAAACGCATTTGGCACCATTAGCAGAACAGAGAGTCCAAGCAGAGGGCCCTTATCATGACGAGCAGGGCAGAGACCGCGATCAGGGCAAGCATAGCAGTGCAGAGCGACCGAGCAGATCGACAGGAGCGGAGCGGAGCGCCCGAACATAACAAATCAGATCAGCGTCCCGAGCAGGGCAAACATGGCAGAGCAGATTAGAGCAGAGCGCCCGAGCAGGGTGAGCAGGTCACAGCAGCTTCCGCGAGCAGCGCAGATATATAAATATACAAATCACTCGGAAATTTACTTTAGAATACTGTAAGAATAAACTTACTATGAAACACTAGATGACCAGCGTTGTCCTTTGCCACCGTTTCCATTTCGACTAACCTTCAGCAAAATCATGTGGCACCATGAGGCGTATGAATGCAGATTCTAATAAGAACATTTCGGGACACTCCGTCCTAATAAGAACGCTGGGTCATAGCCAAAACACCGGAATGTTCTCGCTCTCTTCCTATGCCGGGTGAAAGTGCTCTCTCTTTGCTGCCATCCATGTCGAATCTTCAGCCATAAGCCTCAATAGAAAGGCGGACAAATATTTAATTGATCTATTTCCTACTTTTATACACGCTCCTTCTACAGTAACGTAACCACAAAAGCGCGAGCAGAGCAGAAAGACAAATCCCTCATTGACACTGAATCCTTAGTTCGAGAATAAATTTAATATAAAACACCAGTTTACCAGCGTTGTCCTTTGCCACCGTTTCCAGTTCTGCTCACTTTCAGCAATCTCGTGTGGCAGCATGATCTATATGAACGAAGAATCAAATACGAAATTGTGGTGTCGCTGCGTCCTAATAAGAACGCTAGATCATAGCCTAAACCCCTGAATTTGCTCGGTCTCTCGTACAGCCGGATGAAAATGCTCTCTCTTTGCTGCCAGCAACATTCAAATCTTAAGCCCTACCTCTCAGTATACAATCGACCAAGCATTTTACAGATCTATTTTCTACTTTTACACACGATCCGCGCAGAATTCCGTTACCACTAATAGCCGAGAAGGTCAGAACAGAAAGGCAGAGCAGCGCAAGAGCAGATCAAGATACCACCCGAGAAACGACAGCAAAGAACAGCAGAGTCCCCCAGCAGCACGAGCAAAAGCACATTGCCCCTAGCACGCCAGCAGAGCAGAGCCTTGTCGCGAGAAGGGCAAACATAGCAGTGTATGGGCAACCAAGCAGCACGACAGGAGCACAGCAGAGCGCCCGAGCAGACCAGATAAGTGTCCCGAGCAGGGCAAGGAGAACAGAGCAGAGCGACTGAGCAGACGGCATTTATCACGGCGAGCAGAGCAGAGTCCCCGATCACAGCCAGCACAGCAGAGCAGCGGTCATGATCAACACGAGCAGAGCAGATATACAAATCCCTCATTGACACTGAATCCTTAGTCAAGAATTAATTTACTATAAAACACCAGTTGACCAGCGTTGTCCTTTACCACCGTTTCCATTTCGTCTCACTTTCAGCAAACTCATCTGACACCGGGAGGCGTATGAATGCAGGTTCCAATAAGAACATTTGGTGCCGCTGCGTCCTAAAACGAACGCTGGGTCATAGCCAAAACCCATGAATGTTCTCGCTCTCTTCCCATGCCGGGTAAAAATGCGCTCTCTTGGCTGCTATCCGCATCCAGCCTTCAGCCATAACTCTCAATAGAAAGGCGACCAACTTTTTGAAATATCTGCTTCGTACTTTTACACATGCTCCTTCCACAGTACCGTAACCACAAAAGCGCGAGCCGAGCAGATAGTCATTGACTCCGAATCCTTGGTCAAATATAAATTTAGTATAAAACACTAGTTGACTCATTCCTTTTTCAGCGTCGTCATTGCGGCTCACTTTCTTCAAACGCATTTGGCACCATTAGCAGAACAGAGAGTCCAAGCAGAGGGCCCTTATCATGACGAGCAGGGCAGAGACCGCGATCAGGGCAAGCATAGCAGTGCAGAGCGACCGAGCAGATCGACAGGAGCGGAGCGGAGCGCCCGAACATAACAAATCAGATCAGCGTCCCGAGCAGGGCAAACATGGCAGAGCAGATTAGAGCAGAGCGCCCGAGCAGGGTGAGCAGGTCACAGCAGCTTCCGCGAGCAGCGCAGATATATAAATATACAAATCACTCGGAAATTTACTTTAGAATACTGTAAGAATAAACTTACTATGAAACACTAGATGACCAGCGTTGTCCTTTGCCACCGTTTCCATTTCGACTAACCTTCAGCAAAATCATGTGGCACCATGAGGCGTATGAATGCAGATTCTAATAAGAACATTTCGGGACACTCCGTCCTAATAAGAACGCTGGGTCATAGCCAAAACACCGGAATGTTCTCGCTCTCTTCCTATGCCGGGTGAAAGTGCTCTCTCTTTGCTGCCATCCATGTCGAATCTTCAGCCATAAGCCTCAATAGAAAGGCGGACAAATATTTAATTGATCTATTTCCTACTTTTATACACGCTCCTTCTACAGTAACGTAACCACAAAAGCGCGAGCAGAGCAGAAAGACAAATCCCTCATTGACACTGAATCCTTAGTTCGAGAATAAATTTAATATAAAACACCAGTTTACCAGCGTTGTCCTTTGCCACCGTTTCCAGTTCTGCTCACTTTCAGCAATCTCGTGTGGCAGCATGATCTATATGAACGAAGAATCAAATACGAAATTGTGGTGTCGCTGCGTCCTAATAAGAACGCTAGATCATAGCCTAAACCCCTGAATTTGCTCGGTCTCTCGTACAGCCGGATGAAAATGCTCTCTCTTTGCTGCCAGCAACATTCAAATCTTAAGCCCTACCTCTCAGTATACAATCGACCAAGCATTTTACAGATCTATTTTCTACTTTTACACACGATCCGCGCAGAATTCCGTTACCACTAATAGCCGAGAAGGTCAGAACAGAAAGGCAGAGCAGCGCAAGAGCAGATCAAGATACCACCCGAGAAACGACAGCAAAGAACAGCAGAGTCCCCCAGCAGCACGAGCAAAAGCACATTGCCCCTAGCACGCCAGCAGAGCAGAGCCTTGTCGCGAGAAGGGCAAACATAGCAGTGTATCGGCAACCAAGCAGCACGACAGGAGCACAGCAGAGTGCCCGAGCAGACCAGATAAGTGTCCCGAGCAGGGCAAGGAGAACAGAGCAGAGCGACTGAGCAGACGGCATTTATCACGGCGAGCAGAGCAGAGTCCCCGATCAGATCCAGCACAGCAGAGCAGCGGTCATGATCAACACGAGCACAGCAGATATACAAATCCCTCATTGACACTGAATCCTTAGTCAAGAATTAATTTACTATAAAACACCAGTTGACCAGCGTTGTCCTTTACCACCGTTTCCATTTCGTCTCACTTTCAGCAAACTCATGTGGCACCAGGAGGCGGATGAATGAAGGTTCCAATAAGAACATTTGGTGCCGCTGCGTCCTAAAACGAACGCTGGGTCATAGCCAAAACCCATGAATGTTCTCGCTCTCTTCCCATGCCGGGTAAAAGTGCGCTCTCTTGGCTGCTATCCGCATCCAGCCTTCAGCCATAACTCTCAATAGAAAGGCGACCAACTTTTTGAAGTATCTGCTTCGTACTTTTATACACGCTCCTTCTACAGTAACGTAACCACAAAAGCGCGAGCAGAGCAGAAAGACAAATCCCTCATTGACACTGAATCCTTAGTTCGAGAATAAATTTAATATAAAACACCAGTTTACCAGCGTTGTCCTTTGCCACCGTTTCCAGTTCGGCTCACTTTCAGCAATCTCATGTGTCAGCATGAGCTATATGAACGAAGATTCAAATACGAACTTGTGGTGTGGCTGCGTCCTAATAAGAACGCTAGGTCATAGCCTAAACCCCTGAATTTTCTCGGTCTCTCGTACTGCCGGATGAAAATGCTCTCTTTGCAGCCAGCAACATTCAAACCTTAAGCCCTACCCCTCAGTATACAATCGACCAAGCATTTTACAGATCTATTTTCTACTTTTACACACGATCCGCCCAGAATTCCGTTACCACTAATGGCCGAGCAGGTCAGAACAGAAAGACAGAGCAGCGCCAGAGCAGATCATCATACCACCCGAGCAACGACAGCAAAGAGCAGCAGAGTCCCCCAGCAGCACGAGCAAAAGCACATTGCCCCTAGCACGCCAGCAGAGCAGAGCCTTGTCGCGACAAGGGCGAACATAGCAGTCTATGGGCAACCAAGCAGCACGACAGGAGCACAGCAGAGCGCCCGAGCAGGGCAAGGAGAACAGAGCAGAGCGACTGAGCAGACGGCATTTATCACGGCGAGCAGAGCAGAGTCCCCGATCAGAGCCAGCACAGCAGAGCAGCGGTCATGATCAACACGAGCAGAGCAGATATACAAATCCCTCATTGACACTGAATCCTTAGTCAAGAATTAATTTACTATAAAACACCAGTTGACCAGCGTTCTCCTTTACCACCGTTTCCATTTCGTCTCACTTTCAGCAAACCCATCTAGCACCAGGAGGTAAGAACAGTTGTTGCCGCTGCGTCCCATGAATGTTCTCGCTCTCTTCCCATGCCGGGTAAAAATGCGCTCTCTTGGCTGCTATCCGCCTCCAGCCTTTAACCATAACTCTCAATAGAAAGGCGACCAACTGCTTCGTACTTTTATGCGCGCTCCTTCCACAGTACCGTAACCACAAAAGCGCGAGCCGAGCAGACAGTCATTGACTCCGAATCCTTGGTCAAATATAAATTTAGTATAAAACACTAGTTGACTCATTCCTTTTTCAGCGTCGTCATTGCGGCTCACTTTCTTCAAACGCATTTGGCACCATTAGCAGAACAGAGAGCCCAAGCAGAGGGCCCTTATCACGACGAGCAGGGCAGGGACCGCGATCAGGGCAAGCATAGCAGTGCAGAGCGACCGAGCAGATCGACCGGAGTGGAGCAGAGCGCCCGAACATAACAAATCAGATCAGCGTCCCGAGCAGGGCAAACATGGCAGAGCAGATTAGAGCAGAGCGCCCGAGCAGGGTGAGCAGGTCACAGCAGCTTCCCCGAGCAGCGCAGATATATAAATATACAAATCACTCGGAAATTTACTTTAGAATACTGTAAGAATAAACTTACTATGAAACACTAGATGACCAGCGTTGTCCTTTGCCACCGTTTCCATTTCGACTAACTTTCAGCAAAATCATGTGGCACCATGAGGCGTATGAATGCAGATTCTAATAAGAACATTTCGGGACACTCCGTCCTAATAAGAACGCTGGGTCATAGCCAAAACACCGGAATGTTCTCGCTCTCTTCCTATGCCGGGTGAAAGTGCTCTCTCTTTGCTGCCATCCATGTCGAATCTTCACCCATAAGCCTCAATAGAAAGGCGGACAAATATTTTATAGATCTATTTCCTACTTTTATACACGCTCCTTCTACAGTAACGTAACCACAAAAGCGCGAGCAGAGCAGAAAGACAAATCCCTCATTGACACTGAATCCTTAGTTCGAGAATAAATTTAATATAAAACACCAGTTTACCAGCGTTGTCCTTTGCCACCGTTTCCAGTTCGGCTCACTTTCAGCAATCTCGTGTGGCAGCATGATCTATATGAACGAAGAATCAAATACGAAATTGTGATGTCGCTGCGTCCTAATAAGAACGCCAGGTCATAGCCTAAACCCCTGAATTTTCTCGGTCTCTCGTACTGCCGGATGAAAATGCTCTCTCTTTGCTGCCAGCAACATTCAAAACTTAAGCCCTACCCCTCAGTATACAATCGACCAAGCATTTTACAGATCTATTTTCTACTTTTACACACGATCCGCCCAGAATTCCGTTACCACTAATGGCCGAGCAGGTCAGAACAGAAAGACAGAGCAGCGCCAGAGCAGATCATCATAGCACCCGAGCAACGACAGCAAAGAGCAGCAGAGTCCCCCAGCAGCACGAGCAAAAGCACATTGCCCCTAGCACGCCAGCAGAGCAGAGCCTTGTCGCGAGAAGGGCAAACATAGCAGTGTATGGTCAACCAAGCAGCACGACAGGAGCACAGCAGAGCGCCCGAGCACCGCGACCAGACTAGATAAGTGTCCCGAGCAGGGCAAGAACAGCGCAGAGCGACTGAGCAGACGGCATTTATCACGGCGAGCAGAGCAGAATCCCCGATCAGAGCCAGCACAGCAGAGCAGCGGTCATGATCAACACGAGCACAGCAGATATACAAATCCCTCATTGACACTGAATCCTTAGTCAAGAATTAATTTACTATAAAACACCAGTTGACCAGCGTTGTCCTTTACCACCGTTTCCATTTCGTCTCACTTTCCGCAAACTCATCTGGCACCGGGAGGCGTATGAATGAAGGTTCCAATAAGAACATTCGGTGCCGCTGCGTCCTAAAACGAACGCTGGGTCATAGCCAAAACCCATGAATGTTCTCGCTCTCTTCCCATGCCGGGTAAAAATGCGCTCTCTTGGCTGCTATCCGCATCCAGCCTTCAGCCATAACTCTCAATAGAAAGGCGACCAACTTTTTGAAGTATCTGCTTCGTACTTTTACACACGCTCCTTCCACAGTACCGTAACCACAAAAGCGCGAGCCGAGCAGATAGTCATTGACTCCGAATCCTTGGTCAAATATAAATTTAGTATAAAACACTAGTTGACTCATTCCTTTTTCAGCGTCGTCATTGCGGCTCACTTTCTTCAAACGCATTTGGCACCATTAGCAGAACAGAGAGTCCAAGCAGAGGGCCCTTATCATGACGAGCAGGGCAGAGACCGCGATCAGGGCAAGCATAGCAGTGCAGAGCGACCGAGCAGATCGACAGGAGCGGAGCGGAGCGCCCGAACGTAAAAAATCAGATCAGCGTCCCGAGCAGGGCAAACATGGCAGAGCAGATTAGAGCAGAGCGCCCGAGCAGGGTGAGCAGGTCACAGCAGATTCCGCGAGCAGCGCAGATATATAAATATACAAATCACTCGGAAATTTACTTTAGAATACTGTAAGAATAAACTTACTATGAAACACTAGATGACCAGCGTTGTCCTTTGCCACCGTTTCCATTTCGACTAACCTTCAGCAAAATCATGTGGCACCATGAGGCGTATGAATGCAGATTCTAATAAGAACATTTCGGGACACTCCGTCCTAATAAGAACGCTGGGTCATAGCCAAAACACCGGAATGTTCTCGCTCTCTTCCTATGCCGGGTGAAAGTGCTCTCTCTTTGCTGCCATCCATGTCGAATCTTCAGCCATAAGCCTCAATAGAAAGGCGGACAAATATTTAATTGATCTATTTCCTACTTTTATACACGCTCCTTATACAGTAACGTAACCACAAAAGTGCGAGCAGAGCAGAAAGACAAATCCCTCATTGACACTGAATCCTTAGTTCGAGAATAAATTTAATATAAAACACCAGTTTACCAGCGTTGTCCTTTGCCACCGTTTCCAGTTCTGTTCACTTTCAGCAATCTCGTGTGGCAGCATGATCTATATGAACGAAGAATCAAATACGAAATTGTGGTGTCGCTGCGTCCTAATAAGAACGCTAGATCATAGCCTAAACCCCTGAATTTGCTCGGTCTCTCGTACAGCCGGATGAAAATGCTCTCTCTTTGCTGCCAGCAACATTCAAATCTTAAGCCCTACCTCTCAGTATACAATCGACCAAGCATTTTACAGATCTATTTTCTACTTTTACACACGATCCGCGCAGAATTCCGTTACCACTAATAGCCGAGAAGGTCAGAACAGAAAGGCAGAGCAGCGCAAGAGCAGATCAAGATACCACCCGAGAAACGACAGCAAAGAACAGCAGAGTCCCCCAGCAGCACGAGCAAAAGCACATTGCCCCTAGCACGCCAGCAGAGCAGAGCCTTGTCGCGAGAAGGGCAAACATAGCAGTGTATGGGCAACCAAGCAGCACGACAGGAGCACAGCAGAGCGCCCGAGCAGACCAGATAAGTGTCCCGAGCAGGGCAAGGAGAACAGAGCAGAGCGACTGAGCAGACGGCATTTATCACGGCGAGCAGAGCAGAGTCCCCGATCACAGCCAGCACAGCAGAGCAGCGGTCATGATCAACACGAGCAGAGCAGATATACAAATCCCTCATTGACACTGAATCCTTAGTCAAGAATTAATTTACAATAAAACACCAGTTGACCAGCGTTGTCCTTTACCACCGTTTCCATTTCGTCTCACTTTCAGCAAACTGATCTGACACCGGGAGGCGTATGAATGCAGGTTCCAATAAGAACATTTGGTGCCGCTGCGTCCTAAAACGAACGCTGGGTCATAGCCAAAACCCATGAATGTTCTCGCTCTCTTCCCATGCCGGGTAAAAATGCGCTCTCTTGGCTGCTATCCGCATCCAGCCTTCAGCCATAACTCTCAATAGAAAGGCGACCAACTTTTTGAAGTATCTGCTTCGTACTTTTATACACGCTCCTTCTACAGTAACGTAACCACAAAAGCGCGAGCAGAGCAGAAAGACAAATTCCTCATTGACACTAAATCCTTAGTTCGAGAATAAATTTAATATAAAACACCAGTTGACCAGCGTTGTCCTTTGCCACCGTTTCCAGTTCGGCTCACTTTCAGCAATCTCATGTGTCAGCATGAGCTATATGAACGAAGATTCAAATACGAACTTGTGGTGTGGCTGCGTCCTAATAAGAACGCTAGGTCATAGCCTAAACCCCTAACTTTTCTCGGTCTGTCATCCTGCCGGATGAAAATGCTCTCTCTCTGCTGCCAGAAACTATCAAACCTTAAGCCCTACCGCTCAGTATACAATCGACCAAGCATTTTACAGATCTATTTTCTACTTTTACACACGATCCGCCCAGAATTCCGTTACCACTAATGGCCGAGCAGGTCAGAACAGAAAGACAGAGCAGCGCCAGAGCAGATCATCATACCACCCGAGCAACGACAGCAAAGAGCAGCAGAGTCCCCCAGCAGCACGAGCAAAAGCACATTGCCCCTAGCACGCCAGCAGAGCAGAGCCTTGTCGCGACAAGGGCGAACATAGCAGTCTATGGGCAACCAAGCAGCACGACAGGAGCACAGCAGAGCGCCCGAGCAGGGCAAGGAGAACAGAGCAGAGCGACTGAGCAGACGGCATTTATCACGGCGAGCAGAGCAGAGTCCCCGATCACAGCCACCACAGCAGAGCAGCGGTCATGATCATCACGAGCAGAGCAGATATACAAATCCCTCATTGACACTGAATCCTTAGTCAAGAATTAATTTACTATAAAACACCAGTTGACCAGCGTTCTCCTTTACCACCGATTCCATTTCGTCTCACTTTCAGCAAACCCATCTAGCACCAGGAGGTAAGAACAGTTGTTGCCGCTGCGTCCCATGAATGTTCTCGTTCTCTTCCCATGCCGGGTAAAAATGCGCTCTCTTGGCTGCTATCCGCCTCCAGCCTTTAACCATAACTCTCAATAGAAAGGCGACCAACTGCTTCGTACTTTTATGCACGCTCCTTCCACAGTACCGTAACCACAAAAGCGCGAGCCGAGCAGACAGTCATTGACTCCGAATCCTTGGTCAAATATAAATTTAGTATAAAACACTAGTTGACTCATTCCTTTTTCAGCGTCGTCATTGCGGCTCACTTTCTTCAAACGCATTTGGCACCATTAGCAGAACAGAGAGCCCAAGCAGAGGGCCCTTATCACGACGAGCAGGGCAGAGAGAGACCGCGATCAGGGCAAGCATAGCAGTGCAGAGCGACCGAGCAGATCGACCGGAGTGGAGCAGAGCGCCCGAACATAACAAATCAGATCAGCGTCCCGAGCAGGGCAAACATGGCAGAGCAGATTAGAGCAGAGCGCCCGAGCAGGGTGAGCAGGTCACAGCAGCTTCCGCGAGCAGCGCAGATATATAAATATACAAATCACTCGGAAATTTACTTTAGAATACTGTAAGAATAAACTTACTATGAAACACTAGATGACCAGCGTTGTCCTTTCCCACCGTTTCCATTTCGACTAACTTTCAGCAAAATCATGTGGCACCATGAGGCGTATAAATGCAGATTCTAATAAGAACATTTCGGGACACTCCGTCCTAAAACGAACGCTGGGTCATAGCCAAAACCCATGAATGTTCTCGCTCTCTTCCCATGCCGGGTAAAAGTGCGCTCTCTTGGCTGCTATCCGCATCCAGCCTTCAGCCATAACTCTCAATAGAAAGGCGACCAACTTTTTGAAGTATCTGCTTCGTACTTTTATACACGCTCCTTCTACAGTAACGTAACCACAAAAGCGCGAGCAGAGCAGAAAGACAAATCCCTCATTGACACTGAATCCTTAGTTCGAGAATAAATTTAATATAAAACACCAGTTTACCAGCGTTGTCCTTTGCCACCGTTTCCAGTTCGGCTCACTTTCAGCAATCTCGTGTGGCAGCATGATCTATATGAACGAAGATTCAAATACGAACTTGTGGTGTGGCTGCGTCCTAATAAGAACGCTAGGTCATAGCCTAAACCCCTGAATTTTCTCGGTCTCTCGTACTGCCGGATGAAAATGCTCTCTTTGCAGCCAACAACATTCAAACCTTAAGCCCTACCCCTCAGTATACAATCGAACAAGCATTTTACAGATCTATTTTCTACTTTTACACACGATCCGCCCAGAATTCCGTTACCACTAATGGCCGAGCAGGTCAGAACAGAAAGACAGAGCAGCGCCAGAGCAGATCATCATACCACCCGAGCAACGACAGCAAAGAGCAGCAGAGTCCCCCAGCAGCACGAGCAAAAGCACATTGCCCCTAGCACGCCAGCAGAGCAGAGCCTTGTCGCGACAAGGGCGAACATAGCAGTCTATGGGCAACCAAGCAGCACGACAGGAGCACAGCAGAGCGCCCGAGCAGGGCAAGGAGAACAGAGCAGAGCGACTGAGCAGACGGCATTTATCACGGCGAGCAGAGCAGAGTCCCCGATCACAGCCACCACAGCAGAGCAGCGGTCATGATCAACACGAGCAGAGCAGATATACAAATCCCTCATTGACACTGAATCCTTAGTCAAGAATTAATTTACTATAAAACACCAGTTGACCAGCGTTCTCCTTTACCACCGTTTCCATTTCGTCTCACTTTCAGCAAACCCATCTAGCACCAGGAGGTAAGAACAGTTGTTGCCGCTGCGTCCCATGAATGTTCTCGCTCTCTTCCCATGCCGGGTAAAAATGCGCTCTCTTGGCTGCTATCCGCCTCCAGCCTTTAACCATAACTCTCAATAGAAAGGCGACCAACTGCTTCGTACTTTTATGCACGCTCCTTCCACAGTACCGTAACCACAAAAGCGCGAGCCGAGCAGACAGTCATTGACTCCGAATCCTTGGTCAAATATAAATTTAGTATAAAACACTAGTTGACTCATTCCTTTTTCAGCGTCGTCATTGCGGCTCACTTTCTTCAAACGCATTTGGCACCATTAGCAGAACAGAGAGCCCAAGCAGAGGGCCCTTATCACGACGAGCAGGGCAGAGAGAGACCGCGATCAGGGCAAGCATAGCAGTGCAGAGCGACCGAGCAGATCGACCGGAGTGGAGCAGAGCGCCCGAACATAACAAATCAGATCAGCGTCCCGAGCAGGGCAAACATGGCAGAGCAGATTAGAGCAGAGCGCCCGAGCAGGGTGAGCAGGTCACAGCAGCTTCCCCGAGCAGCGCAGATATATAAATATACAAATCACTCGGAAATTTACTTTAGAATACTGTAAGAATAAACTTACTATGAAACACTAGATGACCAGCGTTGTCCTTTGCCACCGTTTCCATTTCGACTAACCTTCAGCAAAATCATGTGGCACCATGAGGCGTATGAATGCAGATTCTAATAAGAACATTTCGGGACACTCCGTCCTAATAAGAACGCTGGGTCATAGCCAAAACACCGGAATGTTCTCGCTCTCTTCCTATGCCGGGTGAAAGTGCTCTCTCTTTGCTGCCATCCATGTCGAATCTTCAGCCATAAGCCTCAATAGAAAGGCGGACAAATATTTAATTGATCTATTTCCTACTTTTATACACGCTCCTTATACAGTAACGTAACCACAAAAGTGCGAGCAGAGCAGAAAGACAAATCCCTCATTGACACTGAATCCTTAGTTCGAGAATAAATTTAATATAAAACACCAGTTTACCAGCGTTGTCCTTTGCCACCGTTTCCAGTTCTGCTCACTTTCAGCAATCTCGTGTGGCAGCATGATCTATATGAACGAAGAATCAAATACGAAATTGTGGTGTCGCTGCGTCCTAATAAGAACGCTAGATCATAGCCTAAACCCCTGAATTTGCTCGGTCTCTCGTACAGCCGGATGAAAATGCTCTCTCTTTGCTGCCAGCAACATTCAAAACTTAAGCCCTACCCCTCAGTATACAATCGACCAAGCATTTTACAGATCTATTTTCTACTTTTACACACGATCCGCCCAGAATTCCGTTACCACTAATGGCCGAGCAGGTCAGAACAGAAAGACAGAGCAGCGCCAGAGCAGATCATCATACCACCCGAGCAACGACAGCAAAGAGCAGCAGAGTCCCCCAGCAGCACGAGCAAAAGCACATTGCCCCTAGCACGCCAGCAGAGCAGAGCCTTGTCGCGAGAAGGGCAAACATAGCAGTGTATGGTCAACCAAGCAGCACGACAGGAGCACAGCAGAGCGCCCGAGCACCGCGACCAGACTAGATAAGTGTCCCGAGCAGGGCAAGAACAGCGCAGAGCGACTGAGCAGACGGCATTTATCACGGCGAGCAGAGCAGAATCCCCGATCAGAGCCAGCACAGCAGAGCAGCGGTCATGATCAACACGAGCACAGCAGATATACAAATCCCTCATTGACACTGAATCCTTAGTCAAGAATTAATTTACTATAAAACACCAGTTGACCAGCGTTGTCCTTTACCACCGTTTCCATTTCGTCTCACTTTCCGCAAACTCATCTGGCACCGGGAGGCGTATGAATGAAGGTTCCAATAAGAACATTCGGTGCCGCTGCGTCCTAAAACGAACGCTGGGTCATAGCCAAAACCCATGAATGTTCTCGCTCTCTTCCCATGCCGGGTAAAAATGCGCTCTCTTGGCTGCTATCCGCATCCAGCCTTCAGCCATAACTCTCAATAGAAAGGCGACCAACTTTTTGAAGTATCTGCTTCGTACTTTTACACACGCTCCTTCCACAGTACCGTAACCACAAAAGCGCGAGCCGAGCAGATAGTCATTGACTCCGAATCCTTGGTCAAATATAAATTTAGTATAAAACACTAGTTGACTCATTCCTTTTTCAGCGTCGTCATTGCGGCTCACTTTCTTCAAACGCATTTGGCACCATTAGCAGAACAGAGAGTCCAAGCAGAGGGCCCTTATCATGACGAGCAGGGCAGAGACCGCGATCAGGGCAAGCATAGCAGTGCAGAGCGACCGAGCAGATCGACAGGAGCGGAGCGGAGCGCCCGAACGTAAAAAATCAGATCAGCGTCCCGAGCAGGGCAAACATGGCAGAGCAGATTAGAGCAGAGCGCCCGAGCAGGGTGAGCAGGTCACAGCAGATTCCGCGAGCAGCGCAGATATATAAATATACAAATCACTCGGAAATTTACTTTAGAATACTGTAAGAATAAACTTACTATGAAACACTAGATGACCAGCGTTGTCCTTTGCCACCGTTTCCATTTCGACTAACCTTCAGCAAAATCATGTGGCACCATGAGGCGTATGAATGCAGATTCTAATAAGAACATTTCGGGACACTCCGTCCTAATAAGAACGCTGGGTCATAGCCAAAACACCGGAATGTTCTCGCTCTCTTCCTATGCCGGGTGAAAGTGCTCTCTCTTTGCTGCCATCCATGTCGAATCTTCAGCCATAAGCCTCAATAGAAAGGCGGACAAATATTTAATTGATCTATTTCCTACTTTTATACACGCTCCTTATACAGTAACGTAACCACAAAAGTGCGAGCAGAGCAGAAAGACAAATCCCTCATTGACACTGAATCCTTAGTTCGAGAATAAATTTAATATAAAACACCAGTTTACCAGCGTTGTCCTTTGCCACCGTTTCCAGTTCTGTTCACTTTCAGCAATCTCGTGTGGCAGCATGATCTATATGAACGAAGAATCAAATACGAAATTGTGGTGTCGCTGCGTCCTAATAAGAACGCTAGATCATAGCCTAAACCCCTGAATTTGCTCGGTCTCTCGTACAGCCGGATGAAAATGCTCTCTCTTTGCTGCCAGCAACATTCAAATCTTAAGCCCTACCTCTCAGTATACAATCGACCAAGCATTTTACAGATCTATTTTCTACTTTTACACACGATCCGCGCAGAATTCCGTTACCACTAATAGCCGAGAAGGTCAGAACAGAAAGGCAGAGCAGCGCAAGAGCAGATCAAGATACCACCCGAGAAACGACAGCAAAGAACAGCAGAGTCCCCCAGCAGCACGAGCAAAAGCACATTGCCCCTAGCACGCCAGCAGAGCAGAGCCTTGTCGCGAGAAGGGCAAACATAGCAGTGTATCGGCAACCAAGCAGCACGACAGGAGCACAGCAGAGTGCCCGAGCAGACCAGATAAGTGTCCCGAGCAGGGCAAGGAGAACAGAGCAGAGCGACTGAGCAGACGGCATTTATCACGGCGAGCAGAGCAGAGTCCCCGATCAGAGCCAGCACAGCAGAGCAGCGGTCATGATCAACACGAGCACAGCAGATATACAAATCCCTCATTGACACTGAATCCTTAGTCAAGAATTAATTTACTATAAAACACCAGTTGACCAGCGTTGTCCTTTACCACCGTTTCCATTTCGTCTCACTTTCAGCAAACTCATGTGGCACCAGGAGGCGGATGAATGAAGGTTCCAATAAGAACATTTGGTGCCGCTGCGTCCTAAAACGAACGCTGGGTCATAGCCAAAACCCATGAATGTTCTCGCTCTCTTCCCATGCCGGGTAAAAGTGCGCTCTCTTGGCTGCTATCCGCATCCAGCCTTCAGCCATAACTCTCAATAGAAAGGCGACCAACTTTTTGAAGTATCTGCTTCGTACTTTTATACACGCTCCTTCTACAGTAACGTAACCACAAAAGCGCGAGCAGAGCAGAAAGACAAATTCCTCATTGACACTAAATCCTTAGTTCGAGAATAAATTTAATATAAAACACCAGTTGACCAGCGTTGTCCTTTGCCACCGTTTCCAGTTCGGCTCACTTTCAGCAATCTCATGTGTCAGCATGAGCTATATGAACGAAGATTCAAATACGAACTTGTGTTGTGGCTGCGTCCTAATAAGAACGCTAGGTCATAGCCTAAACCCCTAACTTTTCTCGGTCTGTCATCCTGCCGGATGAAAATGCTCTCTCTCTGCTGCCAGAAACTATCAAACCTTAAGCCCTACCGCTCAGTATACAATCGACCAAGCATTTTACAGATCTATTTTCTACTTTTACACACGATCCGCCCAGAATTCCGTTACCACTAATGGCCGAGCAGGTCAGAACAGAAAGACAGAGCAGCGCCAGAGCAGATCATCATACCACCCGAGCAACGACAGCAAAGAACAGCAGAGTCCCCCAGCAGCACGAGCAAAACCACATTGCCCCTAGCACGCCAGCAGAGCAGAGCCTTGTCGCGAGAAGGGCAAACATAGCAGTGTATGGGCAACCAAGCAGCACGACAGGAGCACAGCAGAGCGCCCGAGCAGACCAGATAAGTGTCCCGAGCAGGGCAAGGAGAACAGAGCAGAGCGACTGAGCAGACGGCATTTATCACGGCGAGCAGAGCAGAGTCCCCGATCACAGCCAGCACAGCAGAGCAGCGGTCATGATCAACACGAGCAGAGCAGATATACAAATCCCTCATTGACACTGAATCCTTAGTCAAGAATTAATTTACTATAAAACACCAGTTGACCAGCGTTGTCCTTTACCACCGTTTCCATTTCGTCTCACTTTCAGCAAACTGATCTGACACCGGGAGGCGTATGAATGCAGGTTCCAATAAGAACATTTGGTGCCGCTGCGTCCTAAAACGAACGCTGGGTCATAGCCAAAACCCATGAATGTTCTCGCTCTCTTCCCATGCCGGGTAAAAATGCGCTCTCTTGGCTGCTATCCGCATCCAGCCTTCAGCCATAACTCTCAATAGAAAGGCGACCAACTTTTTGAAGTATCTGCTTCGTACTTTTACACACGCTCCTTCCACAGTACCGTAACCACAAAAGCGCGAGCCGAGCAGATAGTCATTGACTCCGAATCCTTGGTCAAATATAAATTTAGTATAAAACACTAGTTGACTCATTCCTTTTTCAGCGTCGTCATTGCGGCTCACTTTCTTCAAACGCATTTGGCACCATTAGCAGAACAGAGAGTCCAAGCAGAGGGCCCTTATCACGACGAGCAGGGCAGAGAGAGACCGCGATCAGGGCAAGCATAGCAGTGCAGAGCGACCGAGCAGATCGACAGGAGCGGAGCGGAGCGCCCGAACGTAACAAATCAGATCAGCGTCCCGAGCAGGGCAAACATGGCAGAGCAGATTAGAGCAGAGCGCCCGAGCAGGGTGAGCAGGTCACAGCAGCTTCCGCGAGCAGCGCAGATATATAAATATACAAATCACTCGGAAATTTACTTTAGAATACTGTAAGAATAAACTTACTATGAAACACTAGATGACCAGCGTTGTCCTTTGCCACCGTTTCCATTTCGACTAACCTTCAGCAAAATCATGTGGCACCATGAGGCGTATGAATGCAGATTCTAATAAGAACATTTCGGGACACTCCGTCCTAATAAGAACGCTGGGTCATAGCCAAAACACCGGAATGTTCTCGCTCTCTTCCTATGCCGGGTGAAAGTGCTCTCTCTTTGCTGCCATCCATGTCGAATCTTCAGCCATAAGCCTCAATAGAAAGGCGGACAAATATTTAATAGATCTATTTCCTACTTTTATACACGCTCCTTCTACAGTAACGTAACCACAAAAGCGCGAGCAGAGCAGAAAGACAAATCCCTCATTGACACTGAATCCTTAGTTCGAGAATAAATTTAATATAAAACACCAGTTTACCAGCGTTGTCCTTTGCCACCGTTTCCAGTTCTGCTCACTTTCAGCAATCTCGTGTGGCAGCATGATCTATATGAACGAAGAATCAAATACGAAATTGTGGTGTCGCTGCGTCCTAATAAGAACGCTAGATCATAGCCTAAACCCCTGAATTTGCTCGGTCTCTCGTACAGCCGGATGAAAATGCTCTCTCTTTGCTGCCAGCAACATTCAAATCTTAAGCCCTACCTCTCAGTATACAATCGACCAAGCATTTTACAGATCTATTTTCTACTTTTACACACGATCCGCGCAGAATTCCGTTACCACTAATAGCCGAGAAGGTCAGAACAGAAAGGCAGAGCAGCGCAAGAGCAGATCAAGATACCACCCGAGAAACGACAGCAAAGAACAGCAGAGTCCCCCAGCAGCACGAGCAAAAGCACATTGCCCCTAGCACGCCAGCAGAGCAGAGCCTTGTCGCGAGAAGGGCAAACATAGCAGTGTATCGGCAACCAAGCAGCACGACAGGAGCACAGCAGAGTGCCCGAGCAGACCAGATAAGTGTCCCGAGCAGGGCAAGGAGAACAGAGCAGAGCGACTGAGCAGACGGCATTTATCACGGCGAGCAGAGCAGAGTCCCCGATCAGATCCAGCACAGCAGAGCAGCGGTCATGATCAACACGAGCACAGCAGATATACAAATCCCTCATTGACACTGAATCCTTAGTCAAGAATTAATTTACTATAAAACACCAGTTGACCAGCGTTGTCCTTTACCACCGTTTCCATTTCGTCTCACTTTCAGCAAACTCATGTGGCACCAGGAGGCGGATGAATGAAGGTTCCAATAAGAACATTTGGTGCCGCTGCGTCCTAAAACGAACGCTGGGTCATAGCCAAAACCCATGAATGTTCTCGCTCTCTTCCCATGCCGGGTAAAAGTGCGCTCTCTTGGCTGCTATCCGCATCCAGCCTTCAGCCATAACTCTCAATAGAAAGGCGACCAACTTTTTGAAGTATCTGCTTCGTACTTTTATACACGCTCCTTCTACAGTAACGTAACCACAAAAGCGCGAGCAGAGCAGAAAGACAAATCCCTCATTGACACTGAATCCTTAGTTCGAGAATAAATTTAATATAAAACACCAGTTTACCAGCGTTGTCCTTTGCCACCGTTTCCAGTTCGGCTCACTTTCAGCAATCTCATGTGTCAGCATGAGCTATATGAACGAAGATTCAAATACGAACTTGTGGTGTGGCTGCGTCCTAATAAGAACGCTAGGTCATAGCCTAAACCCCTGAATTTTCTCGGTCTCTCGTACTGCCGGATGAAAATGCTCTCTTTGCAGCCAGCAACATTCAAACCTTAAGCCCTACCCCTCAGTATACAATCGACCAAGCATTTTACAGATCTATTTTCTACTTTTACACACGATCCGCCCAGAATTCCGTTACCACTAATGGCCGAGCAGGTCAGAACAGAAAGACAGAGCAGCGCCAGAGCAGATCATCATACCACCCGAGCAACGACAGCAAAGAGCAGCAGAGTCCCCCAGCAGCACGAGCAAAAGCACATTGCCCCTAGCACGCCAGCAGAGCAGAGCCTTGTCGCGACAAGGGCGAACATAGCAGTCTATGGGCAACCAAGCAGCACGACAGGAGCACAGCAGAGCGCCCGAGCAGGGCAAGGAGAACAGAGCAGAGCGACTGAGCAGACGGCATTTATCACGGCGAGCAGAGCAGAGTCCCCGATCAGAGCCAGCACAGCAGAGCAGCGGTCATGATCAACACGAGCAGAGCAGATATACAAATCCCTCATTGACACTGAATCCTTAGTCAAGAATTAATTTACTATAAAACACCAGTTGACCAGCGTTCTCCTTTACCACCGTTTCCATTTCGTCTCACTTTCAGCAAACCCATCTAGCACCAGGAGGTAAGAACAGTTGTTGCCGCTGCGTCCCATGAATGTTCTCGCTCTCTTCCCATGCCGGGTAAAAATGCGCTCTCTTGGATGCTATCCGCCTCCAGCCTTTAACCATAACTCTCAATAGAAAGGCGACCAACTGCTTCGTACTTTTACACACGCTCCTTCCACAGTACCGTAACCACAAAAGCGCGAGCCGAGCAGACAGTCATTGACTCCGAATCCTTGGTCAAATATAAATTTAGTATAAAACACTAGTTGACTCATTCCTTTTTCAGCGTCGTCATTGCGGCTCACTTTCTTCAAACGCATTTGGCACCATTAGCAGAACAGAGAGCCCAAGCAGAGGGCCCTTATCACGACGAGCAGGGCAGGGACCGCGATCAGGGCAAGCATAGCAGTGCAGATCGACCGAGCAGATCGACCGGAGTGGAGCAGAGCGCCCGAACATAACAAATCAGATCAGCGTCCCGAGCAGGGCAAACATGGCAGAGCAGATTAGAGCAGAGCGCCCGAGCAGGGTGAGCAGGTCACAGCAGCTTCCCCGAGCAGCGCAGATATATAAATATACAAATCACTCGGAAATTTACTTTAGAATACTGTAAGAATAAACTTACTATGAAACACTAGATGACCAGCGTTGTCCTTTGCCACCGTTTCCATTTCGACTAACTTTCAGCAAAATCATGTGGCACCATGAGGCGTATGAATGCAGATTCTAATAAGAACATTTCGGGACACTCCGTCCTAATAAGAACGCTGGGTCATAGCCAAAACACCGGAATGTTCTCGCTCTCTTCCTATGCCGGGTGAAAGTGCTCTCTCTTTGCTGCCATCCATGTCGAATCTTCACCCATAAGCCTCAATAGAAAGGCGGACAAATATTTTATAGATCTATTTCCTACTTTTATACACGCTCCTTCTACAGTAACGTAACCACAAAAGCGCGAGCAGAGCAGAAAGACAAATCCCTCATTGACACTGAATCCTTAGTTCGAGAATAAATTTAATATAAAACACCAGTTTACCAGCGTTGTCCTTTGCCACCGTTTCCAGTTCGGCTCACTTTCAGCAATCTCGTGTGGCAGCATGATCTATATGAACGAAGAATCAAATACGAAATTGTGATGTCGCTGCGTCCTAATAAGAACGCCAGGTCATAGCCTAAACCCCTGAATTTTCTCGGTCTCTCGTACTGCCGGATGAAAATGCTCTCTCTTTGCTGCCAGCAACATTCAAAACTTAAGCCCTACCCCTCAGTATACAATCGACCAAGCATTTTACAGATCTATTTTCTACTTTTACACACGATCCGCCCAGAATTCCGTTACCACTAATGGCCGAGCAGGTCAGAACAGAAAGACAGAGCAGCGCCAGAGCAGATCATCATACCACCCGAGCAACGACAGCAAAGAGCAGCAGAGTCCCCCAGCAGCACGAGCAAAAGCACATTGCCCCTAGCACGCCAGCAGAGCAGAGCCTTGTCGCGAGAAGGGCAAACATAGCAGTGTATGGTCAACCAAGCAGCACGACAGGAGCACAGCAGAGCGCCCGAGCACCGCGACCAGACTAGATAAGTGTCCCGAGCAGGGCAAGAACAGCGCAGAGCGACTGAGCAGACGGCATTTATCACGGCGAGCAGAGCAGAATCCCCGATCAGAGCCAGCACAGCAGAGCAGCGGTCATGATCAACACGAGCACAGCAGATATACAAATCCCTCATTGACACTGAATCCTTAGTCAAGAATTAATTTACTATAAAACACCAGTTGACCAGCGTTGTCCTTTACCACCGTTTCCATTTCGTCTCACTTTCCGCAAACTCATCTGGCACCGGGAGGCGTATGAATGAAGGTTCCAATAAGAACATTCGGTGCCGCTGCGTCCTAAAACGAACGCTGGGTCATAGCCAAAACCCATGAATGTTCTCGCTCTCTTCCCATGCCGGGTAAAAATGCGCTCTCTTGGCTGCTATCCGCATCCAGCCTTCAGCCATAACTCTCAATAGAAAGGCGACCAACTTTTTGAAGTATCTGCTTCGTACTTTTACACACGCTCCTTCCACAGTACCGTAACCACAAAAGCGCGAGCCGAGCAGATAGTCATTGACTCCGAATCCTTGGTCAAATATAAATTTAGTATAAAACACTAGTTGACTCATTCCTTTTTCAGCGTCGTCATTGCGGCTCACTTTCTTCAAACGCATTTGGCACCATTAGCAGAACAGAGAGTCCAAGCAGAGGGCCCTTATCATGACGAGCAGGGCAGAGACCGCGATCAGGGCAAGCATAGCAGTGCAGAGCGACCGAGCAGATCGACAGGAGCGGAGCGGAGCGCCCGAACGTAAAAAATCAGATCAGCGTCCCGAGCAGGGCAAACATGGCAGAGCAGATTAGAGCAGAGCGCCCGAGCAGGGTGAGCAGGTCACAGCAGATTCCGCGAGCAGCGCAGATATATAAATATACAAATCACTCGGAAATTTACTTTAGAATACTGTAAGAATAAACTTACTATGAAACACTAGATGACCAGCGTTGTCCTTTGCCACCGTTTCCATTTCGACTAACCTTCAGCAAAATCATGTGGCACCATGAGGCGTATGAATGCAGATTCTAATAAGAACATTTCGGGACACTCCGTCCTAATAAGAACGCTGGGTCATAGCCAAAACACCGGAATGTTCTCGCTCTCTTCCTATGCCGGGTGAAAGTGCTCTCTCTTTGCTGCCATCCATGTCGAATCTTCAGCCATAAGCCTCAATAGAAAGGCGGACAAATATTTAATTGATCTATTTCCTACTTTTATACACGCTCCTTATACAGTAACGTAACCACAAAAGTGCGAGCAGAGCAGAAAGACAAATCCCTCATTGACACTGAATCCTTAGTTCGAGAATAAATTTAATATAAAACACCAGTTTACCAGCGTTGTCCTTTGCCACCGTTTCCAGTTCTGCTCACTTTCAGCAATCTCGTGTGGCAGCATGATCTATATGAACGAAGATTCAAATACGAACTTGTGTTGTGGCTGCGTCCTAATAAGAACGCTAGGTCATAGCCTAAACCCCTAACTTTTCTCGGTCTGTCATCCTGCCGGATGAAAATGCTCTCTCTCTGCTGCCAGAAACTATCAAACCTTAAGCCCTACCGCTCAGTATACAATCGACCAAGCATTTTACAGATCTATTTTCTACTTTTACACACGATCCGCCCAGAATTCCGTTACCACTAATGGCCGAGCAGGTCAGAACAGAAAGACAGAGCAGCGCCAGAGCAGATTATCATACCACCCGAGCAACGACAGCAAAGAACAGCAGAGTCCCCCAGCAGCACGAGCAAAACCACATTGCCCCTAGCACGCCAGCAGAGCAGAGCCTTGTCGCGAGAAGGGCAAACATAGCAGTGTATGGGCAACCAAGCAGCACGACAGGAGCACAGCAGAGCGCCCGAGCAGACCAGATAAGTGTCCCGAGCAGGGCAAGGAGAACAGAGCAGAGCGACTGAGCAGACGGCATTTATCACGGCGAGCAGAGCAGAGTCCCCGATCACAGCCAGCACAGCAGAGCAGCGGTCATGATCAACACGAGCACAGCAGATATACAAATCCCTCATTGACACTGAATCCTTAGTCAAGAATTAATTTACAATAAAACACCAGTTGACCAGCGTTGTCCTTTACCACCGTTTCCATTTCGTCTCACTTTCAGCAAACTCATCTGACACCGGGAGGCGTATGAATGCAGGTTCCAATAAGAACATTTGGTGCCGCTGCGTCCTAAAACGAACGCTGGGTCATAGCCAAAACCCATGAATGTTCTCGCTCTCTTCCCATGCCGGGTAAAAATGCGCTCTCTTGGCTGCTATCCGCATCCAGCCTTCAGCCATAACTCTCAATAGAAAGGCGACCAACTTTTTGAAGTATCTGCTTCGTACTTTTATACACGCTCCTTCTACAGTAACGTAACCACAAAAGCGCGAGCAGAGCAGAAAGACAAATTCCTCATTGACACTAAATCCTTAGTTCGAGAATAAATTTAATATAAAACACCAGTTGACCAGCGTTGTCCTTTGCCACCGTTTCCAGTTCGGCTCACTTTCAGCAATCTCATGTGTCAGCATGAGCTATATGAACGAAGATTCAAATACGAACTTGTGGTGTGGCTGCGTCCTAATAAGAACGCTAGGTCATAGCCTAAACCCCTAACTTTTCTCGGTCTGTCATCCTGCCGGATGAAAATGCTCTCTCTCTGCTGCCAGAAACTATCAAACCTTAAGCCCTACCGCTCAGTATACAATCGACCAAGCATTTTACAGATCTATTTTCTACTTTTACACACGATCCGCGCAGAATTCCGTTACCACTAATAGCCGAGAAGGTCAGAACAGAAAGGCAGAGCAGCGCAAGAGCAGATCAAGATACCACCCGAGAAACGACAGCAAAGAACAGCAGAGTCCCCCAGCAGCACGAGCAAAAGCACATTGCCCCTAGCACGCCAGCAGAGCAGAGCCTTGTCGCGAGAAGGGCAAACATAGCAGTGTATCGGCAACCAAGCAGCACGACAGGAGCACAGCAGAGTGCCCGAGCAGACCAGATAAGTGTCCCGAGCAGGGCAAGGAGAACAGAGCAGAGCGACTGAGCAGACGGCATTTATCACGGCGAGCAGAGCAGAGTCCCCGATCAGAGCCAGCACAGCAGAGCAGCGGTCATGATCAACACGAGCACAGCAGATATACAAATCCCTCATTGACACTGAATCCTTAGTCAAGAATTAATTTACTATAAAACACCAGTTGACCAGCGTTGTCCTTTACCACCGTTTCCATTTCGTCTCACTTTCAGCAAACTCATGTGGCACCAGGAGGCGGATGAATGAAGGTTCCAATAAGAACATTTGGTGCCGCTGCGTCCTAAAACGAACGCTGGGTCATAGCCAAAACCCATGAATGTTCCCGCTCTCTTCCCATGCCGGGTAAAAGTGCGCTCTCTTGGCTGCTATCCGCATCCAGCCTTCAGCCATAACTCTCAATAGAAAGGCGACCAACTTTTTGAAGTATCTGCTTCGTACTTTTATACACGCTCCTTCTACAGTAACGTAACCACAAAAGCGCGAGCAGAGCAGAAAGACAAATCCCTCATTGACACTGAATCCTTAGTTCGAGAATAAATTTAATATAAAACACCATTTTACCAGCGTTGTCCTTTGCCACCGTTTCCAGTTCGGCTCACTTTCAGCAATCTCGTGTGGCAGCATGATCTATATGAACGAAGATTCAAATACGAACTTGTGGTGTGGCTGCGTCTTAATAAGAACGCTAGGTCATAGCCTAAACCCCTGAATTTTCTCGGTCTCTCGTACTGCCGGATGAAAATGCTCTCTTTGCAGCCAGCAACATTCAAACCTTAAGCCCTACCCCTCAGTATACAATCGAACAAGCATTTTACAGATCTATTTTCTACTTTTACACACGATCCGCCCAGAATTCCGTTACCACTAATGGCCGAGCAGGTCAGAACAGAAAGACAGAGCAGCGCCAGAGCAGATCATCATACCACCCGAGCAACGACAGCAAAGAGCAGCAGAGTCCCCCAGCAGCACGAGCAAAAGCACATTGCCCCTAGCACGCCAGCAGAGCAGAGCCTTGTCGCGACAAGGGCGAACATAGCAGTCTATGGGCAACCAAGCAGCACGACAGGAGCACAGCAGAGCGCCCGAGCAGGGCAAGGAGAACAGAGCAGAGCGACTGAGCAGACGGCATTTATCACGGCGAGCAGAGCAGAGTCCCCGATCACAGCCACCACAGCAGAGCAGCGGTCATGATCATCACGAGCAGAGCAGATATACAAATCCCTCATTGACACTGAATCCTTAGTCAAGAATTAATTTACTATAAAACACCAGTTGACCAGCGTTCTCCTTTACCACCGATTCCATTTCGTCTCACTTTCAGCAAACCCATCTAGCACCAGGAGGTAAGAACAGTTGTTGCCGCTGCGTCCCATGAATGTTCTCGTTCTCTTCCCATGCCGGGTAAAAATGCGCTCTCTTGGCTGCTATCCGCCTCCAGCCTTTAACCATAACTCTCAATAGAAAGGCGACCAACTGCTTCGTACTTTTATGCACGCTCCTTCCACAGTACCGTAACCACAAAAGCGCGAGCCGAGCAGACAGTCATTGACTCCGAATCCTTGGTCAAATATAAATTTAGTATAAAACACTAGTTGACTCATTCCTTTTTCAGCGTCGTCATTGCGGCTCACTTTCTTCAAACGCATTTGGCACCATTAGCAGAACAGAGAGCCCAAGCAGAGGGCCCTTATCACGACGAGCAGGGCAGAGAGAGACCGCGATCAGGGCAAGCATAGCAGTGCAGAGCGACCGAGCAGATCGACCGGAGTGGAGCAGAGCGCCCGAACATAACAAATCAGATCAGCGTCCCGAGCAGGGCAAACATGGCAGAGCAGATTAGAGCAGAGCGCCCGAGCAGGGTGAGCAGGTCACAGCAGCTTCCCCGAGCAGCGCAGATATATAAATATACAAATCACTCGGAAATTTACTTTAGAATACTGTAAGAATAAACTTACTATGAAACACTAGATGACCAGCGTTGTCCTTTCCCACCGTTTCCATTTCGACTAACTTTCAGCAAAATCATGTGGCACCATGAGGCGTATGAATGCAGATTCTAATAAGAACATTTCGGGACACTCCGTCCTAAAACGAACGCTGGGTCATAGCCAAAACCCATGAATGTTCTCGCTCTCTTCCCATGCCGGGTAAAAGTGCGCTCTCTTGGCTGCTATCCGCATCCAGCCTTCAGCCATAACTCTCAATAGAAAGGCGACCAACTTTTTGAAGTATCTGCTTCGTACTTTTATACACGCTCCTTCTACAGTAACGTAACCACAAAAGCGCGAGCAGAGCAGAAAGACAAATCCCTCATTGACACTGAATCCTTAGTTCGAGAATAAATTTAATATAAAACACCAGTTTACCAGCGTTGTCCTTTGCCACCGTTTCCAGTTCGGCTCACTTTCAGCAATCTCGTGTGGCAGCATGATCTATATGAACGAAGATTCAAATACGAACTTGTGGTGTGGCTGCGTCTTAATAAGAACGCTAGGTCATAGCCTAAACCCCTGAATTTTCTCGGTCTCTCGTACTGCCGGATGAAAATGCTCTCTTTGCAGCCAACAACATTCAAACCTTAAGCCCTACCCCTCAGTATACAATCGAACAAGCATTTTACAGATCTATTTTCTACTTTTACACACGATCCGCCCAGAATTCCGTTACCACTAATGGCCGAGCAGGTCAGAACAGAAAGACAGAGCAGCGCCAGAGCAGATCATCATACCACCCGAGCAACGACAGCAAAGAGCAGCAGAGTCCCCCAGCAGCACGAGCAAAAGCACATTGCCCCTAGCACGCCAGCAGAGCAGAGCCTTGTCGCGACAAGGGCGAACATAGCAGTCTATGGGCAACCAAGCAGCACGACAGGAGCACAGCAGAGCGCCCGAGCAGGGCAAGGAGAACAGAGCAGAGCGACTGAGCAGACGGCATTTATCACGGCGAGCAGAGCAGAGTCCCCGATCACAGCCACCACAGCAGAGCAGCGGTCATGATCAACACGAGCAGAGCAGATATACAAATCCCTCATTGACACTGAATCCTTAGTCAAGAATTAATTTACTATAAAACACCAGTTGACCAGCGTTCTCCTTTACCACCGTTTCCATTTCGTCTCACTTTCAGCAAACCCATCTAGCACCAGGAGGTAAGAACAGTTGTTGCCGCTGCGTCCCATGAATGTTCTCGCTCTCTTCCCATGCCGGGTAAAAATGCGCTCTCTTGGCTGCTATCCGCCTCCAGCCTTTAACCATAACTCTCAATAGAAAGGCGACCAACTGCTTCGTACTTTTATGCACGCTCCTTCCACAGTACCGTAACCACAAAAGCGCGAGCCGAGCAGACAGTCATTGACTCCGAATCCTTGGTCAAATATAAATTTAGTATAAAACACTAGTTGACTCATTCCTTTTTCAGCGTCGTCATTGCGGCTCACTTTCTTCAAACGCATTTGGCACCATTAGCAGAACAGAGAGCCCAAGCAGAGGGCCCTTATCACGACGAGCAGGGCAGAGAGAGACCGCGATCAGGGCAAGCATAGCAGTGCAGAGCGACCGAGCAGATCGACCGGAGTGGAGCAGAGCGCCCGAACATAACAAATCAGATCAGCGTCCCGAGCAGGGCAAACATGGCAGAGCAGATTAGAGCAGAGCGCCCGAGCAGGGTGAGCAGGTCACAGCAGCTTCCCCGAGCAGCGCAGATATATAAATATACAAATCACTCGGAAATTTACTTTAGAATACTGTAAGAATAAACTTACTATGAAACACTAGATGACCAGCGTTGTCCTTTGCCACCGTTTCCATTTCGACTAACTTTCAGCAAAATCATGTGGCACCATGAGGCGTATGAATGCAGATTCTAATAAGAACATTTCGGGACACTCCGTCCTAATAAGAACGCTGGGTCATAGCCAAAACACCGGAATGTTCTCGCTCTCTTCCTATGCCGGGTGAAAGTGCTCTCTCTTTGCTGCCATCCATGTCGAATCTTCACCCATGAGCCTCAATAGAAAGGCGGACAAATATTTTATAGATCTATTTCCTACTTTTATACACGCTCCTTCTACAGTAACGTAACCACAAAAGCGCGAGCAGAGCAGAAAGACAAATCCCTCATTGACACTGAATCCTTAGTTCGAGAATAAATTTAATATAAAACACCAGTTTACCAGCGTTGTCCTTTGCCACCGTTTCCAGTTCGGCTCACTTTCAGCAATCTCGTGTGGCAGCATGATCTATATGAACGAAGAATCAAATACGAAATTGTGATGTCGCTGCGTCCTAATAAGAACGCCAGGTCATAGCCTAAACCCCTGAATTTTCTCGGTCTCTCGTACTGCCGGATGAAAATGCTCTCTCTTTGCTGCCAGCAACATTCAAAACTTAAGCCCTACCCCTCAGTATACAATCGACCAAGCATTTTACAGATCTATTTTCTACTTTTACACACGATCCGCCCAGAATTCCGTTACCACTAATGGCCGAGCAGGTCAGAACAGAAAGACAGAGCAGCGCCAGAGCAGATCATCATACCACCCGAGCAACGACAGCAAAGAGCAGCAGAGTCCCCCAGCAGCACGAGCAAAAGCACATTGCCCCTAGCACGCCAGCAGAGCAGAGCCTTGTCGCGAGAAGGGCAAACATAGCAGTGTATGGTCAACCAAGCAGCACGACAGGAGCACAGCAGAGCGCCCGAGCACCGCGACCAGACTAGATAAGTGTCCCGAGCAGGGCAAGAACAGCGCAGAGCGACTGAGCAGACGGCATTTATCACGGCGAGCAGAGCAGAATCCCCGATCAGAGCCAGCACAGCAGAGCAGCGGTCATGATCAACACGAGCACAGCAGATATACAAATCCCTCATTGACACTGAATCCTTAGTCAAGAATTAATTTACTATAAAACACCAGTTGACCAGCGTTGTCCTTTACCACCGTTTCCATTTCGTCTCACTTTCCGCAAACTCATCTGGCACCGGGAGGCGTATGAATGAAGGTTCCAATAAGAACATTCGGTGCCGCTGCGTCCTAAAACGAACGCTGGGTCATAGCCAAAACCCATGAATGTTCTCGCTCTCTTCCCATGCCGGGTAAAAATGCGCTCTCTTGGCTGCTATCCGCATCCAGCCTTCAGCCATAACTCTCAATAGAAAGGCGACCAACTTTTTGAAGTATCTGCTTCGTACTTTTACACACGCTCCTTCCACAGTACCGTAACCACAAAAGCGCGAGCCGAGCAGATAGTCATTGACTCCGAATCCTTGGTCAAATATAAATTTAGTATAAAACACTAGTTGACTCATTCCTTTTTCAGCGTCGTCATTGCGGCTCACTTTCTTCAAACGCATTTGGCACCATTAGCAGAACAGAGAGTCCAAGCAGAGGGCCCTTATCATGACGAGCAGGGCAGAGACCGCGATCAGGGCAAGCATAGCAGTGCAGAGCGACCGAGCAGATCGACAGGAGCGGAGCGGAGCGCCCGAACGTAACAAATCAGATCAGCGTCCCGAGCAGGGCAAACATGGCAGAGCAGATTAGAGCAGAGCGCCCGAGCAGGGTGAGCAGGTCACAGCAGATTCCGCGAGCAGCGCAGATATATAAATATACAAATCACTCGGAAATTTACTTTAGAATACTGTAAGAATAAACTTACTATGAAACACTAGATGACCAGCGTTGTCCTTTGCCACCGTTTCCATTTCGACTAACCTTCAGCAAAATCATGTGGCACCATGAGGCGTATGAATGCAGATTCTAATAAGAACATTTCGGGACACTCCGTCCTAATAAGAACGCTGGGTCATAGCCAAAACACCGGAATGTTCTCGCTCTCTTCCTATGCCGGGTGAAAGTGCTCTCTCTTTGCTGCCATCCATGTCGAATCTTCAGCCATAAGCCTCAATAGAAAGGCGGACAAATATTTAATTGATCTATTTCCTACTTTTATACACGCTCCTTATACAGTAACGTAACCACAAAAGTGCGAGCAGAGCAGAAAGACAAATCCCTCATTGACACTGAATCCTTAGTTCGAGAATAAATTTAATATAAAACACCAGTTTACCAGCGTTGTCCTTTGCCACCGTTTCCAGTTCTGCTCACTTTCAGCAATCTCGTGTGGCAGCATGATCTATATGAACGAAGAATCAAATACGAAATTGTGGTGTCGCTGCGTCCTAATAAGAACGCTAGATCATAGCCTAAACCCCTGAATTTGCTCGGTCTCTCGTACAGCCGGATGAAAATGCTCTCTCTTTGCTGCCAGCAACATTCAAATCTTAAGCCCTACCTCTCAGTATACAATCGACCAAGCATTTTACAGATCTATTTTCTACTTTTACACACGATCCGCGCAGAATTCCGTTACCACTAATAGCCGAGAAGGTCAGAACAGAAAGGCAGAGCAGCGCAAGAGCAGATCAAGATACCACCCGAGAAACGACAGCAAAGAACAGCAGAGTCCCCCAGCAGCACGAGCAAAAGCACATTGCCCCTAGCACGCCAGCAGAGCAGAGCCTTGTCGCGAGAAGGGCAAACATAGCAGTGTATCGGCAACCAAGCAGCACGACAGGAGCACAGCAGAGTGCCCGAGCAGACCAGATAAGTGTCCCGAGCAGGGCAAGGAGAACAGAGCAGAGCGACTGAGCAGACGGCATTTATCACGGCGAGCAGAGCAGAGTCCCCGATCAGAGCCAGCACAGCAGAGCAGCGGTCATGATCAACACGAGCACAGCAGATATACAAATCCCTCATTGACACTGAATCCTTAGTCAAGAATTAATTTACTATAAAACACCAGTTGACCAGCGTTGTCCTTTACCACCGTTTCCATTTCGTCTCACTTTCAGCAAACTCATGTGGCACCAGGAGGCGGATGAATGAAGGTTCCAATAAGAACATTTGGTGCCGCTGCGTCCTAAAACGAACGCTGGGTCATAGCCAAAACCCATGAATGTTCTCGCTCTCTTCCCATGCCGGGTAAAAGTGCGCTCTCTTGGCTGCTATCCGCATCCAGCCTTCAGCCATAACTCTCAATAGAAAGGCGACCAACTTTTTGAAGTATCTGCTTCGTACTTTTATACACGCTCCTTCTACAGTAACGTAACCACAAAAGCGCGAGCAGAGCAGAAAGACAAATTCCTCATTGACACTAAATCCTTAGTTCGAGAATAAATTTAATATAAAACACCAGTTGACCAGCGTTGTCCTTTGCCACCGTTTCCAGTTCGGCTCACTTTCAGCAATCTCATGTGTCAGCATGAGCTATATGAACGAAGATTCAAATACGAACTTGTGTTGTGGCTGCGTCCTAATAAGAACGCTAGGTCATAGCCTAAACCCCTAACTTTTCTCGGTCTGTCATCCTGCCGGATGAAAATGCTCTCTCTCTGCTGCCAGAAACTATCAAACCTTAAGCCCTACCGCTCAGTATACAATCGACCAAGCATTTTACAGATCTATTTTCTACTTTTACACACGATCCGCCCAGAATTCCGTTACCACTAATGGCCGAGCAGGTCAGAACAGAAAGACAGAGCAGCGCCAGAGCAGATCATCATACCACCCGAGCAACGACAGCAAAGAACAGCAGAGTCCCCCAGCAGCACGAGCAAAACCACATTGCCCCTAGCACGCCAGCAGAGCAGAGCCTTGTCGCGAGAAGGGCAAACATAGCAGTGTATGGGCAACCAAGCAGCACGACAGGAGCACAGCAGAGCGCCCGAGCAGACCAGATAAGTGTCCCGAGCAGGGCAAGGAGAACAGAGCAGAGCGACTGAGCAGACGGCATTTATCACGGCGAGCAGAGCAGAGTCCCCGATCACAGCCAGCACAGCAGAGCAGCGGTCATGATCAACACGAGCAGAGCAGATATACAAATCCCTCATTGACACTGAATCCTTAGTCAAGAATTAATTTACTATAAAACACCAGTTGACCAGCGTTGTCCTTTACCACCGTTTCCATTTCGTCTCACTTTCAGCAAACTGATCTGACACCGGGAGGCGTATGAATGCAGGTTCCAATAAGAACATTTGGTGCCGCTGCGTCCTAAAACGAACGCTGGGTCATAGCCAAAACCCATGAATGTTCTCGCTCTCTTCCCATGCCGGGTAAAAATGCGCTCTCTTGGCTGCTATCCACATCCAGCCTTCAGCCATAACTCTCAATAGAAAGGCGACCAACTTTTTGAAGTATCTGCTTCGTACTTTTACACACGCTCCTTCCACAGTACCGTAACCACAAAAGCGCGAGCCGAGCAGATAGTCATTGACTCCGAATCCTTGGTCAAATATAAATTTAGTATAAAACACTAGTTGACTCATTCCTTTTTCAGCGTCGTCATTGCGGCTCACTTTCTTCAAACGCATTTGGCACCATTAGCAGAACAGAGAGTCCAAGCAGAGGGCCCTTATCATGACGAGCAGGGCAGAGACCGCGATCAGGGCAAGCATAGCAGTGCAGAGCGACCGAGCAGATCGACAGGAGCGGAGCGGAGCGCCCGAACATAACAAATCAGATCAGCGTCCCGAGCAGGGCAAACATGGCAGAGCAGATTAGAGCAGAGCGCCCGAGCAGGGTGAGCAGGTCACAGCAGCTTCCGCGAGCAGCGCAGATATATAAATATACAAATCACTCGGAAATTTACTTTAGAATACTGTAAGAATAAACTTACTATGAAACACTAGATGACCAGCGTTGTCCTTTGCCACCGTTTCCATTTCGACTAACCTTCAGCAAAATCATGTGGCACCATGAGGCGTATGAATGCAGATTCTAATAAGAACATTTCGGGACACTCCGTCCTAATAAGAACGCTGGGTCATAGCCAAAACACCGGAACGTTCTCGCTCTCTTCCTATGCCGGGTGAAAGTGCTCTCTCTTTGCTGCCATCCATGTCGAATCTTCAGCCATAAGCCTCAATAGAAAGGCGGACAAATATTTAATAGATCTATTTCCTACTTTTATACACGCTCCTTCTACAGTAACGTAACCACAAAAGCGCGAGCAGAGCAGAAAGACAAATCCCTCATTGACACTGAATCCTTAGTTCGAGAATAAATTTAATATAAAACACCAGTTTACCAGCGTTGTCCTTTGCCACCGTTTCCAGTTCTGCTCACTTTCAGCAATCTCGTGTGGCAGCATGATCTATATGAACGAAGAATCAAATACGAAATTGTGGTGTCGCTGCGTCCTAATAAGAACGCTAGATCATAGCCTAAACCCCTGAATTTGCTCGGTCTCTCGTACAGCCGGATGAAAATGCTCTCTCTTTGCTGCCAGCAACATTCAAATCTTAAGCCCTACCTCTCAGTATACAATCGACCAAGCATTTTACAGATCTATTTTCTACTTTTACACACGATCCGCGCAGAATTCCGTTACCACTAATAGCCGAGAAGGTCAGAACAGAAAGGCAGAGCAGCGCAAGAGCAGATCAAGATACCACCCGAGAAACGACAGCAAAGAACAACAGAGTCCCCCAGCAGCACGAGCAAAAGCACATTGCCCCTAGCACGCCAGCAGAGCAGAGCCTTGTCGCGAGAAGGGCAAACATAGCAGTGTATCGGCAACCAAGCAGCACGACAGGAGCACAGCAGAGTGCCCGAGCAGACCAGATAAGTGTCCCGAGCAGGGCAAGGAGAACAGAGCAGAGCGACTGAGCAGACGGCATTTATCACGGCGAGCAGAGCAGAGTCCCCGATCAGAGCCAGCACAGCAGAGCAGCGGTCATGATCAACACGAGCACAGCAGATATACAAATCCCTCATTGACACTGAATCCTTAGTCAAGAATTAATTTACTATAAAACACCAGTTGACCAGCGTTGTCCTTTACCACCGTTTCCATTTCGTCTCACTTTCAGCAAACTCATGTGGCACCAGGAGGCGGATGAATGAAGGTTCCAATAAGAACATTTGGTGCCGCTGCGTCCTAAAACGAACGCTGGGTCATAGCCAAAACCCATGAATGTTCTCGCTCTCTTCCCATGCCGGGTAAAAGTGCGCTCTCTTGGCTGCTATCCGCATCCAGCCTTCAGCCATAACTCTCAATAGAAAGGCGACCAACTTTTTGAAGTATCTGCTTCTTACTTTTATACACGCTCCTTCTACAGTAACGTAACCACAAAAGCGCGAGCAGAGCAGAAAGACAAATTCCTCATTGACACTAAATCCTTAGTTCGAGAATAAATTTAATATAAAACACCAGTTGACCAGCGTTGTCCTTTGCCACCGTTTCCAGTTCGGCTCACTTTCAGCAATCTCATGTGTCAGCATGAGCTATATGAACGAAGATTCAAATACGAACTTGTGTTGTGGCTGCGTCCTAATAAGAACGCTAGGTCATAGCCTAAACCCCTAACTTTTCTCGGTCTGTCATCCTGCCGGATGAAAATGCTCTCTCTCTGCTGCCAGAAACTATCAAACCTTAAGCCCTACCGCTCAGTATACAATCGACCAAGCATTTTACAGATCTATTTTCTACTTTTACACACGATCCGCCCAGAATTCCGTTACCACTAATGGCCGAGCAGGTCAGAACAGAAAGACAGAGCAGCGCCAGAGCAGATCATCATACCACCCGAGCAACGACAGCAAAGAACAGCAGAGTCCCCCAGCAGCACGAGCAAAACCACATTGCCCCTAGCACGCCAGCAGAACAGAGCCTTGTCGCGAGAAGGGCAAACATAGCAGTGTATGGGCAACCAAGCAGCACGACAGGAGCACAGCAGAGCGCCCGAGCAGACCAGATAAGTGTCCCGAGCAGGGCAAGGAGAACAGAGCAGAGCGACTGAGCAGACGGCATTTATCACGGCGAGCAGAGCAGAGTCCCCGATCACAGCCAGCACAGCAGAGCAGCGGTCATGATCAACACGAGCAGAGCAGATATACAAATCCCTCATTGACACTGAATCCTTAGTCAAGAATTAATTTACTATAAAACACCAGTTGACCAGCGTTGTCCTTTACCACCGTTTCCATTTCGTCTCACTTTCAGCAAACTGATCTGACACCGGGAGGCGTATGAATGAAGGTTCCAATAAGAACATTTGGTGCCGCTGCGTCCTAAAACGAACGCTGGGTCATAGCCAAAACCCATGAATGTTCTCGCTCTCTTCCCATGCCGGGTAAAAATGCGCTCTCTTGGCTGCTATCCGCATCCAGCCTTCAGCCATAACTCTCAATAGAAAGGCGACCAACTTTTTGAAGTATCTGCTTCGTACTTTTACACACGCTCCTTCCACAGTACCGTAACCACAAAAGCGCGAGCCGAGCAGATAGTCATTGACTCCGAATCCTTGGTCAAATATAAATTTAGTATAAAACACTAGTTGACTCATTCCTTTTTCAGCGTCGTCATTGCGGCTCACTTTCTTCAAACGCATTTGGCACCATTAGCAGAACAGAGAGTCCAAGCAGAGGGCCCTTATCATGACGAGCAGGGCAGAGACCGCGATCAGGGCAAGCATAGCAGTGCAGAGCGACCGAGCAGATCGACAGGAGCGGAGCGGAGCGCCCGAACATAACAAATCAGATCAGCGTCCCGAGCAGGGCAAACATGGCAGAGCAGATTAGAGCAGAGCGCCCGAGCAGGGTGAGCAGGTCACAGCAGCTTCCGCGAGCAGCGCAGATATATAAATATACAAATCACTCGGAAATTTACTTTAGAATACTGTAAGAATAAACTTACTATGAAACACTAGATGACCAGCGTTGTCCTTTGCCACCGTTTCCATTTCGACTAACCTTCAGCAAAATCATGTGGCACCATGAGGCGTATGAATGCAGATTCTAATAAGAACATTTCGGGACACTCCGTCCTAATAAGAACGCTGGGTCATAGCCAAAACACCGGAATGTTCTCGCTCTCTTCCTATGCCGGGTGAAAGTGCTCTCTCTTTGCTGCCATCCATGTCGAATCTTCAGCCATAAGCCTCAATAGAAAGGCGGACAAATATTTAATAGATCTATTTCCTACTTTTATACACGCTCCTTCTACAGTAACGTAACCACAAAAGCGCGAGCAGAGCAGAAAGACAAATCCCTCATTGACACTGAATCCTTAGTTCGAGAATAAATTTAATATAAAACACCAGTTTACCAGCGTTGTCCTTTGCCACCGTTTCCAGTTCTGCTCACTTTCAGCAATCTCGTGTGGCAGCATGATCTATATGAACGAAGAATCAAATACGAAATTGTGGTGTCGCTGCGTCCTAATAAGAACGCTAGATCATAGCCTAAACCCCTGAATTTGCTCGGTCTCTCGTACAGCCGGATGAAAATGCTCTCTCTTTGCTGCCAGCAACATTCAAATCTTAAGCCCTACCTCTCAGTATACAATCGACCAAGCATTTTACAGATCTATTTTCTACTTTTACACACGATCCGCGCAGAATTCCGTTACCACTAATAGCCGAGAAGGTCAGAACAGAAAGGCAGAGCAGCGCAAGAGCAGATCAAGATACCACCCGAGAAACGACAGCAAAGAACAGCAGAGTCCCCCAGCAGCACGAGCAAAAGCACATTGCCCCTAGCACGCCAGCAGAGCAGAGCCTTGTCGCGAGAAGGGCAAACATAGCAGTGTATCGGCAACCAAGCAGCACGACAGGAGCACAGCAGAGTGCCCGAGCAGACCAGATAAGTGTCCCGAGCAGGGCAAGGAGAACAGAGCAGAGCGACTGAGCAGACGGCATTTATCACGGCGAGCAGAGCAGAGTCCCCGATCAGAGCCAGCACAGCAGAGCAGCGGTCATGATCAACACGAGCACAGCAGATATACAAATCCCTCATTGACACTGAATCCTTAGTCAAGAATTAATTTACTATAAAACACCAGTTGACCAGCGTTGTCCTTTACCACCGTTTCCATTTCGTCTCACTTTCAGCAAACTCATGTGGCACCAGGAGGCGGATGAATGAAGGTTCCAATAAGAACATTTGGTGCCGCTGCGTCCTAAAACGAACGCTGGGTCATAGCCAAAACCCATGAATGTTCTCGCTCTCTTCCCATGCCGGGTAAAAGTGCGCTCTCTTGGCTGCTATCCGCATCCAGCCTTCAGCCATAACTCTCAATAGAAAGGCGACCAACTTTTTGAAGTATCTGCTTCGTACTTTTATACACGCTCCTTCTACAGTAACGTAACCACAAAAGCGCGAGCAGAGCAGAAAGACAAATTCCTCATTGACACTAAATCCTTAGTTCGAGAATAAATTTAATATAAAACACCAGTTGACCAGCGTTGTCCTTTGCCACCGTTTCCAGTTCGGCTCACTTTCAGCAATCTCATGTGTCAGCATGAGCTATATGAACGAAGATTCAAATACGAACTTGTGTTGTGGCTGCGTCCTAATAAGAACGCTAGGTCATAGCCTAAACCCCTAACTTTTCTCGGTCTGTCATCCTGCCGGATGAAAATGCTCTCTCTCTGCTGCCAGAAACTATCAAACCTTAAGCCCTACCGCTCAGTATACAATCGACCAAGCATTTTACAGATCTATTTTCTACTTTTACACACGATCCGCCCAGAATTCCGTTACCACTAATGGCCGAGCAGGTCAGAACAGAAAGACAGAGCAGCGCCAGAGCAGATCATCATACCACCCGAGCAACGACAGCAAAGAACAGCAGAGTCCCCCAGCAGCACGAGCAAAACCACATTGCCCCTAGCACGCCAGCAGAGCAGAGCCTTGTCGCGAGAAGGGCAAACATAGCAGTGTATGGGCAACCAAGCAGCACGACAGGAGCACAGCAGAGCGCCCGAGCAGACCAGATAAGTGTCCCGAGCAGGGCAAGGAGAACAGAGCAGAGCGACTGAGCAGACGGCATTTATCACGGCGAGCAGAGCAGAGTCCCCGATCACAGCCAGCACAGCAGAGCAGCGGTCATGATCAACACGAGCAGAGCAGATATACAAATCCCTCATTGACACTGAATCCTTAGTCAAGAATTAATTTACTATAAAACACCAGTTGACCAGCGTTGTCCTTTACCACCGTTTCCATTTCGTCTCACTTTCAGCAAACTGATCTGACACCGGGAGGCGTATGAATGCAGGTTCCAATAAGAACATTTGGTGCCGCTGCGTCCTAAAACGAACGCTGGGTCATAGCCAAAACCCATGAATGTTCTCGCTCTCTTCCCATGCCGGGTAAAAATGCGCTCTCTTGGCTGCTATCCGCATCCAGCCTTCAGCCATAACTCTCAATAGAAAGGCGACCAACTTTTTGAAGTATCTGCTTCGTACTTTTACACACGCTCCTTCCACAGTACCGTAACCACAAAAGCGCGAGCCGAGCAGATAGTCATTGACTCCGAATCCTTGGTCAAATATAAATTTAGTATAAAACACTAGTTGACTCATTCCTTTTTCAGCGTCGTCATTGCGGCTCACTTTCTTCAAACGCATTTGGCACCATTAGCAGAACAGAGAGTCCAAGCAGAGGGCCCTTATCATGACGAGCAGGGCAGAGACCGCGATCAGGGCAAGCATAGCAGTGCAGAGCGACCGAGCAGATCGACAGGAGCGGAGCGGAGCGCCCGAACATAACAAATCAGATCAGCGTCCCGAGCAGGGCAAACATGGCAGAGCAGATTAGAGCAGAGCGCCCGAGCAGGGTGAGCAGGTCACAGCAGCTTCCGCGAGCAGCGCAGATATATAAATATACAAATCACTCGGAAATTTACTTTAGAATACTGTAAGAATAAACTTACTATGAAACACTAGATGACCAGCGTTGTCCTTTGCCACCGTTTCCATTTCGACTAACCTTCAGCAAAATCATGTGGCACCATGAGGCGTATGAATGCAGATTCTAATAAGAACATTTCGGGACACTCCGTCCTAATAAGAACGCTGGGTCATAGCCAAAACACCGGAACGTTCTCGCTCTCTTCCTATGCCGGGTGAAAGTGCTCTCTCTTTGCTGCCATCCATGTCGAATCTTCAGCCATAAGCCTCAATAGAAAGGCGGACAAATATTTAATAGATCTATTTCCTACTTTTATACACGCTCCTTCTACAGTAACGTAACCACAAAAGCGCGAGCAGAGCAGAAAGACAAATCCCTCATTGACACTGAATCCTTAGTTCGAGAATAAATTTAATATAAAACACCAGTTTACCAGCGTTGTCCTTTGCCACCGTTTCCAGTTCTGCTCACTTTCAGCAATCTCGTGTGGCAGCATGATCTATATGAACGAAGAATCAAATACGAAATTGTGGTGTCGCTGCGTCCTAATAAGAACGCTAGATCATAGCCTAAACCCCTGAATTTGCTCGGTCTCTCGTACAGCCGGATGAAAATGCTCTCTCTTTGCTGCCAGCAACATTCAAATCTTAAGCCCTACCTCTCAGTATACAATCGACCAAGCATTTTACAGATCTATTTTCTACTTTTACACACGATCCGCGCAGAATTCCGTTACCACTAATAGCCGAGAAGGTCAGAACAGAAAGGCAGAGCAGCGCAAGAGCAGATCAAGATACCACCCGAGAAACGACAGCAAAGAACAACAGAGTCCCCCAGCAGCACGAGCAAAAGCACATTGCCCCTAGCACGCCAGCAGAGCAGAGCCTTGTCGCGAGAAGGGCAAACATAGCAGTGTATCGGCAACCAAGCAGCACGACAGGAGCACAGCAGAGTGCCCGAGCAGACCAGATAAGTGTCCCGAGCAGGGCAAGGAGAACAGAGCAGAGCGACTGAGCAGACGGCATTTATCACGGCGAGCAGAGCAGAGTCCCCGATCAGAGCCAGCACAGCAGAGCAGCGGTCATGATCAACACGAGCACAGCAGATATACAAATCCCTCATTGACACTGAATCCTTAGTCAAGAATTAATTTACTATAAAACACCAGTTGACCAGCGTTGTCCTTTACCACCGTTTCCATTTCGTCTCACTTTCAGCAAACTCATGTGGCACCAGGAGGCGGATGAATGAAGGTTCCAATAAGAACATTTGGTGCCGCTGCGTCCTAAAACGAACGCTGGGTCATAGCCAAAACCCATGAATGTTCTCGCTCTCTTCCCATGCCGGGTAAAAGTGCGCTCTCTTGGCTGCTATCCGCATCCAGCCTTCAGCCATAACTCTCAATAGAAAGGCGACCAACTTTTTGAAGTATCTGCTTCTTACTTTTATACACGCTCCTTCTACAGTAACGTAACCACAAAAGCGCGAGCAGAGCAGAAAGACAAATTCCTCATTGACACTAAATCCTTAGTTCGAGAATAAATTTAATATAAAACACCAGTTGACCAGCGTTGTCCTTTGCCACCGTTTCCAGTTCGGCTCACTTTCAGCAATCTCATGTGTCAGCATGAGCTATATGAACGAAGATTCAAATACGAACTTGTGTTGTGGCTGCGTCCTAATAAGAACGCTAGGTCATAGCCTAAACCCCTAACTTTTCTCGGTCTGTCATCCTGCCGGATGAAAATGCTCTCTCTCTGCTGCCAGAAACTATCAAACCTTAAGCCCTACCGCTCAGTATACAATCGACCAAGCATTTTACAGATCTATTTTCTACTTTTACACACGATCCGCCCAGAATTCCGTTACCACTAATGGCCGAGCAGGTCAGAACAGAAAGACAGAGCAGCGCCAGAGCAGATCATCATACCACCCGAGCAACGACAGCAAAGAACAGCAGAGTCCCCCAGCAGCACGAGCAAAACCACATTGCCCCTAGCACGCCAGCAGAACAGAGCCTTGTCGCGAGAAGGGCAAACATAGCAGTGTATGGGCAACCAAGCAGCACGACAGGAGCACAGCAGAGCGCCCGAGCAGACCAGATAAGTGTCCCGAGCAGGGCAAGGAGAACAGAGCAGAGCGACTGAGCAGACGGCATTTATCACGGCGAGCAGAGCAGAGTCCCCGATCACAGCCAGCACAGCAGAGCAGCGGTCATGATCAACACGAGCAGAGCAGATATACAAATCCCTCATTGACACTGAATCCTTAGTCAAGAATTAATTTACTATAAAACACCAGTTGACCAGCGTTGTCCTTTACCACCGTTTCCATTTCGTCTCACTTTCAGCAAACTGATCTGACACCGGGAGGCGTATGAATGAAGGTTCCAATAAGAACATTTGGTGCCGCTGCGTCCTAAAACGAACGCTGGGTCATAGCCAAAACCCATGAATGTTCTCGCTCTCTTCCCATGCCGGGTAAAAATGCGCTCTCTTGGCTGCTATCCGCATCCAGCCTTCAGCCATAACTCTCAATAGAAAGGCGACCAACTTTTTGAAGTATCTGCTTCGTACTTTTACACACGCTCCTTCCACAGTACCGTAACCACAAAAGCGCGAGCCGAGCAGATAGTCATTGACTCCGAATCCTTGGTCAAATATAAATTTAGTATAAAACACTAGTTGACTCATTCCTTTTTCAGCGTCGTCATTGCGGCTCACTTTCTTCAAACGCATTTGGCACCATTAGCAGAACAGAGAGTCCAAGCAGAGGGCCCTTATCATGACGAGCAGGGCAGAGACCGCGATCAGGGCAAGCATAGCAGTGCAGAGCGACCGAGCAGATCGACAGGAGCGGAGCGGAGCGCCCGAACATAACAAATCAGATCAGCGTCCCGAGCAGGGCAAACATGGCAGAGCAGATTAGAGCAGAGCGCCCGAGCAGGGTGAGCAGGTCACAGCAGCTTCCGCGAGCAGCGCAGATATATAAATATACAAATCACTCGGAAATTTACTTTAGAATACTGTAAGAATAAACTTACTATGAAACACTAGATGACCAGCGTTGTCCTTTGCCACCGTTTCCATTTCGACTAACCTTCAGCAAAATCATGTGGCACCATGAGGCGTATGAATGCAGATTCTAATAAGAACATTTCGGGACACTCCGTCCTAATAAGAACGCTGGGTCATAGCCAAAACACCGGAATGTTCTCGCTCTCTTCCTATGCCGGGTGAAAGTGCTCTCTCTTTGCTGCCATCCATGTCGAATCTTCAGCCATAAGCCTCAATAGAAAGGCGGACAAATATTTAATAGATCTATTTCCTACTTTTATACACGCTCCTTCTACAGTAACGTAACCACAAAAGCGCGAGCAGAGCAGAAAGACAAATCCCTCATTGACACTGAATCCTTAGTTCGAGAATAAATTTAATATAAAACACCAGTTTACCAGCGTTGTCCTTTGCCACCGTTTCCAGTTCTGCTCACTTTCAGCAATCTCGTGTGGCAGCATGATCTATATGAACGAAGAATCAAATACGAAATTGTGGTGTCGCTGCGTCCTAATAAGAACGCTAGATCATAGCCTAAACCCCTGAATTTGCTCGGTCTCTCGTACAGCCGGATGAAAATGCTCTCTCTTTGCTGCCAGCAACATTCAAATCTTAAGCCCTACCTCTCAGTATACAATCGACCAAGCATTTTACAGATCTATTTTCTACTTTTACACACGATCCGCGCAGAATTCCGTTACCACTAATAGCCGAGAAGGTCAGAACAGAAAGGCAGAGCAGCGCAAGAGCAGATCAAGATACCACCCGAGAAACGACAGCAAAGAACAGCAGAGTCCCCCAGCAGCACGAGCAAAAGCACATTGCCCCTAGCACGCCAGCAGAGCAGAGCCTTGTCGCGAGAAGGGCAAACATAGCAGTGTATCGGCAACCAAGCAGCACGACAGGAGCACAGCAGAGTGCCCGAGCAGACCAGATAAGTGTCCCGAGCAGGGCAAGGAGAACAGAGCAGAGCGACTGAGCAGACGGCATTTATCACGGCGAGCAGAGCAGAGTCCCCGATCAGAGCCAGCACAGCAGAGCAGCGGTCATGATCAACACGAGCACAGCAGATATACAAATCCCTCATTGACACTGAATCCTTAGTCAAGAATTAATTTACTATAAAACACCAGTTGACCAGCGTTGTCCTTTACCACCGTTTCCATTTCGTCTCACTTTCAGCAAACTCATGTGGCACCAGGAGGCGGATGAATGAAGGTTCCAATAAGAACATTTGGTGCCGCTGCGTCCTAAAACGAACGCTGGGTCATAGCCAAAACCCATGAATGTTCTCGCTCTCTTCCCATGCCGGGTAAAAGTGCGCTCTCTTGGCTGCTATCCGCATCCAGCCTTCAGCCATAACTCTCAATAGAAAGGCGACCAACTTTTTGAAGTATCTGCTTCGTACTTTTATACACGCTCCTTCTACAGTAACGTAACCACAAAAGCGCGAGCAGAGCAGAAAGACAAATCCCTCATTGACACTGAATCCTTAGTTCGAGAATAAATTTAATATAAAACACCAGTTTACCAGCGTTGTCCTTTGCCACCGTTTCCAGTTCGGCTCACTTTCAGCAATCTCGTGTGGCAGCATGATCTATATGAACGAAGATTCAAATACGAACTTGTGGTGTGGCTGCGTCTTAATAAGAACGCTAGGTCATAGCCTAAACCCCTGAATTTTCTCGGTCTCTCGTACTGCCGGATGAAAATGCTCTCTTTGCAGCCAACAACATTCAAACCTTAAGCCCTACCCCTCAGTATACAATCGAACAAGCATTTTACAGATCTATTTTCTACTTTTACACACGATCCGCCCAGAATTCCGTTACCACTAATGGCCGAGCAGGTCAGAACAGAAAGACAGAGCAGCGCCAGAGCAGATCATCATACCACCCGAGCAACGACAGCAAAGAGCAGCAGAGTCCCCCAGCAGCACGAGCAAAAGCACATTGCCCCTAGCACGCCAGCAGAGCAGAGCCTTGTCGCGACAAGGGCGAACATAGCAGTCTATGGGCAACCAAGCAGCACGACAGGAGCACAGCAGAGCGCCCGAGCAGGGCAAGGAGAACAGAGCAGAGCGACTGAGCAGACGGCATTTATCACGGCGAGCAGAGCAGAGTCCCCGATCACAGCCACCACAGCAGAGCAGCGGTCATGATCAACACGAGCAGAGCAGATATACAAATCCCTCATTGACACTGAATCCTTAGTCAAGAATTAATTTACTATAAAACACCAGTTGACCAGCGTTCTCCTTTACCACCGTTTCCATTTCGTCTCACTTTCAGCAAACCCATCTAGCACCAGGAGGTAAGAACAGTTGTTGCCGCTGCGTCCCATGAATGTTCTCGCTCTCTTCCCATGCCGGGTAAAAATGCGCTCTCTTGGCTGCTATCCGCCTCCAGCCTTTAACCATAACTCTCAATAGAAAGGCGACCAACTGCTTCGTACTTTTATGCACGCTCCTTCCACAGTACCGTAACCACAAAAGCGCGAGCCGAGCAGACAGTCATTGACTCCGAATCCTTGGTCAAATATAAATTTAGTATAAAACACTAGTTGACTCATTCCTTTTTCAGCGTCGTCATTGCGGCTCACTTTCTTCAAACGCATTTGGCACCATTAGCAGAACAGAGAGCCCAAGCAGAGGGCCCTTATCACGACGAGCAGGGCAGAGAGAGACCGCGATCAGGGCAAGCATAGCAGTGCAGAGCGACCGAGCAGATCGACCGGAGTGGAGCAGAGCGCCCGAACATAACAAATCAGATCAGCGTCCCGAGCAGGGCAAACATGGCAGAGCAGATTAGAGCAGAGCGCCCGAGCAGGGTGAGCAGGTCACAGCAGCTTCCCCGAGCAGCGCAGATATATAAATATACAAATCACTCGGAAATTTACTTTAGAATACTGTAAGAATAAACTTACTATGAAACACTAGATGACCAGCGTTGTCCTTTGCCACCGTTTCCATTTCGACTAACTTTCAGCAAAATCATGTGGCACCATGAGGCGTATGAATGCAGATTCTAATAAGAACATTTCGGGACACTCCGTCCTAATAAGAACGCTGGGTCATAGCCAAAACACCGGAATGTTCTCGCTCTCTTCCTATGCCGGGTGAAAGTGCTCTCTCTTTGCTGCCATCCATGTCGAATCTTCACCCATAAGCCTCAATAGAAAGGCGGACAAATATTTTATAGATCTATTTCCTACTTTTATACACGCTCCTTCTACAGTAACGTAACCACAAAAGCGCGAGCAGAGCAGAAAGACAAATCCCTCATTGACACTGAATCCTTAGTTCGAGAATAAATTTAATATAAAACACCAGTTTACCAGCGTTGTCCTTTGCCACCGTTTCCAGTTCGGCTCACTTTCAGCAATCTCGTGTGGCAGCATGATCTATATGAACGAAGAATCAAATACGAAATTGTGATGTCGCTGCGTCCTAATAAGAACGCCAGGTCATAGCCTAAACCCCTGAATTTTCTCGGTCTCTCGTACAGCCGGATGAAAATGCTCTCTCTTTGCTGCCAGCAACATTCAAATCTTAAGCCCTACCTCTCAGTATACAATCGACCAAGCATTTTACAGATCTATTTTCTACTTTTACACACGATCCGCCCAGAATTCCGTTACCACTAATAGCCGAGAAGGTCAGAACAGAAAGGCAGAGCAGCGCAAGAGCAGATCAAGATACCACCCGAGAAACGACAGCAAAGAACAGCAGAGTCCCCCAGCAGCACGAGCAAAAGCACATTGCCCCTAGCACGCCAGCAGAGCAGAGCCTTGTCGCGAGAAGGGCAAACATAGCAGTGTATCGGCAACCAAGCAGCACGACAGGAGCACAGCAGAGTGCCCGAGCAGACCAGATAAGTGTCCCGAGCAGGGCAAGGAGAACAGAGCAGAGCGACTGAGCAGACGGCATTTATCACGGCGAGCAGAGCAGAATCCCCGATCAGAGCCAGCACAGCAGAGCAGCGGTCATGATCAACACGAGCACAGCAGATATACAAATCCCTCATTGACACTGAATCCTTAGTCAAGAATTAATTTACTATAAAACACCAGTTGACCAGCGTTGTCCTTTACCACCGTTTCCATTTCGTCTCACTTTCAGCAAACTCATGTGGCACCAGGAGGCGGATGAATGAAGGTTCCAATAAGAACATTTGGTGCCGCTGCGTCCTAAAACGAACGCTGGGTCATAGCCAAAACCCATGAATGTTCTCGCTCTCTTCCCATGCCGGGTAAAAGTGCGCTCTCTTGGCTGCTATCCGCATCCAGCCTTCAGCCATAACTCTCAATAGAAAGGCGACCAACTTTTTGAAGTATCTGCTTCGTACTTTTATACACGCTCCTTCTACAGTAACGTAACCACAAAAGCGCGAGCAGAGCAGAAAGACAAATTCCTCATTGACACTAAATCCTTAGTTCGAGAATAAATTTAATATAAAACACCAGTTGACCAGCGTTGTCCTTTGCCACCGTTTCCAGTTCGGCTCACTTTCAGCAATCTCATGTGTCAGCATGAGCTATATGAACGAAGATTCAAATACGAACTTGTGTTGTGGCTGCGTCCTAATAAGAACGCTAGGTCATAGCCTAAACCCCTAACTTTTCTCGGTCTGTCATCCTGCCGGATGAAAATGCTCTCTCTCTGCTGCCAGAAACTATCAAACCTTAAGCCCTACCGCTCAGTATACAATCGACCAAGCATTTTACAGATCTATTTTCTACTTTTACACACGATCCGCCCAGAATTCCGTTACCACTAATGGCCGAGCAGGTCAGAACAGAAAGACAGAGCAGCGCCAGAGCAGATCATCATACCACCCGAGCAACGACAGCAAAGAACAGCAGAGTCCCCCAGCAGCACGAGCAAAACCACATTGCCCCTAGCACGCCAGCAGAGCAGAGCCTTGTCGCGAGAAGGGCAAACATAGCAGTGTATGGGCAACCAAGCAGCACGACAGGAGCACAGCAGAGCGCCCGAGCACCGCGACCAGACTAGATAAGTGTCCCGAGCAGGGCAAGAACAGCGCAGAGCGACTGAGCAGACGGCATTTATCACGGCGAGCAGAGCAGAATCCCCGATCAGAGCCAGCACAGCAGAGCAGCGGTCATGATCAACACGAGCACAGCAGATATACAAATCCCTCATTGACACTGAATCCTTAGTCAAGAATTAATTTACTATAAAACACCAGTTGACCAGCGTTGTCCTTTACCACCGTTTCCATTTCGTCTCACTTTCCGCAAACTCATCTGGCACCGGGAGGCGTATGAATGAAGGTTCCAATAAGAACATTCGGTGCCGCTGCGTCCTAAAACGAACGCTGGGTCATAGCCAAAACCCATGAATGTTCTCGCTCTCTTCCCATGCCGGGTAAAAATGCGCTCTCTTGGCTGCTATCCGCATCCAGCCTTCAGCCATAACTCTCAATAGAAAGGCGACCAACTTTTTGAAGTATCTGCTTCGTACTTTTACACACGCTCCTTCCACAGTACCGTAACCACAAAAGCGCGAGCCGAGCAGACAGTCATTGACTCCGAATCCTTGGTCAAATATAAATTTAGTATAAAACACTAGTTGACTCATTCCTTTTTCAGCGTCGTCATTGCGGCTCACTTTCTTCAAACGCATTTGGCACCATTAGCAGAACAGAGAGCCCAAGCAGAGGGCCCTTATCACGACGAGCAGGGCAGGGACCGCGATCAGGGCAAGCATAGCAGTGCAGATCGACCGAGCAGATCGACCGGAGTGGAGCAGAGCGCCCGAACATAACAAATCAGATCAGCGTCCCGAGCAGGGCAAACATGGCAGAGCAGATTAGAGCAGAGCGCCCGAGCAGGGTGAGCAGGTCACAGCAGCTTCCCCGAGCAGCGCAGATATATAAATATACAAATCACTCGGAAATTTACTTTAGAATACTGTAAGAATAAACTTACTATGAAACACTAGATGACCAGCGTTGTCCTTTGCCACCGTTTCCATTTCGACTAACTTTCAGCAAAATCATGTGGCACCATGAGGCGTATGAATGCAGATTCTAATAAGAACATTTCGGGACACTCCGTCCTAATAAGAACGCTGGGTCATAGCCAAAACACCGGAATGTTCTCGCTCTCTTCCTATGCCGGGTGAAAGTGCTCTCTCTTTGCTGCCATCCATGTCGAATCTTCACCCATAAGCCTCAATAGAAAGGCGGACAAATATTTTATAGATCTATTTCCTACTTTTATACACGCTCCTTCTACAGTAACGTAACCACAAAAGCGCGAGCAGAGCAGAAAGACAAATCCCTCATTGACACTGAATCCTTAGTTCGAGAATAAATTTAATATAAAACACCAGTTTACCAGCGTTGTCCTTTGCCACCGTTTCCAGTTCGGCTCACTTTCAGCAATCTCGTGTGGCAGCATGATCTATATGAACGAAGAATCAAATACGAAATTGTGATGTCGCTGCGTCCTAATAAGAACGCCAGGTCATAGCCTAAACCCCTGAATTTTCTCGGTCTCTCGTACTGCCGGATGAAAATGCTCTCTCTTTGCTGCCAGCAACATTCAAAACTTAAGCCCTACCCCTCAGTATACAATCGACCAAGCATTTTACAGATCTATTTTCTACTTTTACACACGATCCGCCCAGAATTCCGTTACCACTAATGGCCGAGCAGGTCAGAACAGAAAGACAGAGCAGCGCCAGAGCAGATCATCATACCACCCGAGCAACGACAGCAAAGAGCAGCAGAGTCCCCCAGCAGCACGAGCAAAAGCACATTGCCCCTAGCACGCCAGCAGAGCAGAGCCTTGTCGCGAGAAGGGCAAACATAGCAGTGTATGGTCAACCAAGCAGCACGACAGGAGCACAGCAGAGCGCCCGAGCACCGCGACCAGACCAGATAAGTGTCCCGAGCAGGGCAAGAACAGCGCAGAGCGACTGAGCAGACGGCATTTATCACGGCGAGCAGAGCAGAATCCCCGATCAGAGCCAGCACAGCAGAGCAGCGGTCATGATCAACACGAGCACAGCAGATATACAAATCCCTCATTGACACTGAATCCTTAGTCAAGAATTAATTTACTATAAAACACCAGTTGACCAGCGTTGTCCTTTACCACCGTTTCCATTTCGTCTCACTTTCCGCAAACTCATCTGGCACCGGGAGGCGTATGAATGAAGGTTCCAATAAGAACATTCGGTGCCGCTGCGTCCTAAAACGAACGCTGGGTCATAGCCAAAACCCATGAATGTTCTCGCTCTCTTCCCATGCCGGGTAAAAATGCGCTCTCTTGGCTGCTATCCGCATCCAGCCTTCAGCCATAACTCTCAATAGAAAGGCGACCAACTTTTTGAAGTATCTGCTTCGTACTTTTACACACGCTCCTTCCACAGTACCGTAACCACAAAAGCGCGAGCCGAGCAGACAGTCATTGACTCCGAATCCTTGGTCAAATATAAATTTAGTATAAAACACTAGTTGACTCATTCCTTTTTCAGCGTCGTCATTGCGGCTCACTTTCTTCAAACGCATTTGGCACTATTAGCAGAACAGAGAGCCCAAGCAGAGGGCCCTTATCACGACGAGCAGGGCAGAGAGAGACCGCGATCAGGGCAAGCATAGCAGTGCAGAGCGACCGAGCAGATCGACCGGAGTGGAGCAGAGCGCCCGAACATAACAAATCAGATCAGCGTCCCGAGCAGGGCAAACATGGCAGAGCAGATTAGAGCAGAGCGCCCGAGCAGGGTGAGCAGGTCACAGCAGCTTCCGCGAGCAGCGCAGATATATAAATATACAAATCACTCGGAAATTTACTTTAGAATACTGTAAGAATAAACTTACTATGAAACACTAGATGACCAGCGTTGTCCTTTCCCACCGTTTCCATTTCGACTAACTTTCAGCAAAATCATGTGGCACCATGAGGCGTATGAATGCAGATTCTAATAAGAACATTTCGGGACACTCCGTCCTAAAACGAACGCTGGGTCATAGCCAAAACCCATGAATGTTCTCGCTCTCTTCCCATGCCGGGTAAAAGTGCGCTCTCTTGGCTGCTATCCGCATCCAGCCTTCAGCCATAACTCTCAATAGAAAGGCGACCAACTTTTTGAAGTATCTGCTTCGTACTTTTATACACGCTCCTTCTACAGTAACGTAACCACAAAAGCGCGAGCAGAGCAGAAAGACAAATCCCTCATTGACACTGAATCCTTAGTTCGAGAATAAATTTAATATAAAACACCAGTTTACCAGCGTTGTCCTTTGCCACCGTTTCCAGTTCGGCTCACTTTCAGCAATCTCGTGTGGCAGCATGATCTATATGAACGAAGATTCAAATACGAACTTGTGGTGTGGCTGCGTCTTAATAAGAACGCTAGGTCATAGCCTAAACCCCTGAATTTTCTCGGTCTCTCGTACTGCCGGATGAAAATGCTCTCTTTGCAGCCAACAACATTCAAACCTTAAGCCCTACCCCTCAGTATACAATCGAACAAGCATTTTACAGATCTATTTTCTACTTTTACACACGATCCGCCCAGAATTCCGTTACCACTAATGGCCGAGCAGGTCAGAACAGAAAGACAGAGCAGCGCCAGAGCAGATCATCATACCACCCGAGCAACGACAGCAAAGAGCAGCAGAGTCCCCCAGCAGCACGAGCAAAAGCACATTGCCCCTAGCACGCCAGCAGAGCAGAGCCTTGTCGCGACAAGGGCGAACATAGCAGTCTATGGGCAACCAAGCAGCACGACAGGAGCACAGCAGAGCGCCCGAGCAGGGCAAGGAGAACAGAGCAGAGCGACTGAGCAGACGGCATTTATCACGGCGAGCAGAGCAGAGTCCCCGATCACAGCCACCACAGCAGAGCAGCGGTCATGATCAACACGAGCAGAGCAGATATACAAATCCCTCATTGACACTGAATCCTTAGTCAAGAATTAATTTACTATAAAACACCAGTTGACCAGCGTTCTCCTTTACCACCGTTTACATTTCGTCTCACTTTCAGCAAACCCATCTAGCACCAGGAGGTAAGAACAGTTGTTGCCGCTGCGTCCCATGAATGTTCTCGCTCTCTTCCCATGCCGGGTAAAAATGCGCTCTCTTGGCTGCTATCCGCCTCCAGCCTTTAACCATAACTCTCAATAGAAAGGCGACCAACTGCTTCGTACTTTTATGCACGCTCCTTCCACAGTACCGTAACCACAAAAGCGCGAGCCGAGCAGACAGTCATTGACTCCGAATCCTTGGTCAAATATAAATTTAGTATAAAACACTAGTTGACTCATTCCTTTTTCAGCGTCGTCATTGCGGCTCACTTTCTTCAAACGCATTTGGCACCATTAGCAGAACAGAGAGCCCAAGCAGAGGGCCCTTATCACGACGAGCAGGGCAGAGAGAGACCGCGATCAGGGCAAGCATAGCAGTGCAGAGCGACCGAGCAGATCGACCGGAGTGGAGCAGAGCGCCCGAACATAACAAATCAGATCAGCGTCCCGAGCAGGGCAAACATGGCAGAGCAGATTAGAGCAGAGCGCCCGAGCAGGGTGAGCAGGTCACAGCAGCTTCCCCGAGCAGCGCAGATATATAAATATACAAATCACTCGGAAATTTACTTTAGAATACTGTAAGAATAAACTTACTATGAAACACTAGATGACCAGCGTTGTCCTTTGCCACCGTTTCCATTTCGACTAACTTTCAGCAAAATCATGTGGCACCATGAGGCGTATGAATGCAGATTCTAATAAGAACATTTCGGGACACTCCGTCCTAATAAGAACGCTGGGTCATAGCCAAAACACCGGAATGTTCTCGCTCTCTTCCTATGCCGGGTGAAAGTGCTCTCTCTTTGCTGCCATCCATGTCGAATCTTCACCCATAAGCCTCAATAGAAAGGCGGACAAATATTTTATAGATCTATTTCCTACTTTTATACACGCTCCTTCTACAGTAACGTAACCACAAAAGCGCGAGCAGAGCAGAAAGACAAATCCCTCATTGACACTGAATCCTTAGTTCGAGAATAAATTTAATATAAAACACCAGTTTACCAGCGTTGTCCTTTGCCACCGTTTCCAGTTCGGCTCACTTTCAGCAATCTCGTGTGGCAGCATGATCTATATGAACGAAGAATCAAATACGAAATTGTGATGTCGCTGCGTCCTAATAAGAACGCCAGGTCATAGCCTAAACCCCTGAATTTTCTCGGTCTCTCGTACAGCCGGATGAAAATGCTCTCTCTTTGCTGCCAGCAACATTCAAATCTTAAGCCCTACCTCTCAGTATACAATCGACCAAGCATTTTACAGATCTATTTTCTACTTTTACACACGATCCGCCCAGAATTCCGTTACCACTAATAGCCGAGAAGGTCAGAACAGAAAGGCAGAGCAGCGCAAGAGCAGATCAAGATACCACCCGAGAAACGACAGCAAAGAACAGCAGAGTCCCCCAGCAGCACGAGCAAAAGCACATTGCCCCTAGCACGCCAGCAGAGCAGAGCCTTGTCGCGAGAAGGGCAAACATAGCAGTGTATCGGCAACCAAGCAGCACGACAGGAGCACAGCAGAGTGCCCGAGCAGACCAGATAAGTGTCCCGAGCAGGGCAAGGAGAACAGAGCAGAGCGACTGAGCAGACGGCATTTATCACGGCGAGCAGAGCAGAATCCCCGATCAGAGCCAGCACAGCAGAGCAGCGGTCATGATCAACACGAGCACAGCAGATATACAAATCCCTCATTGACACTGAATCCTTAGTCAAGAATTAATTTACTATAAAACACCAGTTGACCAGCGTTGTCCTTTACCACCGTTTCCATTTCGTCTCACTTTCAGCAAACTCATGTGGCACCAGGAGGCGGATGAATGAAGGTTCCAATAAGAACATTTGGTGCCGCTGCGTCCTAAAACGAACGCTGGGTCATAGCCAAAACCCATGAATGTTCTCGCTCTCTTCCCATGCCGGGTAAAAGTGCGCTCTCTTGGCTGCTATCCGCATCCAGCCTTCAGCCATAACTCTCAATAGAAAGGCGACCAACTTTTTGAAGTATCTGCTTCGTACTTTTATACACGCTCCTTCTACAGTAACGTAACCACAAAAGCGCGAGCAGAGCAGAAAGACAAATTCCTCATTGACACTAAATCCTTAGTTCGAGAATAAATTTAATATAAAACACCAGTTGACCAGCGTTGTCCTTTGCCACCGTTTCCAGTTCGGCTCACTTTCAGCAATCTCATGTGTCAGCATGAGCTATATGAACGAAGATTCAAATACGAACTTGTGTTGTGGCTGCGTCCTAATAAGAACGCTAGGTCATAGCCTAAACCCCTAACTTTTCTCGGTCTGTCATCCTGCCGGATGAAAATGCTCTCTCTCTGCTGCCAGAAACTATCAAACCTTAAGCCCTACCGCTCAGTATACAATCGACCAAGCATTTTACAGATCTATTTTCTACTTTTACACACGATCCGCCCAGAATTCCGTTACCACTAATGGCCGAGCAGGTCAGAACAGAAAGACAGAGCAGCGCCAGAGCAGATCATCATACCACCCGAGCAACGACAGCAAAGAACAGCAGAGTCCCCCAGCAGCACGAGCAAAACCACATTGCCCCTAGCACGCCAGCAGAGCAGAGCCTTGTCGCGAGAAGGGCAAACATAGCAGTGTATGGGCAACCAAGCAGCACGACAGGAGCACAGCAGAGCGCCCGAGCACCGCGACCAGACTAGATAAGTGTCCCGAGCAGGGCAAGAACAGCGCAGAGCGACTGAGCAGACGGCATTTATCACGGCGAGCAGAGCAGAATCCCCGATCAGAGCCAGCACAGCAGAGCAGCGGTCATGATCAACACGAGCACAGCAGATATACAAATCCCTCATTGACACTGAATCCTTAGTCAAGAATTAATTTACTATAAAACACCAGTTGACCAGCGTTGTCCTTTACCACCGTTTCCATTTCGTCTCACTTTCCGCAAACTCATCTGGCACCGGGAGGCGTATGAATGAAGGTTCCAATAAGAACATTCGGTGCCGCTGCGTCCTAAAACGAACGCTGGGTCATAGCCAAAACCCATGAATGTTCTCGCTCTCTTCCCATGCCGGGTAAAAATGCGCTCTCTTGGCTGCTATCCGCATCCAGCCTTCAGCCATAACTCTCAATAGAAAGGCGACCAACTTTTTGAAGTATCTGCTTCGTACTTTTACACACGCTCCTTCCACAGTACCGTAACCACAAAAGCGCGAGCCGAGCAGACAGTCATTGACTCCGAATCCTTGGTCAAATATAAATTTAGTATAAAACACTAGTTGACTCATTCCTTTTTCAGCGTCGTCATTGCGGCTCACTTTCTTCAAACGCATTTGGCACCATTAGCAGAACAGAGAGCCCAAGCAGAGGGCCCTTATCACGACGAGCAGGGCAGGGACCGCGATCAGGGCAAGCATAGCAGTGCAGATCGACCGAGCAGATCGACCGGAGTGGAGCAGAGCGCCCGAACATAACAAATCAGATCAGCGTCCCGAGCAGGGCAAACATGGCAGAGCAGATTAGAGCAGAGCGCCCGAGCAGGGTGAGCAGGTCACAGCAGCTTCCCCGAGCAGCGCAGATATATAAATATACAAATCACTCGGAAATTTACTTTAGAATACTGTAAGAATAAACTTACTATGAAACACTAGATGACCAGCGTTGTCCTTTGCCACCGTTTCCATTTCGACTAACTTTCAGCAAAATCATGTGGCACCATGAGGCGTATGAATGCAGATTCTAATAAGAACATTTCGGGACACTCCGTCCTAATAAGAACGCTGGGTCATAGCCAAAACACCGGAATGTTCTCGCTCTCTTCCTATGCCGGGTGAAAGTGCTCTCTCTTTGCTGCCATCCATGTCGAATCTTCACCCATAAGCCTCAATAGAAAGGCGGACAAATATTTTATAGATCTATTTCCTACTTTTATACACGCTCCTTCTACAGTAACGTAACCACAAAAGCGCGAGCAGAGCAGAAAGACAAATCCCTCATTGACACTGAATCCTTAGTTCGAGAATAAATTTAATATAAAACACCAGTTTACCAGCGTTGTCCTTTGCCACCGTTTCCAGTTCGGCTCACTTTCAGCAATCTCGTGTGGCAGCATGATCTATATGAACGAAGAATCAAATACGAAATTGTGATGTCGCTGCGTCCTAATAAGAACGCCAGGTCATAGCCTAAACCCCTGAATTTTCTCGGTCTCTCGTACTGCCGGATGAAAATGCTCTCTCTTTGCTGCCAGCAACATTCAAAACTTAAGCCCTACCCCTCAGTATACAATCGACCAAGCATTTTACAGATCTATTTTCTACTTTTACACACGATCCGCCCAGAATTCCGTTACCACTAATGGCCGAGCAGGTCAGAACAGAAAGACAGAGCAGCGCCAGAGCAGATCATCATACCACCCGAGCAACGACAGCAAAGAGCAGCAGAGTCCCCCAGCAGCACGAGCAAAAGCACATTGCCCCTAGCACGCCAGCAGAGCAGAGCCTTGTCGCGAGAAGGGCAAACATAGCAGTGTATGGTCAACCAAGCAGCACGACAGGAGCACAGCAGAGCGCCCGAGCACCGCGACCAGACCAGATAAGTGTCCCGAGCAGGGCAAGAACAGCGCAGAGCGACTGAGCAGACGGCATTTATCACGGCGAGCAGAGCAGAATCCCCGATCAGAGCCAGCACAGCAGAGCAGCGGTCATGATCAACACGAGCACAGCAGATATACAAATCCCTCATTGACACTGAATCCTTAGTCAAGAATTAATTTACTATAAAACACCAGTTGACCAGCGTTGTCCTTTACCACCGTTTCCATTTCGTCTCACTTTCCGCAAACTCATCTGGCACCGGGAGGCGTATGAATGAAGGTTCCAATAAGAACATTCGGTGCCGCTGCGTCCTAAAACGAACGCTGGGTCATAGCCAAAACCCATGAATGTTCTCGCTCTCTTCCCATGCCGGGTAAAAATGCGCTCTCTTGGCTGCTATCCGCATCCAGCCTTCAGCCATAACTCTCAATAGAAAGGCGACCAACTTTTTGAAGTATCTGCTTCGTACTTTTACACACGCTCCTTCCACAGTACCGTAACCACAAAAGCGCGAGCCGAGCAGATAGTCATTGACTCCGAATCCTTGGTCAAATATAAATTTAGTATAAAACACTAGTTGACTCATTCCTTTTTCAGCGTCGTCATTGCGGCTCACTTTCTTCAAACGCATTTGGCACCATTAGCAGAACAGAGAGTCCAAGCAGAGGGCCCTTATCATGACGAGCAGGGCAGAGACCGCGATCAGGGCAAGCATAGCAGTGCAGAGCGACCGAGATCATCGACAGGAGCGGAGCGGAGCGCCCGAACGTAACAAATCAGATCAGCGTCCCGAGCAGGGCAAACATGGCAGAGCAGATTAGAGCAGAGCGCCCGAGCAGGGTGAGCAGGTCACAGCAGATTCCGCGAGCAGCGCAGATATATAAATATACAAATCACTCGGAAATTTACTTTAGAATACTGTAAGAATAAACTTACTATGAAACACTAGATGACCAGCGTTGTCCTTTGCCACCGTTTCCATTTCGACTAACCTTCAGCAAAATCATGTGGCACCATGAGGCGTATGAATGCAGATTCTAATAAGAACATTTCGGGACACTCCGTCCTAATAAGAACGCTGGGTCATAGCCAAAACACCGGAATGTTCTCGCTCTCTTCCTATGCCGGGTGAAAGTGCTCTCTCTTTGCTGCCATCCATGTCGAATCTTCAGCCATAAGCCTCAATAGAAAGGCGGACAAATATTTAATTGATCTATTTCCTACTTTTATACACGCTCCTTATACAGTAACGTAACCACAAAAGTGCGAGCAGAGCAGAAAGACAAATCCCTCATTGACACTGAATCCTTAGTTCGAGAATAAATTTAATATAAAACACCAGTTTACCAGCGTTGTCCTTTGCCACCGTTTCCAGTTCTGCTCACTTTCAGCAATCTCGTGTGGCAGCATGATCTATATGAACGAAGAATCAAATACGAAATTGTGGTGTCGCTGCGTCCTAATAAGAACGCTAGATCATAGCCTAAACCCCTGAATTTGCTCGGTCTCTCGTACAGCCGGATGAAAATGCTCTCTCTTTGCTGCCAGCAACATTCAAATCTTAAGCCCTACCTCTCAGTATACAATCGAACAAGCATTTTACAGATCTATTTTCTACTTTTACACACGATCCGCGCAGAATTCCGTTACCACTAATAGCCGAGAAGGTCAGAACAGAAAGGCAGAGCAGCGCAAGAGCAGATCAAGATACCACCCGAGAAACGACAGCAAAGAACAGCAGAGTCCCCCAGCAGCACGAGCAAAAGCACATTGCCCCTAGCACGCCAGCAGAGCAGAGCCTTGTCGCGAGAAGGGCAAACATAGCAGTGTATGGGCAACCAAGCAGCACGACAGGAGCACAGCAGAGCGCCCGAGCACCGCGACCAGACTAGATAAGTGTCCCGAGCAGGGCAAGAACAGCGCAGAGCGACTGAGCAGACGGCATTTATCACGGCGAGCAGAGCAGAATCCCCGATCAGAGCCAGCACAGCAGAGCAGCGGTCATGATCAACACGAGCACAGCAGATATACAAATCCCTCATTGACACTGAATCCTTAGTCAAGAATTAATTTACTATAAAACACCAGTTGACCAGCGTTGTCCTTTACCACCGTTTCCATTTCGTCTCACTTTCCGCAAACTCATCTGGCACCGGGAGGCGTATGAATGAAGGTTCCAATAAGAACATTCGGTGCCGCTGCGTCCTAAAACGAACGCTGGGTCATAGCCAAAACCCATGAATGTTCTCGCTCTCTTCCCATGCCGGGTAAAAATGCGCTCTCTTGGCTGCTATCCGCATCCAGCCTTCAGCCATAACTCTCAATAGAAAGGCGACCAACTTTTTGAAGTATCTGCTTCGTACTTTTACACACGCTCCTTCCACAGTACCGTAACCACAAAAGCGCGAGCCGAGCAGACAGTCATTGACTCCGAATCCTTGGTCAAATATAAATTTAGTATAAAACACTAGTTGACTCATTCCTTTTTCAGCGTCGTCATTGCGGCTCACTTTCTTCAAACGCATTTGGCACCATTAGCAGAACAGAGAGCCCAAGCAGAGGGCCCTTATCACGACGAGCAGGGCAGGGACCGCGATCAGGGCAAGCATAGCAGTGCAGATCGACCGAGCAGATCGACCGGAGTGGAGCAGAGCGCCCGAACATAACAAATCAGATCAGCGTCCCGAGCAGGGCAAACATGGCAGAGCAGATTAGAGCAGAGCGCCCGAGCAGGGTGAGCAGGTCACAGCAGCTTCCCCGAGCAGCGCAGATATATAAATATACAAATCACTCGGAAATTTACTTTAGAATACTGTAAGAATAAACTTACTATGAAACACTAGATGACCAGCGTTGTCCTTTGCCACCGTTTCCATTTCGACTAACTTTCAGCAAAATCATGTGGCACCATGAGGCGTATGAATGCAGATTCTAATAAGAACATTTCGGGACACTCCGTCCTAATAAGAACGCTGGGTCATAGCCAAAACACCGGAATGTTCTCGCTCTCTTCCTATGCCGGGTGAAAGTGCTCTCTCTTTGCTGCCATCCATGTCGAATCTTCACCCATAAGCCTCAATAGAAAGGCGGACAAATATTTTATAGATCTATTTCCTACTTTTATACACGCTCCTTCTACAGTAACGTAACCACAAAAGCGCGAGCAGAGCAGAAAGACAAATCCCTCATTGACACTGAATCCTTAGTTCGAGAATAAATTTAATATAAAACACCAGTTTACCAGCGTTGTCCTTTGCCACCGTTTCCAGTTCGGCTCACTTTCAGCAATCTCGTGTGGCAGCATGATCTATATGAACGAAGAATCAAATACGAAATTGTGATGTCGCTGCGTCCTAATAAGAACGCCAGGTCATAGCCTAAACCCCTGAATTTTCTCGGTCTCTCGTACTGCCGGATGAAAATGCTCTCTCTTTGCTGCCAGCAACATTCAAAACTTAAGCCCTACCCCTCAGTATACAATCGACCAAGCATTTTACAGATCTATTTTCTACTTTTACACACGATCCGCCCAGAATTCCGTTACCACTAATGGCCGAGCAGGTCAGAACAGAAAGACAGAGCAGCGCCAGAGCAGATCATCATACCACCCGAGCAACGACAGCAAAGAGCAGCAGAGTCCCCCAGCAGCACGAGCAAAAGCACATTGCCCCTAGCACGCCAGCAGAGCAGAGCCTTGTCGCGAGAAGGGCAAACATAGCAGTGTATGGTCAACCAAGCAGCACGACAGGAGCACAGCAGAGCGCCCGAGCACCGCGACCAGACCAGATAAGTGTCCCGAGCAGGGCAAGAACAGCGCAGAGCGACTGAGCAGACGGCATTTATCACGGCGAGCAGAGCAGAATCCCCGATCAGAGCCAGCACAGCAGAGCAGCGGTCATGATCAACACGAGCACAGCAGATATACAAATCCCTCATTGACACTGAATCCTTAGTCAAGAATTAATTTACTATAAAACACCAGTTGACCAGCGTTGTCCTTTACCACCGTTTCCATTTCGTCTCACTTTCCGCAAACTCATCTGGCACCGGGAGGCGTATGAATGAAGGTTCCAATAAGAACATTCGGTGCCGCTGCGTCCTAAAACGAACGCTGGGTCATAGCCAAAACCCATGAATGTTCTCGCTCTCTTCCCATGCCGGGTAAAAATGCGCTCTCTTGGCTGCTATCCGCATCCAGCCTTCAGCCATAACTCTCAATAGAAAGGCGACCAACTTTTTGAAGTATCTGCTTCGTACTTTTACACACGCTCCTTCCACAGTACCGTAACCACAAAAGCGCGAGCCGAGCAGATAGTCATTGACTCCGAATCCTTGGTCAAATATAAATTTAGTATAAAACACTAGTTGACTCATTCCTTTTTCAGCGTCGTCATTGCGGCTCACTTTCTTCAAACGCATTTGGCACCATTAGCAGAACAGAGAGTCCAAGCAGAGGGCCCTTATCATGACGAGCAGGGCAGAGACCGCGATCAGGGCAAGCATAGCAGTGCAGAGCGACCGAGCAGATCGACAGGAGCGGAGCGGAGCGCCCGAACATAACAAATCAGATCAGCGTCCCGAGCAGGGCAAACATGGCAGAGCAGATTAGAGCAGAGCGCCCGAGCAGGGTGAGCAGGTCACAGCAGATTCCGCGAGCAGCGCAGATATATAAATATACAAATCACTCGGAAATTTACTTTAGAATACTGTAAGGATAAACTTACTATGAAACACTAGATGACCAGCGTTGTCCTTTGCCACCGTTTCCATTTCGACTAACCTTCAGCAAAATCATGTGGCACCATGAGGCGTATGAATGCAGATTCTAATAAGAACATTTCGGGACACTCCGTCCTAATAAGAACGCTGGGTCATAGCCAAAACACCGGAATGTTCTCGCTCTCTTCCTATGCCGGGTGAAAGTGCTCTCTCTTTGCTGCCATCCATGTCGAATCTTCAGCCATAAGCCTCAATAGAAAGGCGGACAAATATTTAATTGATCTATTTCCTACTTTTATACACGCTCCTTATACAGTAACGTAACCACAAAAGTGCGAGCAGAGCAGAAAGACAAATCCCTCATTGACACTGAATCCTTAGTTCGAGAATAAATTTAATATAAAACACCAGTTTACCAGCGTTGTCCTTTGCCACCGTTTCCAGTTCTGCTCACTTTCAGCAATCTCGTGTGGCAGCATGATCTATATGAACGAAGAATCAAATACGAAATTGTGGTGTCGCTGCGTCCTAATAAGAACGCTAGATCATAGCCTAAACCCCTGAATTTGCTCGGTCTCTCGTACAGCCGGATGAAAATGCTCTCTCTTTGCTGCCAGCAACATTCAAATCTTAAGCCCTACCTCTCAGTATACAATCGAACAAGCATTTTACAGATCTATTTTCTACTTTTACACACGATCCGCGCAGAATTCCGTTACCACTAATAGCCGAGAAGGTCAGAACAGAAAGGCAGAGCAGCGCAAGAGCAGATCAAGATACCACCCGAGAAACGACAGCAAAGAACAGCAGAGTCCCCCAGCAGCACGAGCAAAAGCACATTGCCCCTAGCACGCCAGCAGAGCAGAGCCTTGTCGCGAGAAGGGCAAACATAGCAGTGTATCGGCAACCAAGCAGCACGACAGGAGCACAGCAGAGTGCCCGAGCAGACCAGATAAGTGTCCCGAGCAGGGCAAGGAGAACAGAGCAGAGCGACTGAGCAGACGGCATTTATCACGGCGAGCAGAGCAGAATCCCCGATCAGAGCCAGCACAGCAGAGCAGCGGTCATGATCAACACGAGCACAGCAGATATACAAATCCCTCATTGACACTGAATCCTTAGTCAAGAATTAATTTACTATAAAACACCAGTTGACCAGCGTTGTCCTTTACCACCGTTTCCATTTCGTCTCACTTTCAGCAAACTCATCTGGCACCGGGAGGCGTATGAATGAAGGTTCCAATAAGAACATTCGGTGCCGCTGCGTCCTAAAACGAACGCTGGGTCATAGCCAAAACCCATGAATGTTCTCGCTCTCTTCCCATGCCGGGTAAAAATGCGCTCTCTTGGCTGCTATCCGCATCCAGCCTTCAGCCATAACTCTCAATAGAAAGGCGACCAACTTTTTGAAGTATCTGCTTCGTACTTTTACACACGCTCCTTCCACAGTACCGTAACCACAAAAGCGCGAGCCGAGCAGACAGTCATTGACTCCGAATCCTTGGTCAAATATAAATTTAGTATAAAACACTAGTTGACTCATTCCTTTTTCAGCGTCGTCATTGCGGCTCACTTTCTTCAAACGCATTTGGCACCATTAGCAGAACAGAGAGCCCAAGCAGAGGGCCCTTATCACGACGAGCAGGGCAGGGACCGCGATCAGGGCAAGCATAGCAGTGCAGATCGACCGAGCAGATCGACCGGAGTGGAGCAGAGCGCCCGAACATAACAAATCAGATCAGCGTCCCGAGCAGGGCAAACATGGCAGAGCAGATTAGAGCAGAGCGCCCGAGCAGGGTGAGCAGGTCACAGCAGCTTCCCCGAGCAGCGCAGATATATAAATATACAAATCACTCGGAAATTTACTTTAGAATACTGTAAGAATAAACTTACTATGAAACACTAGATGACCAGCGTTGTCCTTTGCCACCGTTTCCATTTCGACTAACTTTCAGCAAAATCATGTGGCACCATGAGGCGTATGAATGCAGATTCTAATAAGAACATTTCGGGACACTCCGTCCTAATAAGAACGCTGGGTCATAGCCAAAACACCGGAATGTTCTCGCTCTCTTCCTATGCCGGGTGAAAGTGCTCTCTCTTTGCTGCCATCCATGTCGAATCTTCACCCATAAGCCTCAATAGAAAGGCGGACAAATATTTTATAGATCTATTTCCTACTTTTATACACGCTCCTTCTACAGTAACGTAACCACAAAAGCGCGAGCAGAGCAGAAAGACAAATCCCTCATTGACACTGAATCCTTAGTTCGAGAATAAATTTAATATAAAACACCAGTTTACCAGCGTTGTCCTTTGCCACCGTTTCCAGTTCGGCTCACTTTCAGCAATCTCGTGTGGCAGCATGATCTATATGAACGAAGAATCAAATACGAAATTGTGATGTCGCTGCGTCCTAATAAGAACGCCAGGTCATAGCCTAAACCCCTGAATTTTCTCGGTCTCTCGTACTGCCGGATGAAAATGCTCTCTCTTTGCTGCCAGCAACATTCAAATCTTAAGCCCTACCTCTCAGTATACAATCGAACAAGCATTTTACAGATCTATTTTCTACTTTTACACACGATCCGCGCAGAATTCCGTTACCACTAATAGCCGAGAAGGTCAGAACAGAAAGGCAGAGCAGCGCAAGAGCAGATCAAGATACCACCCGAGAAACGACAGCAAAGAACAGCAGAGTCCCCCAGCAGCACGAGCAAAAGCACATTGCCCCTAGCACGCCAGCAGAGCAGAGCCTTGTCGCGAGAAGGGCAAACATAGCAGTGTATGGGCAACCAAGCAGCACGACAGGAGCACAGCAGAGCGCCCGAGCACCGCGACCAGACTAGATAAGTGTCCCGAGCAGGGCAAGAACAGCGCAGAGCGACTGAGCAGACGGCATTTATCACGGCGAGCAGAGCAGAATCCCCGATCAGAGCCAGCACAGCAGAGCAGCGGTCATGATCAACACGAGCACAGCAGATATACAAATCCCTCATTGACACTGAATCCTTAGTCAAGAATTAATTTACTATAAAACACCAGTTGACCAGCGTTGTCCTTTACCACCGTTTCCATTTCGTCTCACTTTCCGCAAACTCATCTGGCACCGGGAGGCGTATGAATGAAGGTTCCAATAAGAACATTCGGTGCCGCTGCGTCCTAAAACGAACGCTGGGTCATAGCCAAAACCCATGAATGTTCTCGCTCTCTTCCCATGCCGGGTAAAAATGCGCTCTCTTGGCTGCTATCCGCATCCAGCCTTCAGCCATAACTCTCAATAGAAAGGCGACCAACTTTTTGAAGTATCTGCTTCGTACTTTTACACACGCTCCTTCCACAGTACCGTAACCACAAAAGCGCGAGCCGAGCAGACAGTCATTGACTCCGAATCCTTGGTCAAATATAAATTTAGTATAAAACACTAGTTGACTCATTCCTTTTTCAGCGTCGTCATTGCGGCTCACTTTCTTCAAACGCATTTGGCACCATTAGCAGAACAGAGAGCCCAAGCAGAGGGCCCTTATCACGACGAGCAGGGCAGGGACCGCGATCAGGGCAAGCATAGCAGTGCAGATCGACCGAGCAGATCGACCGGAGTGGAGCAGAGCGCCCGAACATAACAAATCAGATCAGCGTCCCGAGCAGGGCAAACATGGCAGAGCAGATTAGAGCAGAGCGCCCGAGCAGGGTGAGCAGGTCACAGCAGCTTCCCCGAGCAGCGCAGATATATAAATATACAAATCACTCGGAAATTTACTTTAGAATACTGTAAGAATAAACTTACTATGAAACACTAGATGACCAGCGTTGTCCTTTGCCACCGTTTCCATTTCGACTAACTTTCAGCAAAATCATGTGGCACCATGAGGCGTATGAATGCAGATTCTAATAAGAACATTTCGGGACACTCCGTCCTAATAAGAACGCTGGGTCATAGCCAAAACACCGGAATGTTCTCGCTCTCTTCCTATGCCGGGTGAAAGTGCTCTCTCTTTGCTGCCATCCATGTCGAATCTTCACCCATAAGCCTCAATAGAAAGGCGGACAAATATTTTATAGATCTATTTCCTACTTTTATACACGCTCCTTCTACAGTAACGTAACCACAAAAGCGCGAGCAGAGCAGAAAGACAAATCCCTCATTGACACTGAATCCTTAGTTCGAGAATAAATTTAATATAAAACACCAGTTTACCAGCGTTGTCCTTTGCCACCGTTTCCAGTTCGGCTCACTTTCAGCAATCTCGTGTGGCAGCATGATCTATATGAACGAAGAATCAAATACGAAATTGTGATGTCGCTGCGTCCTAATAAGAACGCCAGGTCATAGCCTAAACCCCTGAATTTTCTCGGTCTCTCGTACAGCCGGATGAAAATGCTCTCTCTTTGCTGCCAGCAACATTCAAATCTTAAGCCCTACCTCTCAGTATACAATCGACCAAGCATTTTACAGATCTATTTTCTACTTTTACACACGATCCGCCCAGAATTCCGTTACCACTAATAGCCGAGAAGGTCAGAACAGAAAGGCAGAGCAGCGCAAGAGCAGATCAAGATACCACCCGAGAAACGACAGCAAAGAACAGCAGAGTCCCCCAGCAGCACGAGCAAAAGCACATTGCCCCTAGCACGCCAGCAGAGCAGAGCCTTGTCGCGAGAAGGGCAAACATAGCAGTGTATCGGCAACCAAGCAGCACGACAGGAGCACAGCAGAGTGCCCGAGCAGACCAGATAAGTGTCCCGAGCAGGGCAAGGAGAACAGAGCAGAGCGACTGAGCAGACGGCATTTATCACGGCGAGCAGAGCAGAATCCCCGATCAGAGCCAGCACAGCAGAGCAGCGGTCATGATCAACACGAGCACAGCAGATATACAAATCCCTCATTGACACTGAATCCTTAGTCAAGAATTAATTTACTATAAAACACCAGTTGACCAGCGTTGTCCTTTACCACCGTTTCCATTTCGTCTCACTTTCAGCAAACTCATGTGGCACCAGGAGGCGGATGAATGAAGGTTCCAATAAGAACATTTGGTGCCGCTGCGTCCTAAAACGAACGCTGGGTCATAGCCAAAACCCATGAATGTTCTCGCTCTCTTCCCATGCCGGGTAAAAGTGCGCTCTCTTGGCTGCTATCCGCATCCAGCCTTCAGCCATAACTCTCAATAGAAAGGCGACCAACTTTTTGAAGTATCTGCTTCGTACTTTTATACACGCTCCTTCTACAGTAACGTAACCACAAAAGCGCGAGCAGAGCAGAAAGACAAATTCCTCATTGACACTAAATCCTTAGTTCGAGAATAAATTTAATATAAAACACCAGTTGACCAGCGTTGTCCTTTGCCACCGTTTCCAGTTCGGCTCACTTTCAGCAATCTCATGTGTCAGCATGAGCTATATGAACGAAGATTCAAATACGAACTTGTGTTGTGGCTGCGTCCTAATAAGAACGCTAGGTCATAGCCTAAACCCCTAACTTTTCTCGGTCTGTCATCCTGCCGGATGAAAATGCTCTCTCTCTGCTGCCAGAAACTATCAAACCTTAAGCCCTACCGCTCAGTATACAATCGACCAAGCATTTTACAGATCTATTTTCTACTTTTACACACGATCCGCCCAGAATTCCGTTACCACTAATGGCCGAGCAGGTCAGAACAGAAAGACAGAGCAGCGCCAGAGCAGATCATCATACCACCCGAGCAACGACAGCAAAGAACAGCAGAGTCCCCCAGCAGCACGAGCAAAACCACATTGCCCCTAGCACGCCAGCAGAGCAGAGCCTTGTCGCGAGAAGGGCAAACATAGCAGTGTATGGGCAACCAAGCAGCACGACAGGAGCACAGCAGAGCGCCCGAGCACCGCGACCAGACTAGATAAGTGTCCCGAGCAGGGCAAGAACAGCGCAGAGCGACTGAGCAGACGGCATTTATCACGGCGAGCAGAGCAGAATCCCCGATCAGAGCCAGCACAGCAGAGCAGCGGTCATGATCAACACGAGCACAGCAGATATACAAATCCCTCATTGACACTGAATCCTTAGTCAAGAATTAATTTACTATAAAACACCAGTTGACCAGCGTTGTCCTTTACCACCGTTTCCATTTCGTCTCACTTTCCGCAAACTCATCTGGCACCGGGAGGCGTATGAATGAAGGTTCCAATAAGAACATTCGGTGCCGCTGCGTCCTAAAACGAACGCTGGGTCATAGCCAAAACCCATGAATGTTCTCGCTCTCTTCCCATGCCGGGTAAAAATGCGCTCTCTTGGCTGCTATCCGCATCCAGCCTTCAGCCATAACTCTCAATAGAAAGGCGACCAACTTTTTGAAGTATCTGCTTCGTACTTTTACACACGCTCCTTCCACAGTACCGTAACCACAAAAGCGCGAGCCGAGCAGACAGTCATTGACTCCGAATCCTTGGTCAAATATAAATTTAGTATAAAACACTAGTTGACTCATTCCTTTTTCAGCGTCGTCATTGCGGCTCACTTTCTTCAAACGCATTTGGCACCATTAGCAGAACAGAGAGCCCAAGCAGAGGGCCCTTATCACGACGAGCAGGGCAGGGACCGCGATCAGGGCAAGCATAGCAGTGCAGATCGACCGAGCAGATCGACCGGAGTGGAGCAGAGCGCCCGAACATAACAAATCAGATCAGCGTCCCGAGCAGGGCAAACATGGCAGAGCAGATTAGAGCAGAGCGCCCGAGCAGGGTGAGCAGGTCACAGCAGCTTCCCCGAGCAGCGCAGATATATAAATATACAAATCACTCGGAAATTTACTTTAGAATACTGTAAGAATAAACTTACTATGAAACACTAGATGACCAGCGTTGTCCTTTGCCACCGTTTCCATTTCGACTAACTTTCAGCAAAATCATGTGGCACCATGAGGCGTATGAATGCAGATTCTAATAAGAACATTTCGGGACACTCCGTCCTAATAAGAACGCTGGGTCATAGCCAAAACACCGGAATGTTCTCGCTCTCTTCCTATGCCGGGTGAAAGTGCTCTCTCTTTGCTGCCATCCATGTCGAATCTTCACCCATAAGCCTCAATAGAAAGGCGGACAAATATTTTATAGATCTATTTCCTACTTTTATACACGCTCCTTCTACAGTAACGTAACCACAAAAGCGCGAGCAGAGCAGAAAGACAAATCCCTCATTGACACTGAATCCTTAGTTCGAGAATAAATTTAATATAAAACACCAGTTTACCAGCGTTGTCCTTTGCCACCGTTTCCAGTTCGGCTCACTTTCAGCAATCTCGTGTGGCAGCATGATCTATATGAACGAAGAATCAAATACGAAATTGTGATGTCGCTGCGTCCTAATAAGAACGCCAGGTCATAGCCTAAACCCCTGAATTTTCTCGGTCTCTCGTACTGCCGGATGAAAATGCTCTCTCTTTGCTGCCAGCAACATTCAAAACTTAAGCCCTACCCCTCAGTATACAATCGACCAAGCATTTTACAGATCTATTTTCTACTTTTACACACGATCCGCCCAGAATTCCGTTACCACTAATGGCCGAGCAGGTCAGAACAGAAAGACAGAGCAGCGCCAGAGCAGATCATCATACCACCCGAGCAACGACAGCAAAGAGCAGCAGAGTCCCCCAGCAGCACGAGCAAAAGCACATTGCCCCTAGCACGCCAGCAGAGCAGAGCCTTGTCGCGAGAAGGGCAAACATAGCAGTGTATGGTCAACCAAGCAGCACGACAGGAGCACAGCAGAGCGCCCGAGCACCGCGACCAGACCAGATAAGTGTCCCGAGCAGGGCAAGAACAGCGCAGAGCGACTGAGCAGACGGCATTTATCACGGCGAGCAGAGCAGAATCCCCGATCAGAGCCAGCACAGCAGAGCAGCGGTCATGATCAACACGAGCACAGCAGATATACAAATCCCTCATTGACACTGAATCCTTAGTCAAGAATTAATTTACTATAAAACACCAGTTGACCAGCGTTGTCCTTTACCACCGTTTCCATTTCGTCTCACTTTCCGCAAACTCATCTGGCACCGGGAGGCGTATGAATGAAGGTTCCAATAAGAACATTCGGTGCCGCTGCGTCCTAAAACGAACGCTGGGTCATAGCCAAAACCCATGAATGTTCTCGCTCTCTTCCCATGCCGGGTAAAAATGCGCTCTCTTGGCTGCTATCCGCATCCAGCCTTCAGCCATAACTCTCAATAGAAAGGCGACCAACTTTTTGAAGTATCTGCTTCGTACTTTTACACACGCTCCTTCCACAGTACCGTAACCACAAAAGCGCGAGCCGAGCAGATAGTCATTGACTCCGAATCCTTGGTCAAATATAAATTTAGTATAAAACACTAGTTGACTCATTCCTTTTTCAGCGTCGTCATTGCGGCTCACTTTCTTCAAACGCATTTGGCACCATTAGCAGAACAGAGAGTCCAAGCAGAGGGCCCTTATCATGACGAGCAGGGCAGAGACCGCGATCAGGGCAAGCATAGCAGTGCAGAGCGACCGAGATCATCGACAGGAGCGGAGCGGAGCGCCCGAACGTAACAAATCAGATCAGCGTCCCGAGCAGGGCAAACATGGCAGAGCAGATTAGAGCAGAGCGCCCGAGCAGGGTGAGCAGGTCACAGCAGATTCCGCGAGCAGCGCAGATATATAAATATACAAATCACTCGGAAATTTACTTTAGAATACTGTAAGAATAAACTTACTATGAAACACTAGATGACCAGCGTTGTCCTTTGCCACCGTTTCCATTTCGACTAACCTTCAGCAAAATCATGTGGCACCATGAGGCGTATGAATGCAGATTCTAATAAGAACATTTCGGGACACTCCGTCCTAATAAGAACGCTGGGTCATAGCCAAAACACCGGAATGTTCTCGCTCTCTTCCTATGCCGGGTGAAAGTGCTCTCTCTTTGCTGCCATCCATGTCGAATCTTCAGCCATAAGCCTCAATAGAAAGGCGGACAAATATTTAATTGATCTATTTCCTACTTTTATACACGCTCCTTATACAGTAACGTAACCACAAAAGTGCGAGCAGAGCAGAAAGACAAATCCCTCATTGACACTGAATCCTTAGTTCGAGAATAAATTTAATATAAAACACCAGTTTACCAGCGTTGTCCTTTGCCACCGTTTCCAGTTCTGCTCACTTTCAGCAATCTCGTGTGGCAGCATGATCTATATGAACGAAGAATCAAATACGAAATTGTGGTGTCGCTGCGTCCTAATAAGAACGCTAGATCATAGCCTAAACCCCTGAATTTGCTCGGTCTCTCGTACAGCCGGATGAAAATGCTCTCTCTTTGCTGCCAGCAACATTCAAATCTTAAGCCCTACCTCTCAGTATACAATCGAACAAGCATTTTACAGATCTATTTTCTACTTTTACACACGATCCGCGCAGAATTCCGTTACCACTAATAGCCGAGAAGGTCAGAACAGAAAGGCAGAGCAGCGCAAGAGCAGATCAAGATACCACCCGAGAAACGACAGCAAAGAACAGCAGAGTCCCCCAGCAGCACGAGCAAAAGCACATTGCCCCTAGCACGCCAGCAGAGCAGAGCCTTGTCGCGAGAAGGGCAAACATAGCAGTGTATGGGCAACCAAGCAGCACGACAGGAGCACAGCAGAGCGCCCGAGCACCGCGACCAGACTAGATAAGTGTCCCGAGCAGGGCAAGAACAGCGCAGAGCGACTGAGCAGACGGCATTTATCACGGCGAGCAGAGCAGAATCCCCGATCAGAGCCAGCACAGCAGAGCAGCGGTCATGATCAACACGAGCACAGCAGATATACAAATCCCTCATTGACACTGAATCCTTAGTCAAGAATTAATTTACTATAAAACACCAGTTGACCAGCGTTGTCCTTTACCACCGTTTCCATTTCGTCTCACTTTCCGCAAACTCATCTGGCACCGGGAGGCGTATGAATGAAGGTTCCAATAAGAACATTCGGTGCCGCTGCGTCCTAAAACGAACGCTGGGTCATAGCCAAAACCCATGAATGTTCTCGCTCTCTTCCCATGCCGGGTAAAAATGCGCTCTCTTGGCTGCTATCCGCATCCAGCCTTCAGCCATAACTCTCAATAGAAAGGCGACCAACTTTTTGAAGTATCTGCTTCGTACTTTTACACACGCTCCTTCCACAGTACCGTAACCACAAAAGCGCGAGCCGAGCAGACAGTCATTGACTCCGAATCCTTGGTCAAATATAAATTTAGTATAAAACACTAGTTGACTCATTCCTTTTTCAGCGTCGTCATTGCGGCTCACTTTCTTCAAACGCATTTGGCACCATTAGCAGAACAGAGAGCCCAAGCAGAGGGCCCTTATCACGACGAGCAGGGCAGGGACCGCGATCAGGGCAAGCATAGCAGTGCAGATCGACCGAGCAGATCGACCGGAGTGGAGCAGAGCGCCCGAACATAACAAATCAGATCAGCGTCCCGAGCAGGGCAAACATGGCAGAGCAGATTAGAGCAGAGCGCCCGAGCAGGGTGAGCAGGTCACAGCAGCTTCCCCGAGCAGCGCAGATATATAAATATACAAATCACTCGGAAATTTACTTTAGAATACTGTAAGAATAAACTTACTATGAAACACTAGATGACCAGCGTTGTCCTTTGCCACCGTTTCCATTTCGACTAACTTTCAGCAAAATCATGTGGCACCATGAGGCGTATGAATGCAGATTCTAATAAGAACATTTCGGGACACTCCGTCCTAATAAGAACGCTGGGTCATAGCCAAAACACCGGAATGTTCTCGCTCTCTTCCTATGCCGGGTGAAAGTGCTCTCTCTTTGCTGCCATCCATGTCGAATCTTCACCCATAAGCCTCAATAGAAAGGCGGACAAATATTTTATAGATCTATTTCCTACTTTTATACACGCTCCTTCTACAGTAACGTAACCACAAAAGCGCGAGCAGAGCAGAAAGACAAATCCCTCATTGACACTGAATCCTTAGTTCGAGAATAAATTTAATATAAAACACCAGTTTACCAGCGTTGTCCTTTGCCACCGTTTCCAGTTCGGCTCACTTTCAGCAATCTCGTGTGGCAGCATGATCTATATGAACGAAGAATCAAATACGAAATTGTGATGTCGCTGCGTCCTAATAAGAACGCCAGGTCATAGCCTAAACCCCTGAATTTTCTCGGTCTCTCGTACTGCCGGATGAAAATGCTCTCTCTTTGCTGCCAGCAACATTCAAAACTTAAGCCCTACCCCTCAGTATACAATCGACCAAGCATTTTACAGATCTATTTTCTACTTTTACACACGATCCGCCCAGAATTCCGTTACCACTAATGGCCGAGCAGGTCAGAACAGAAAGACAGAGCAGCGCCAGAGCAGATCATCATACCACCCGAGCAACGACAGCAAAGAGCAGCAGAGTCCCCCAGCAGCACGAGCAAAAGCACATTGCCCCTAGCACGCCAGCAGAGCAGAGCCTTGTCGCGAGAAGGGCAAACATAGCAGTGTATGGGCAACCAAGCAGCACGACAGGAGCACAGCAGAGCGCCCGAGCACCGCGACCAGACCAGATAAGTGTCCCGAGCAGGGCAAGAACAGCGCAGAGCGACTGAGCAGACGGCATTTATCACGGCGAGCAGAGCAGAATCCCCGATCAGAGCCAGCACAGCAGAGCAGCGGTCATGATCAACACGAGCACAGCAGATATACAAATCCCTCATTGACACTGAATCCTTAGTCAAGAATTAATTTACTATAAAACACCAGTTGACCAGCGTTGTCCTTTACCACCGTTTCCATTTCGTCTCACTTTCCGCAAACTCATCTGGCACCGGGAGGCGTATGAATGAAGGTTCCAATAAGAACATTCGGTGCCGCTGCGTCCTAAAACGAACGCTGGGTCATAGCCAAAACCCATGAATGTTCTCGCTCTCTTCCCATGCCGGGTAAAAATGCGCTCTCTTGGCTGCTATCCGCATCCAGCCTTCAGCCATAACTCTCAATAGAAAGGCGACCAACTTTTTGAAGTATCTGCTTCGTACTTTTACACACGCTCCTTCCACAGTACCGTAACCACAAAAGCGCGAGCCGAGCAGATAGTCATTGACTCCGAATCCTTGGTCAAATATAAATTTAGTATAAAACACTAGTTGACTCATTCCTTTTTCAGCGTCGTCATTGCGGCTCACTTTCTTCAAACGCATTTGGCACCATTAGCAGAACAGAGAGTCCAAGCAGAGGGCCCTTATCATGACGAGCAGGGCAGAGACCGCGATCAGGGCAAGCATAGCAGTGCAGAGCGACCGAGCAGATCGACAGGAGCGGAGCGGAGCGCCCGAACATAACAAATCAGATCAGCGTCCCGAGCAGGGCAAACATGGCAGAGCAGATTAGAGCAGAGCGCCCGAGCAGGGTGAGCAGGTCACAGCAGATTCCGCGAGCAGCGCAGATATATAAATATACAAATCACTCGGAAATTTACTTTAGAATACTGTAAGGATAAACTTACTATGAAACACTAGATGACCAGCGTTGTCCTTTGCCACCGTTTCCATTTCGACTAACCTTCAGCAAAATCATGTGGCACCATGAGGCGTATGAATGCAGATTCTAATAAGAACATTTCGGGACACTCCGTCCTAATAAGAACGCTGGGTCATAGCCAAAACACCGGAATGTTCTCGCTCTCTTCCTATGCCGGGTGAAAGTGCTCTCTCTTTGCTGCCATCCATGTCGAATCTTCAGCCATAAGCCTCAATAGAAAGGCGGACAAATATTTAATTGATCTATTTCCTACTTTTATACACGCTCCTTATACAGTAACGTAACCACAAAAGTGCGAGCAGAGCAGAAAGACAAATCCCTCATTGACACTGAATCCTTAGTTCGAGAATAAATTTAATATAAAACACCAGTTTACCAGCGTTGTCCTTTGCCACCGTTTCCAGTTCTGCTCACTTTCAGCAATCTCGTGTGGCAGCATGATCTATATGAACGAAGAATCAAATACGAAATTGTGGTGTCGCTGCGTCCTAATAAGAACGCTAGATCATAGCCTAAACCCCTGAATTTGCTCGGTCTCTCGTACAGCCGGATGAAAATGCTCTCTCTTTGCTGCCAGCAACATTCAAATCTTAAGCCCTACCTCTCAGTATACAATCGAACAAGCATTTTACAGATCTATTTTCTACTTTTACACACGATCCGCGCAGAATTCCGTTACCACTAATAGCCGAGAAGGTCAGAACAGAAAGGCAGAGCAGCGCAAGAGCAGATCAAGATACCACCCGAGAAACGACAGCAAAGAACAGCAGAGTCCCCCAGCAGCACGAGCAAAAGCACATTGCCCCTAGCACGCCAGCAGAGCAGAGCCTTGTCGCGAGAAGGGCAAACATAGCAGTGTATCGGCAACCAAGCAGCACGACAGGAGCACAGCAGAGTGCCCGAGCAGACCAGATAAGTGTCCCGAGCAGGGCAAGGAGAACAGAGCAGAGCGACTGAGCAGACGGCATTTATCACGGCGAGCAGAGCAGAATCCCCGATCAGAGCCAGCACAGCAGAGCAGCGGTCATGATCAACACGAGCACAGCAGATATACAAATCCCTCATTGACACTGAATCCTTAGTCAAGAATTAATTTACTATAAAACACCAGTTGACCAGCGTTGTCCTTTACCACCGTTTCCATTTCGTCTCACTTTCAGCAAACTCATCTGGCACCGGGAGGCGTATGAATGAAGGTTCCAATAAGAACATTCGGTGCCGCTGCGTCCTAAAACGAACGCTGGGTCATAGCCAAAACCCATGAATGTTCTCGCTCTTCCCATGCCGGGTAAAAATGCGCTCTCTTGGCTGCTATCCGCATCCAGCCTTCAGCCATAACTCTCAATAGAAAGGCGACCAACTTTTTGAAGTATCTGCTTCGTACTTTTACACACGCTCCTTCCACAGTACCGTAACCACAAAAGCGCGAGCCGAGCAGACAGTCATTGACTCCGAATCCTTGGTCAAATATAAATTTAGTATAAAACACTAGTTGACTCATTCCTTTTTCAGCGTCGTCATTGCGGCTCACTTTCTTCAAACGCATTTGGCACCATTAGCAGAACAGAGAGCCCAAGCAGAGGGCCCTTATCACGACGAGCAGGGCAGGGACCGCGATCAGGGCAAGCATAGCAGTGCAGATCGACCGAGCAGATCGACCGGAGTGGAGCAGAGCGCCCGAACATAACAAATCAGATCAGCGTCCCGAGCAGGGCAAACATGGCAGAGCAGATTAGAGCAGAGCGCCCGAGCAGGGTGAGCAGGTCACAGCAGCTTCCCCGAGCAGCGCAGATATATAAATATACAAATCACTCGGAAATTTACTTTAGAATACTGTAAGAATAAACTTACTATGAAACACTAGATGACCAGCGTTGTCCTTTGCCACCGTTTCCATTTCGACTAACTTTCAGCAAAATCATGTGGCACCATGAGGCGTATGAATGCAGATTCTAATAAGAACATTTCGGGACACTCCGTCCTAATAAGAACGCTGGGTCATAGCCAAAACACCGGAATGTTCTCGCTCTCTTCCTATGCCGGGTGAAAGTGCTCTCTCTTTGCTGCCATCCATGTCGAATCTTCACCCATAAGCCTCAATAGAAAGGCGGACAAATATTTTATAGATCTATTTCCTACTTTTATACACGCTCCTTCTACAGTAACGTAACCACAAAAGCGCGAGCAGAGCAGAAAGACAAATCCCTCATTGACACTGAATCCTTAGTTCGAGAATAAATTTAATATAAAACACCAGTTTACCAGCGTTGTCCTTTGCCACCGTTTCCAGTTCGGCTCACTTTCAGCAATCTCGTGTGGCAGCATGATCTATATGAACGAAGAATCAAATACGAAATTGTGATGTCGCTGCGTCCTAATAAGAACGCCAGGTCATAGCCTAAACCCCTGAATTTTCTCGGTCTCTCGTACTGCCGGATGAAAATGCTCTCTCTTTGCTGCCAGCAACATTCAAAACTTAAGCCCTACCCCTCAGTATACAATCGACCAAGCATTTTACAGATCTATTTTCTACTTTTACACACGATCCGCCCAGAATTCCGTTACCACTAATGGCCGAGCAGGTCAGAACAGAAAGACAGAGCAGCGCCAGAGCAGATCATCATACCACCCGAGCAACGACAGCAAAGAGCAGCAGAGTCCCCCAGCAGCACGAGCAAAAGCACATTGCCCCTAGCACGCCAGCAGAGCAGAGCCTTGTCGCGAGAAGGGCAAACATAGCAGTGTATGGTCAACCAAGCAGCACGACAGGAGCACAGCAGAGCGCCCGAGCACCGCGACCAGACCAGATAAGTGTCCCGAGCAGGGCAAGAACAGCGCAGAGCGACTGAGCAGACGGCATTTATCACGGCGAGCAGAGCAGAATCCCCGATCAGAGCCAGCACAGCAGAGCAGCGGTCATGATCAACACGAGCACAGCAGATATACAAATCCCTCATTGACACTGAATCCTTAGTCAAGAATTAATTTACTATAAAACACCAGTTGACCAGCGTTGTCCTTTACCACCGTTTCCATTTCGTCTCACTTTCCGCAAACTCATCTGGCACCGGGAGGCGTATGAATGAAGGTTCCAATAAGAACATTCGGTGCCGCTGCGTCCTAAAACGAACGCTGGGTCATAGCCAAAACCCATGAATGTTCTCGCTCTCTTCCCATGCCGGGTAAAAATGCGCTCTCTTGGCTGCTATCCGCATCCAGCCTTCAGCCATAACTCTCAATAGAAAGGCGACCAACTTTTTGAAGTATCTGCTTCGTACTTTTACACACGCTCCTTCCACAGTACCGTAACCACAAAAGCGCGAGCCGAGCAGATAGTCATTGACTCCGAATCCTTGGTCAAATATAAATTTAGTATAAAACACTAGTTGACTCATTCCTTTTTCAGCGTCGTCATTGCGGCTCACTTTCTTCAAACGCATTTGGCACCATTAGCAGAACAGAGAGTCCAAGCAGAGGGCCCTTATCATGACGAGCAGGGCAGAGACCGCGATCAGGGCAAGCATAGCAGTGCAGAGCGACCGAGATCATCGACAGGAGCGGAGCGGAGCGCCCGAACGTAACAAATCAGATCAGCGTCCCGAGCAGGGCAAACATGGCAGAGCAGATTAGAGCAGAGCGCCCGAGCAGGGTGAGCAGGTCACAGCAGATTCCGCGAGCAGCGCAGATATATAAATATACAAATCACTCGGAAATTTACTTTAGAATACTGTAAGAATAAACTTACTATGAAACACTAGATGACCAGCGTTGTCCTTTGCCACCGTTTCCATTTCGACTAACCTTCAGCAAAATCATGTGGCACCATGAGGCGTATGAATGCAGATTCTAATAAGAACATTTCGGGACACTCCGTCCTAATAAGAACGCTGGGTCATAGCCAAAACACCGGAATGTTCTCGCTCTCTTCCTATGCCGGGTGAAAGTGCTCTCTCTTTGCTGCCATCCATGTCGAATCTTCAGCCATAAGCCTCAATAGAAAGGCGGACAAATATTTAATTGATCTATTTCCTACTTTTATACACGCTCCTTATACAGTAACGTAACCACAAAAGTGCGAGCAGAGCAGAAAGACAAATCCCTCATTGACACTGAATCCTTAGTTCGAGAATAAATTTAATATAAAACACCAGTTTACCAGCGTTGTCCTTTGCCACCGTTTCCAGTTCTGCTCACTTTCAGCAATCTCGTGTGGCAGCATGATCTATATGAACGAAGAATCAAATACGAAATTGTGGTGTCGCTGCGTCCTAATAAGAACGCTAGATCATAGCCTAAACCCCTGAATTTGCTCGGTCTCTCGTACAGCCGGATGAAAATGCTCTCTCTTTGCTGCCAGCAACATTCAAATCTTAAGCCCTACCTCTCAGTATACAATCGAACAAGCATTTTACAGATCTATTTTCTACTTTTACACACGATCCGCGCAGAATTCCGTTACCACTAATAGCCGAGAAGGTCAGAACAGAAAGGCAGAGCAGCGCAAGAGCAGATCAAGATACCACCCGAGAAACGACAGCAAAGAACAGCAGAGTCCCCCAGCAGCACGAGCAAAAGCACATTGCCCCTAGCACGCCAGCAGAGCAGAGCCTTGTCGCGAGAAGGGCAAACATAGCAGTGTATGGGCAACCAAGCAGCACGACAGGAGCACAGCAGAGCGCCCGAGCACCGCGACCAGACTAGATAAGTGTCCCGAGCAGGGCAAGAACAGCGCAGAGCGACTGAGCAGACGGCATTTATCACGGCGAGCAGAGCAGAATCCCCGATCAGAGCCAGCACAGCAGAGCAGCGGTCATGATCAACACGAGCACAGCAGATATACAAATCCCTCATTGACACTGAATCCTTAGTCAAGAATTAATTTACTATAAAACACCAGTTGACCAGCGTTGTCCTTTACCACCGTTTCCATTTCGTCTCACTTTCCGCAAACTCATCTGGCACCGGGAGGCGTATGAATGAAGGTTCCAATAAGAACATTCGGTGCCGCTGCGTCCTAAAACGAACGCTGGGTCATAGCCAAAACCCATGAATGTTCTCGCTCTCTTCCCATGCCGGGTAAAAATGCGCTCTCTTGGCTGCTATCCGCATCCAGCCTTCAGCCATAACTCTCAATAGAAAGGCGACCAACTTTTTGAAGTATCTGCTTCGTACTTTTACACACGCTCCTTCCACAGTACCGTAACCACAAAAGCGCGAGCCGAGCAGACAGTCATTGACTCCGAATCCTTGGTCAAATATAAATTTAGTATAAAACACTAGTTGACTCATTCCTTTTTCAGCGTCGTCATTGCGGCTCACTTTCTTCAAACGCATTTGGCACCATTAGCAGAACAGAGAGCCCAAGCAGAGGGCCCTTATCACGACGAGCAGGGCAGGGACCGCGATCAGGGCAAGCATAGCAGTGCAGATCGACCGAGCAGATCGACCGGAGTGGAGCAGAGCGCCCGAACATAACAAATCAGATCAGCGTCCCGAGCAGGGCAAACATGGCAGAGCAGATTAGAGCAGAGCGCCCGAGCAGGGTGAGCAGGTCACAGCAGCTTCCCCGAGCAGCGCAGATATATAAATATACAAATCACTCGGAAATTTACTTTAGAATACTGTAAGAATAAACTTACTATGAAACACTAGATGACCAGCGTTGTCCTTTGCCACCGTTTCCATTTCGACTAACTTTCAGCAAAATCATGTGGCACCATGAGGCGTATGAATGCAGATTCTAATAAGAACATTTCGGGACACTCCGTCCTAATAAGAACGCTGGGTCATAGCCAAAACACCGGAATGTTCTCGCTCTCTTCCTATGCCGGGTGAAAGTGCTCTCTCTTTGCTGCCATCCATGTCGAATCTTCACCCATAAGCCTCAATAGAAAGGCGGACAAATATTTTATAGATCTATTTCCTACTTTTATACACGCTCCTTCTACAGTAACGTAACCACAAAAGCGCGAGCAGAGCAGAAAGACAAATCCCTCATTGACACTGAATCCTTAGTTCGAGAATAAATTTAATATAAAACACCAGTTTACCAGCGTTGTCCTTTGCCACCGTTTCCAGTTCGGCTCACTTTCAGCAATCTCGTGTGGCAGCATGATCTATATGAACGAAGAATCAAATACGAAATTGTGATGTCGCTGCGTCCTAATAAGAACGCCAGGTCATAGCCTAAACCCCTGAATTTTCTCGGTCTCTCGTACTGCCGGATGAAAATGCTCTCTCTTTGCTGCCAGCAACATTCAAAACTTAAGCCCTACCCCTCAGTATACAATCGACCAAGCATTTTACAGATCTATTTTCTACTTTTACACACGATCCGCCCAGAATTCCGTTACCACTAATGGCCGAGCAGGTCAGAACAGAAAGACAGAGCAGCGCCAGAGCAGATCATCATACCACCCGAGCAACGACAGCAAAGAGCAGCAGAGTCCCCCAGCAGCACGAGCAAAAGCACATTGCCCCTAGCACGCCAGCAGAGCAGAGCCTTGTCGCGAGAAGGGCAAACATAGCAGTGTATGGGCAACCAAGCAGCACGACAGGAGCACAGCAGAGCGCCCGAGCACCGCGACCAGACCAGATAAGTGTCCCGAGCAGGGCAAGAACAGCGCAGAGCGACTGAGCAGACGGCATTTATCACGGCGAGCAGAGCAGAATCCCCGATCAGAGCCAGCACAGCAGAGCAGCGGTCATGATCAACACGAGCACAGCAGATATACAAATCCCTCATTGACACTGAATCCTTAGTCAAGAATTAATTTACTATAAAACACCAGTTGACCAGCGTTGTCCTTTACCACCGTTTCCATTTCGTCTCACTTTCCGCAAACTCATCTGGCACCGGGAGGCGTATGAATGAAGGTTCCAATAAGAACATTCGGTGCCGCTGCGTCCTAAAACGAACGCTGGGTCATAGCCAAAACCCATGAATGTTCTCGCTCTCTTCCCATGCCGGGTAAAAATGCGCTCTCTTGGCTGCTATCCGCATCCAGCCTTCAGCCATAACTCTCAATAGAAAGGCGACCAACTTTTTGAAGTATCTGCTTCGTACTTTTACACACGCTCCTTCCACAGTACCGTAACCACAAAAGCGCGAGCCGAGCAGATAGTCATTGACTCCGAATCCTTGGTCAAATATAAATTTAGTATAAAACACTAGTTGACTCATTCCTTTTTCAGCGTCGTCATTGCGGCTCACTTTCTTCAAACGCATTTGGCACCATTAGCAGAACAGAGAGTCCAAGCAGAGGGCCCTTATCATGACGAGCAGGGCAGAGACCGCGATCAGGGCAAGCATAGCAGTGCAGAGCGACCGAGCAGATCGACAGGAGCGGAGCGGAGCGCCCGAACATAACAAATCAGATCAGCGTCCCGAGCAGGGCAAACATGGCAGAGCAGATTAGAGCAGAGCGCCCGAGCAGGGTGAGCAGGTCACAGCAGATTCCGCGAGCAGCGCAGATATATAAATATACAAATCACTCGGAAATTTACTTTAGAATACTGTAAGGATAAACTTACTATGAAACACTAGATGACCAGCGTTGTCCTTTGCCACCGTTTCCATTTCGACTAACCTTCAGCAAAATCATGTGGCACCATGAGGCGTATGAATGCAGATTCTAATAAGAACATTTCGGGACACTCCGTCCTAATAAGAACGCTGGGTCATAGCCAAAACACCGGAATGTTCTCGCTCTCTTCCTATGCCGGGTGAAAGTGCTCTCTCTTTGCTGCCATCCATGTCGAATCTTCAGCCATAAGCCTCAATAGAAAGGCGGACAAATATTTAATTGATCTATTTCCTACTTTTATACACGCTCCTTATACAGTAACGTAACCACAAAAGTGCGAGCAGAGCAGAAAGACAAATCCCTCATTGACACTGAATCCTTAGTTCGAGAATAAATTTAATATAAAACACCAGTTTACCAGCGTTGTCCTTTGCCACCGTTTCCAGTTCTGCTCACTTTCAGCAATCTCGTGTGGCAGCATGATCTATATGAACGAAGAATCAAATACGAAATTGTGGTGTCGCTGCGTCCTAATAAGAACGCTAGATCATAGCCTAAACCCCTGAATTTGCTCGGTCTCTCGTACAGCCGGATGAAAATGCTCTCTCTTTGCTGCCAGCAACATTCAAATCTTAAGCCCTACCTCTCAGTATACAATCGAACAAGCATTTTACAGATCTATTTTCTACTTTTACACACGATCCGCGCAGAATTCCGTTACCACTAATAGCCGAGAAGGTCAGAACAGAAAGGCAGAGCAGCGCAAGAGCAGATCAAGATACCACCCGAGAAACGACAGCAAAGAACAGCAGAGTCCCCCAGCAGCACGAGCAAAAGCACATTGCCCCTAGCACGCCAGCAGAGCAGAGCCTTGTCGCGAGAAGGGCAAACATAGCAGTGTATGGGCAACCAAGCAGCACGACAGGAGCACAGCAGAGCGCCCGAGCACCGCGACCAGACTAGATAAGTGTCCCGAGCAGGGCAAGAACAGCGCAGAGCGACTGAGCAGACGGCATTTATCACGGCGAGCAGAGCAGAATCCCCGATCAGAGCCAGCACAGCAGAGCAGCGGTCATGATCAACACGAGCACAGCAGATATACAAATCCCTCATTGACACTGAATCCTTAGTCAAGAATTAATTTACTATAAAACACCAGTTGACCAGCGTTGTCCTTTACCACCGTTTCCATTTCGTCTCACTTTCCGCAAACTCATCTGGCACCGGGAGGCGTATGAATGAAGGTTCCAATAAGAACATTCGGTGCCGCTGCGTCCTAAAACGAACGCTGGGTCATAGCCAAAACCCATGAATGTTCTCGCTCTCTTCCCATGCCGGGTAAAAATGCGCTCTCTTGGCTGCTATCCGCATCCAGCCTTCAGCCATAACTCTCAATAGAAAGGCGACCAACTTTTTGAAGTATCTGCTTCGTACTTTTACACACGCTCCTTCCACAGTACCGTAACCACAAAAGCGCGAGCCGAGCAGACAGTCATTGACTCCGAATCCTTGGTCAAATATAAATTTAGTATAAAACACTAGTTGACTCATTCCTTTTTCAGCGTCGTCATTGCGGCTCACTTTCTTCAAACGCATTTGGCACCATTAGCAGAACAGAGAGCCCAAGCAGAGGGCCCTTATCACGACGAGCAGGGCAGGGACCGCGATCAGGGCAAGCATAGCAGTGCAGATCGACCGAGCAGATCGACCGGAGTGGAGCAGAGCGCCCGAACATAACAAATCAGATCAGCGTCCCGAGCAGGGCAAACATGGCAGAGCAGATTAGAGCAGAGCGCCCGAGCAGGGTGAGCAGGTCACAGCAGCTTCCCCGAGCAGCGCAGATATATAAATATACAAATCACTCGGAAATTTACTTTAGAATACTGTAAGAATAAACTTACTATGAAACACTAGATGACCAGCGTTGTCCTTTGCCACCGTTTCCATTTCGACTAACTTTCAGCAAAATCATGTGGCACCATGAGGCGTATGAATGCAGATTCTAATAAGAACATTTCGGGACACTCCGTCCTAATAAGAACGCTGGGTCATAGCCAAAACACCGGAATGTTCTCGCTCTCTTCCTATGCCGGGTGAAAGTGCTCTCTCTTTGCTGCCATCCATGTCGAATCTTCACCCATAAGCCTCAATAGAAAGGCGGACAAATATTTTATAGATCTATTTCCTACTTTTATACACGCTCCTTCTACAGTAACGTAACCACAAAAGCGCGAGCAGAGCAGAAAGACAAATCCCTCATTGACACTGAATCCTTAGTTCGAGAATAAATTTAATATAAAACACCAGTTTACCAGCGTTGTCCTTTGCCACCGTTTCCAGTTCGGCTCACTTTCAGCAATCTCGTGTGGCAGCATGATCTATATGAACGAAGAATCAAATACGAAATTGTGATGTCGCTGCGTCCTAATAAGAACGCCAGGTCATAGCCTAAACCCCTGAATTTTCTCGGTCTCTCGTACTGCCGGATGAAAATGCTCTCTCTTTGCTGCCAGCAACATTCAAAACTTAAGCCCTACCCCTCAGTATACAATCGACCAAGCATTTTACAGATCTATTTTCTACTTTTACACACGATCCGCCCAGAATTCCGTTACCACTAATGGCCGAGCAGGTCAGAACAGAAAGACAGAGCAGCGCCAGAGCAGATCATCATACCACCCGAGCAACGACAGCAAAGAGCAGCAGAGTCCCCCAGCAGCACGAGCAAAAGCACATTGCCCCTAGCACGCCAGCAGAGCAGAGCCTTGTCGCGAGAAGGGCAAACATAGCAGTGTATGGGCAACCAAGCAGCACGACAGGAGCACAGCAGAGCGCCCGAGCACCGCGACCAGACCAGATAAGTGTCCCGAGCAGGGCAAGAACAGCGCAGAGCGACTGAGCAGACGGCATTTATCACGGCGAGCAGAGCAGAATCCCCGATCAGAGCCAGCACAGCAGAGCAGCGGTCATGATCAACACGAGCACAGCAGATATACAAATCCCTCATTGACACTGAATCCTTAGTCAAGAATTAATTTACTATAAAACACCAGTTGACCAGCGTTGTCCTTTACCACCGTTTCCATTTCGTCTCACTTTCCGCAAACTCATCTGGCACCGGGAGGCGTATGAATGAAGGTTCCAATAAGAACATTCGGTGCCGCTGCGTCCTAAAACGAACGCTGGGTCATAGCCAAAACCCATGAATGTTCTCGCTCTCTTCCCATGCCGGGTAAAAATGCGCTCTCTTGGCTGCTATCCGCATCCAGCCTTCAGCCATAACTCTCAATAGAAAGGCGACCAACTTTTTGAAGTATCTGCTTCGTACTTTTACACACGCTCCTTCCACAGTACCGTAACCACAAAAGCGCGAGCCGAGCAGATAGTCATTGACTCCGAATCCTTGGTCAAATATAAATTTAGTATAAAACACTAGTTGACTCATTCCTTTTTCAGCGTCGTCATTGCGGCTCACTTTCTTCAAACGCATTTGGCACCATTAGCAGAACAGAGAGTCCAAGCAGAGGGCCCTTATCATGACGAGCAGGGCAGAGACCGCGATCAGGGCAAGCATAGCAGTGCAGAGCGACCGAGCAGATCGACAGGAGCGGAGCGGAGCGCCCGAACATAACAAATCAGATCAGCGTCCCGAGCAGGGCAAACATGGCAGAGCAGATTAGAGCAGAGCGCCCGAGCAGGGTGAGCAGGTCACAGCAGATTCCGCGAGCAGCGCAGATATATAAATATACAAATCACTCGGAAATTTACTTTAGAATACTGTAAGGATAAACTTACTATGAAACACTAGATGACCAGCGTTGTCCTTTGCCACCGTTTCCATTTCGACTAACCTTCAGCAAAATCATGTGGCACCATGAGGCGTATGAATGCAGATTCTAATAAGAACATTTCGGGACACTCCGTCCTAATAAGAACGCTGGGTCATAGCCAAAACACCGGAATGTTCTCGCTCTCTTCCTATGCCGGGTGAAAGTGCTCTCTCTTTGCTGCCATCCATGTCGAATCTTCAGCCATAAGCCTCAATAGAAAGGCGGACAAATATTTAATTGATCTATTTCCTACTTTTATACACGCTCCTTATACAGTAACGTAACCACAAAAGTGCGAGCAGAGCAGAAAGACAAATCCCTCATTGACACTGAATCCTTAGTTCGAGAATAAATTTAATATAAAACACCAGTTTACCAGCGTTGTCCTTTGCCACCGTTTCCAGTTCTGCTCACTTTCAGCAATCTCGTGTGGCAGCATGATCTATATGAACGAAGAATCAAATACGAAATTGTGGTGTCGCTGCGTCCTAATAAGAACGCTAGATCATAGCCTAAACCCCTGAATTTGCTCGGTCTCTCGTACAGCCGGATGAAAATGCTCTCTCTTTGCTGCCAGCAACATTCAAATCTTAAGCCCTACCTCTCAGTATACAATCGAACAAGCATTTTACAGATCTATTTTCTACTTTTACACACGATCCGCGCAGAATTCCGTTACCACTAATAGCCGAGAAGGTCAGAACAGAAAGGCAGAGCAGCGCAAGAGCAGATCAAGATACCACCCGAGAAACGACAGCAAAGAACAGCAGAGTCCCCCAGCAGCACGAGCAAAAGCACATTGCCCCTAGCACGCCAGCAGAGCAGAGCCTTGTCGCGAGAAGGGCAAACATAGCAGTGTATCGGCAACCAAGCAGCACGACAGGAGCACAGCAGAGTGCCCGAGCAGACCAGATAAGTGTCCCGAGCAGGGCAAGGAGAACAGAGCAGAGCGACTGAGCAGACGGCATTTATCACGGCGAGCAGAGCAGAGTCCCCGATCAGATCCAGCACAGCAGAGCAGCGGTCATGATCAACACGAGCACAGCAGATATACAAATCCCTCATTGACACTGAATCCTTAGTCAAGAATTAATTTACTATAAAACACCAGTTGACCAGCGTTGTCCTTTACCACCGTTTCCATTTCGTCTCACTTTCAGCAAACTCATCTGGCACCAGGAGGCGGATGAATGAAGGTTCCAATAAGAACATTTGGTGCCGCTGCGTCCTAAAACGAACGCTGGGTCATAGCCAAAACCCATGAATGTTCTCGCTCTCTTCCCATGCCGGGTAAAAGTGCGCTCTCTTGGCTGCTATCCGCATCCAGCCTTCAGCCATAACTCTCAATAGAAAGGCGACCAACTGCTTCGTACTTTTATGCACGCTCCTTCCACAGTACCGTAACCACAAAAGCGCGAGCCGAGCAGACAGTCATTGACTCCGAATCCTTGGTCAAATATAAATTTAGTATAAAACACTAGTTGACTCATTCCTTTTTCAGCGTCGTCATTGCGGCTCACTTTCTTCAAACGCATTTGGCACTATTAGCAGAACAGAGAGCCCAAGCAGAGGGCCCTTATCACGACGAGCAGGGCAGAGAGAGACCGCGATCAGGGCAAGCATAGCAGTGCAGAGCGACCGAGCAGATCGACCGGAGTGGAGCAGAGCGCCCGAACATAACAAATCAGATCAGCGTCCCGAGCAGGGCAAACATGGCAGAGCAGATTAGAGCAGAGCGCCCGAGCAGGGTGAGCAGGTCACAGCAGCTTCCGCGAGCAGCGCAGATATATAAATATACAAATCACTCGGAAATTTACTTTAGAATACTGTAAGAATAAACTTACTATGAAACACTAGATGACCAGCGTTGTCCTTTCCCACCGTTTCCATTTCGACTAACTTTCAGCAAAATCATGTGGCACCATGAGGCGTATGAATGCAGATTCTAATAAGAACATTTCGGGACACTCCGTCCTAAAACGAACGCTGGGTCATAGCCAAAACCCATGAATGTTCTCGCTCTCTTCCCATGCCGGGTAAAAGTGCGCTCTCTTGGCTGCTATCCGCATCCAGCCTTCAGCCATAACTCTCAATAGAAAGGCGACCAACTTTTTGAAGTATCTGCTTCGTACTTTTATACACGCTCCTTCTACAGTAACGTAACCACAAAAGCGCGAGCAGAGCAGAAAGACAAATCCCTCATTGACACTGAATCCTTAGTTCGAGAATAAATTTAATATAAAACACCAGTTTACCAGCGTTGTCCTTTGCCACCGTTTCCAGTTCGGCTCACTTTCAGCAATCTCGTGTGGCAGCATGATCTATATGAACGAAGATTCAAATACGAACTTGTGGTGTGGCTGCGTCTTAATAAGAACGCTAGGTCATAGCCTAAACCCCTGAATTTTCTCGGTCTCTCGTACTGCCGGATGAAAATGCTCTCTTTGCAGCCAACAACATTCAAACCTTAAGCCCTACCCCTCAGTATACAATCGAACAAGCATTTTACAGATCTATTTTCTACTTTTACACACGATCCGCCCAGAATTCCGTTACCACTAATGGCCGAGCAGGTCAGAACAGAAAGACAGAGCAGCGCCAGAGCAGATCATCATACCACCCGAGCAACGACAGCAAAGAGCAGCAGAGTCCCCCAGCAGCACGAGCAAAAGCACATTGCCCCTAGCACGCCAGCAGAGCAGAGCCTTGTCGCGACAAGGGCGAACATAGCAGTCTATGGGCAACCAAGCAGCACGACAGGAGCACAGCAGAGCGCCCGAGCAGGGCAAGGAGAACAGAGCAGAGCGACTGAGCAGACGGCATTTATCACGGCGAGCAGAGCAGAGTCCCCGATCAGAGCCAGCACAGCAGAGCAGCGGTCATGATCAACACGAGCAGAGCAGATATACAAATCCCTCATTGACACTGAATCCTTAGTCAAGAATTAATTTACTATAAAACACCAGTTGACCAGCGTTCTCCTTTACCACCGTTTCCATTTCGTCTCACTTTCAGCAAACCCATCTAGCACCAGGAGGTAAGAACAGTTGTTGCCGCTGCGTCCCATGAATGTTCTCGCTCTCTTCCCATGCCGGGTAAAAATGCGCTCTCTTGGCTGCTATCCGCCTCCAGCCTTTAACCATAACTCTCAATAGAAAGGCGACCAACTGCTTCGTACTTTTATGCACGCTCCTTCCACAGTACCGTAACCACAAAAGCGCGAGCCGAGCAGACAGTCATTGACTCCGAATCCTTGGTCAAATATAAATTTAGTATAAAACACTAGTTGACTCATTCCTTTTTCAGCGTCGTCATTGCGGCTCACTTTCTTCAAACGCATTTGGCACCATTAGCAGAACAGAGAGCCCAAGCAGAGGGCCCTTATCACGACGAGCAGGGCAGAGAGAGACCGCGATCAGGGCAAGCATAGCAGTGCAGAGCGACCGAGCAGATCGACCGGAGTGGAGCAGAGCGCCCGAACATAACAAATCAGATCAGCGTCCCGAGCAGGGCAAACATGGCAGAGCAGATTAGAGCAGAGCGCCCGAGCAGGGTGAGCAGGTCACAGCAGCTTCCCCGAGCAGCGGATATATAAATATACAAATCACTCGGAAATTTACTTTAGAATACTGTAAGAATAAACTTACTATGAAACACTAGATGACCAGCGTTGTCCTTTGCCACCGTTTCCATTTCGACTAACTTTCAGCAAAATCATGTGGCACCATGAGGCGTATGAATGCAGATACTAATAAGAACATTTCGGGACACTCCGTCCTAATAAGAACGCTGGGTCATAGCCAAAACACCGGAATGTTCTCGCTCTCTTCCAATGCCGGGTGAAAGTGCTCTCTCTTTGCTGCCATCCATGTCGAATCTTCACCCATAAGCCTCAATAGAAAGGCGGACAAATATTTTATAGATCTATTTCCTACTTTTATACACGCTCCTTCTACAGTAACGTAACCACAAAAGCGCGAGCAGAGCAGAAAGACAAATCCCTCATTGACACTGAATCCTTAGTTCGAGAATAAATTTAATATAAAACACCAGTTTACCAGCGTTGTCCTTTGCCACCGTTTCCAGTTCGGCTCACTTTCAGCAATCTCGTGTGGCAGCATGATCTATATGAACGAAGAATCAAATACGAAATTGTGATGTCGCTGCGTCCTAATAAGAACGCCAGGTCATAGCCTAAACCCCTGAATTTTCTCGGTCTCTCGTACTGCCGGATGAAAATGCTCTCTCTTTGCTGCCAGCAACATTCAAACCTTAAGCCCTACCCCTCAGTATACAATCGAACAAGCATTTTACAGATCTATTTTCTACTTTTACACACGATCCGCCCAGAATTCCGTTACCACTAATGGCCGAGCAGGTCAGAACAGAAAGACAGAGCAGCGCCAGAGCAGATCATCATAGCACCCGAGCAACGACAGCAAAGTACAGCAGAGTCCCCCAGCAGCACGAGCAAAAGCACATTGCCCCGCGCACGCCAGCAGAGGAGAACCTTGTCGCGAGAATGGCAAACATAGCAGTATATGGGCAACCAAGCAGCACGACAGGAGCACAGCAGAGCGCCCGAGCAACGCGACCAGACCAGATAAGTGTCCCGAGCAGGGCAAGGAGAACAGAGCAGAGCGACTGAGCAGACGGCATTTATCACGGCGAGCAGAGCAGAGTCCCCGCTCACAGCCAGCACAGCAGAACAGCGGTCATGATCAACACGAGCAGAGCAGATATACAAATCCCTCATTGACACTGAATCCTTAGTCAAGAATTAATTTACTATAAAACACCAGTTGACCAGCGTTGTCCTTTGCCACCGTTTCCAGTTCGGCTCACTTTCAGCAATCTCATGTGGCAGCATGAGCTATATGAACGAAGATTCAAATACTAACTTGTGGTGTCTCTGCGTCCTAATAAGAACGCTGGGTCATAGCCTAAACCCCTGAATGTTCTCGCTCTCTTCCTATGCCGTGTGAAAGTGCTCTTTGCTGCCATCCACGCTCCTTCTCGAGTAACGTAACCACGAAAGCGCGATCAGAACAGATAGATAAATCACTCATTGACACTGAATCCTCAGTCAATAAATTAACTATAAAATGCTAGTTGACTCATTCCTTTATCGGTGTTTTCAGTACGGCTCACTTCCTGCAAACGCATGTAACACCATTTGTTTAATGAAGTTTCCAATAAGGATATTTCGGGTCTCTGCGTCCTAATAAGGACGGTGGTTTATAGCTAAAATCCCTTATGTTCTCGGACTCTCGTCCTGCCTGGTGAAAATGTTTTCTTTGCTGCCATCCACATCCAAACCTTAAGCCCTACCCCTGTGTATAGGCGACTAAATATTTTAGGTCTATTTTCTTTTACACACGATCCGCCCAGAATACCGTCACCACAAATGAGCGAGCAGGTCAGAACAAAGACGGAGCAGCGCCCGCGTAACGACAGCAAAGCATAGCAGCGGTCCTGATCAGCGCGAAGCACATTGCCCCTACCCTAGTACGCTACTCGAGCTCTTGCCCGAGCAGCGCAGATCAGACAGGCAGGGCAAACACAGCAGAGAAGGGCAAGCGTAGCAGAGCAGCGGTCCTGATCAGCGCGAGCGGGGCAGATATACAAAATCACTCAGACACTTTATCCTTAGTCAAAATTAAATTTACTGTGAAACACCAGTTGACCAGCGTTGTCCTTTACCACCGTTTCCATTTCGACTCACTTCCAGCAAACTCACGTGGCACCAATGAGGCGTATGAATGAAGGTTCTAACATTTGGTGTCGCTGCGTTCTGATAAGAACGCTGGGTCATAGCCAAAAGCTCTTGTTCGCGTTCTTCGTACTGGGTGAAAATACTCTTTGCTGCCATCCTCATCCAACCTTCAACCATCCCCCAGAATATAAAGACAACCAAATATTTTCTTTTACACACGATCCCTCTAGTTACTGTTACCACAAATGCACGAGCAGAGCAGTGCGCCCCGAGAAACCAGGACTGAACTCGTCTCTAAAATTTCTACTTTAATAAATCCATCATTCCAGTTTCTACTATTCTCGTTGGTGTTACTTTAGATTTTGTGTTATGATTTGGTATGTCATTTTATTTAGGTTTGAGAACGCTGTAAAATTTTCCCCATTTAAGTGGCTATTGCTTCGCCCTACGCCGCTTCGGCATCCAAGTTTTTCTGCACGCGGTTTTCACGTCGCGCGTGGAAGGTCAAATATTGCTGTCCAGAATCCCGCATTTGTGGGCATTTCAAGCGCCAACACACCTGATGTGGGGAAACTTCTTCCAGTAAAACACAATTCCTTCTTTGACTCGGTCCCTCGGCAAGCATTAATTTTGTGTAAATCACTAGCTTACTGAACGTTTACCAGCGAGTCCATTACGTCTCACTTCCAGTAAACTCATGTGGCACCACGAAGGCGCATTAAAAAAAGCTCTCCGCTTTAAAGACATTCGTCTAATCACCAGCCTGACCACGTTCTTACTTACTGGCCCACGAGTCTGTGTTGTTCTACCCGATCTTCGCCCTCACCAACGTGTCACCGTCCCACGTCGGTTTTCCCTGCGCCGTTGTAAAAGGTGGAGGGACAGTTGGAGATAAACCTTCGCCGGTTGCCTGTTCTAACAAGAACATTTCGGTGCGCCGGGTCGGGATCAAAGCCGGAAATCCCTGATCTTCAACAGCTTGTCCGGTTAATATGAGGAAGAAACCCGACAGCAGCCATCCATATCCAACCTTCCGCCATACCCCTCAATATAAAAGCGACTCAATATTCTAAAGATGTTGTCCTACTTTTTCCACACCAGCTCCCTAGAAGACAGCTGATACAAATGCCAGAAATCTAGAATATTTGATTATCTGCCTTAATTTCCTGGTGACAATTTCCAAACCTTAATCTGCATATTATCCATAAAAGGAGATCTGCGCCACGATTGGTTTTGCAGCGACAGCTCATTACCGAATCCGACCGCATGGTGTCAGTGTTTTCATTGAGGAAATGCAGGGAGCTGCCTGAGGCTCACAGGGTGAATGCACCTGCTTTTTTTTAATTAAACAATATATACTTTATTCCAAAATAAAATTTTATACAATAACCATTCAAAGACTTTCAATTCTTTACAGTTGGTACCATTACTGTCTTTACATTTTCAAAGTTCTAATGTTTTGCCACCCACTTGGCACTTTATTATTTCATATTTACATTCAAGGGGTATACCCCCAACCCCTCCCCCTCAACTCCCACGGGAGGACCCTAGGCTGTTGTCCTTCCCCACCGGTCCCTTGCGGTGGCTGCACCGAGTTGAGTGCGTCCCTCAGCACGTATCCTGCAGCCGAGAATGTGCAAGTCGGCAGCATTCCCCCACAGACATCTCCGTGTGCTGGGAGACCATCAAGTTCCGGGCCGACAAAGAGCGTCTTTCACCGAGTTGATGATCTGCCAGCAGCACTGGATGTTGGTCTCCGTGTGCGTCCCCGGGAACAGCCCGTAGATCAGAGAGTCCTCTGTCACGCAGCTGCTGGGGATGAACCTCGACACAGCCCCTTCCATCCTCCTCCACACCTTCTCCGCGAACCCACAGTGTGCAAAGAGGGGGGTCACCGACTCCTCCTCACTCCTCATGGGCAGAGGGGTGTGGAGACGACGTTCCGGGCGTACAGGAGGGATCGGACTGGGAGGGCCCCTCTCACCACCAGCCAGGCGAGGTCTTGGTGCCTTTTGGTGAGGTCTGGCGATGAGGCATTTTGCCAGATGAACTGGACAGTCTGCTCAGGGAACCACCCCACTGTGTCCATCTCGTCATTCTCCTGCAGTGCCTGCAGGACCTTACGTGCTGACCACTGCCTGATGGCCCTGTGGTCAAAGGTGTTGACCTGAAAGAACTTCTCTACGAAGTACAGGTATGGCGGCAACGACCAGCTGACAGGGGTGTTGCGTGGGAAAGGGGCCATACCCATCCTTCGTAGCCAGGGCGACAGGTAGAACCTGGGCACGTAGTGGTACTTGGTGTCCACGTACCTGGGATCCACACACCACCTGATGCAGCCACACACGAAGCTGGCCATCAGGGTGAGGGCGACATTGGGGACGTTTTTTCTCCCGTTGTCCGGGGACTTGTGCATGGTGGTCCGTCTGGCCCGCTCCATCTTGGATCCCCAGACGAATCTGAAGACGGCTCGGGTGATTTCCGAGCTGAAGGAGCGGGGGCTGGCCACACCTGCGCCAAGTACAGCAGCCCTGAGAGCACCTCACACCTGATGACCAGGTTCTTGCCCGCCATCGATAGGTTTTTGCCCTCCCCACAGCCCCAGTTTCTGTTTCATCTTGGCAGTCCGCTCCTGCCAGTTCTTGTTGCACGCCTCGGCCCCTCCGAACCAGATCCCCAACACCTCCAGGTGATCAGCCCTGAGGGGGAAGGGGACGCTGGATCGGTCGGGCCAGTTGCCGAAGAGCAAGGCTTCGCTCTTCGTGCGGTTGACCCTGGCCCCCGACGCCTGCTCAAACTGTTCGCAGATGCCGATCAGCCTGCGAACTGACCTCGGATCGGAGCAGAAGACGGTGACGTCGTCCATGTACAGGGAGGTTTTGACGTGTCCCTCCACTGTCTGGCAGCGTCACCCCTCTAATGCCCCCATCCCTCCTGATGGCTTCGGCAAAGGGTTTTATGCAGCACACGAACAAGACAGGGGAGAGAGGGCAGCCCTGCCTGACTCCAGACCTGATGGGGAAGCTGTCTGTTTCCCACCCGTTGACCTGGACTGTGCTACAGATGTCCGTGTAGAGCAGTTTGATCCAGTTCCGGATTCCCTCCCCAAATTCCGTTTCGGAGAGTACATCCGCCATGTACGTGTGCGATATCCTGTCGAAGGCTTTCTCCTGGTCCAAGCTGACCAGGCAGGCGTCCACCCCCCTGTCCTGCAAATAGGCGATGGTGTCCCTCAGCAGCGCGAGGCTGTCTGAGATCTTCCTGCCCGGTACAGCACAGGTTTGACCCGGGTGGATCACCTGCTCCAGTGCAATGACCTTTTAAACTTTAGGCATTAGATAAAACTTCATCTTTCAACTAAACTGCGTCATCACATTAAATCACGCAGTGGCATGAAGTCAACATGGCAAATCCCGCCACGAACTGCCCCTCCTCACAGGGAGGGGTCCTCCTTTTAATACCCTGTAAAAAAAAACTGTCACATGATCTCTACTGGCGGGAAAATGACATCACTCCACCATCCCAAGACCATTACCTCAAGTCCAGTATAGCTTCAACCCCAGTCACGTGACAAGGGTACCACTGTCATGTGTCACGAGTACGTAACACCTCCCTCCAAAAAAAAACATTTTTGGTCTGACAAGAACAAACATTTTTAACAATTGCTTACAAGAAAAACAAATGTATAAATTTTATAACATACATAATATACAATACTATCATATAACAGCATATAACTCACAATACAGTAGGAGTGTTACAATTGAAAAAAAAATCACTCCATAAAAAAATTGCATTGTACATTCAACATCGAGATAGACAATCAGCAACCACATTATCTTTACCTTTAATATAAGTTATCACAATATGGTACTCTTGTAACATCAAACTCAAATTTAATAATTTTCTGATTTTGTTTTTCATCTTACTCAGAAAAACTAACGGATTATGATCAGTGTAAACAATAAGTGTTTTTTGAGTTGTACCAACATATACCTCAAAATATTCTAATGCTAAAACAAGAGATAACAATTCTTTCTCTATTGTCGTACAGTTTCTTTGATGCTTATTAAATTTCGTAGAAAAGTAAGCTACTGGATGATCAACCTCATCACCCTCATTCCTTTGCATTAATACTGCTCCCGCAGCCTCATCACTAGCATCTACAGCTAATGAAAAAGGTTTTTCAAAGTCAGGTGCCTTAAGCACAGGTTGTTGACATATCGTTGTTTTCAATTTTTCAAATGCTTCTTGACAAGGCACTGTCCACACAAACTTCACAATCTTCTGCAGAAGGTTAGTTAATGGAAGGGCAACATTAGCAAAATTCTTACAAAATTTTCGATACTATCCTACCATTCCCAAGAATCTTCTGAGAGTTTTTTTCCCCGTTGGAGTGGGAATCTCTAAAATTGCCCGAACTTTTGCCTGAACAGGAGCTACCTTACCTTGACCCACAACATAACCAAGGTAAGTCACAGTGGCATGCCCAAATTCACTCTTAGCTAAATTAATAGTTAAGTTAGCTTTTGAAAGCCTTTCAAACAATTTCTCCACCGCAATAATGTGTGCTTCCCAAGTATCATTTCCTGTCACTAAATCATCAATATAAGCATCAGTATCTTTCAATCCCTGAATCTCAGAGTTAATCATCCTCTGGAAAGTACCTGGGGCATTCTTCATCCCAAATGGAAGAACATTATACTCATATAACCCAGACGGATTTACAAATGCAGAAATCTCTCTACCTCTGTCTGTTAATGGAACACACCAATACCCTTTCAATAAATCAATCTTTGTAAGGAACTTTGCTTTTCCAACTTTATCTACACAATCATCTACTCTAGGAATTGGATATGCATCTGTTTTGGTTACAGCATTCACCTTCCTATAGTCCGTACAAAACCTACCATCTGGTTTTGGCACCATAACACATGGTGAACTCCAATTCGAGTTAGAATGTCTAATAATATTATTCTCTAACATATATTCAATTTCTTTCTCAGCAAGTTCACATTTTTCTATGTTCATCCTATATGGATGTTGTTTGATAGGTTTGGCATCTCCAACATGTACATCATGTGAAGCTATAGTAGTCCTTCTCGGAACATCTGGAAACAACTCCTTATATTTAAAAATTAATTCCTTCATCTGTTATTTCTGCTCTAGCTGTAAATGTGCTAATTTCTCATCAATATTTTCCAGAATGGTTGAATTTGGTAACCTAACAGAAACAATGTTGGATTTAGAATGAAAGTCAGATGAATCATCTATCATGTTCCTAGTTAAATCAAGCTCATTCTCACTAAGCACAACAGTCACAGTATCAGATTGTTTCTCAAAATATGGTTTTATCATATTTATATGGCAAAGTTGTGTTGACCTTCTGCGATCTGGAGTTTTTATCACGTAATCCACATCATTGATTTTAGACACAATTTCATAAGGACCATGAAATCTAGCTTGTAAAGGATTTGTCTGCACTGGGAAAAGAACCAACACCTTATCTCCAGGCTTAAATATCCTCATCCTAGCTTCTTTATCATACCAAGTCTTCATTTTCTCCTGAGCCAACTTTAAATTTTCCTTGGCTAAGCTACAAGCTTTATGTAACCTGTCCTTAAATTTCAAAACATAGTCCAACAAATTAGTGTGTACTTCCTTACTAGTCCACTGTTCTTTCAATAAAGCTAAAGGTCCTCTAACTCTATGCCCAAACACAAGTTCAAATGGACTAAAACCTAAAGATTCCTTTACCGATTCCCTTACTGCAAATAAAAGTAAGTTTATACCCTCATCCCAGTCACTTTCATTGTCCACACAATATGTCCTAATCATATTCTTGAGGGTAGAATGAAACCTCTCCAAGGCACCTTGCGATTCTGGATGGTATGCAGACGAAGTGATTTGCTTAGCTCCCAATTTATAAACTATCTGTTGAATCAATCCAGACATAAAATTACTGCCTTGATCAGTTTGTATTTCCTTAGGTAATCCAAAATAAGTAAAAAAAAAATTATAAGAGCCCTTGACACAGTTTTAGCTTTTATATTCCTAAGTGGTACTGCCTCTGGAAACCTAGACGAAGTATACATGATAGTCAACAAATACTGATAACCAGTTTTTGTCTTTGGTAATGGACCAACACAATCTACAATAACTTTAGAAAACGGTTCACCAAATGCTGGGTTAGGTTGTAATGGAGCTACTGGTGTAACCTGATTTGGTTTACCCACAATTTGACAAGTATGGCACGTTTTACAAAACATCGCCACATCTTTTCTTAGACCAGGCCAGTAAAAATGCTTTAAAATCTTGTCCACAGTTTTCCTTACCCCTTGATGTCCACCTAAAGGCACACTATGAGCTAAAGTCAAAATCTCATTTCGATAAACTTTAGGGACAACTACCTGGTAAACAACATTCCAATCCTCACTTGCAGGAATTGTAGGCGATCTCCACTTCCTCATCAACACTCCTTTTTCCAAGTAATATCCTACTGGCACCTTCTCAATTTCACTACCTAGTAAAGCTTGTTCTCTTAATTTTATAATCTCAGGGTCTCTATTCTGCTCTGCTATCATCTCCTTCCGAGACAGAGATAAATTTTCATAGTCAGACTGACTCCAAGAATCTTGTTCAAACAACGAAGGTAAGAAAGTCTCTGACAGATCCTCAAAACTCGAATCCTGAGTTGAACAGTCCTGAGTAACAACCTCATTCTGTGCATCAATCTTTTTAGCCATAGCTCTAGTCACAACACAGGAAGAATCTGTGTTAGAATTCAACTCTGGTTCCTCTGACTCCATTGTCAAATGCACTTCAGGAAAAACTTGTCCACCTGCCAAGTCATTACCTAACAATAAAGAAATACCCTTCACAGGTAAGCTATGCTGTAATCCTACTTTAACAAATCCTGTAACTAACCCTGACTTTAAATTTACTTTATGTAAATGTACAGGCATAAAATCACTCCCAACACCTCTTAAGTATCTGGAACTGCTTCCTTCTCTTTCTTTTTCAATCTGAAACAGTTAGCTATTACATGGCCAGGCTTCCTACAATAGTTACAAATAAGACCAAACTGTCTTTCCTTCGCAGGTTTTCCTTCCTCCTTACCTTTCTCATTAACTTCTGATTTAATTTCTGATTTACCTTGAGTCTCCGTGTTATTTTTCCTCTAAAAAATTCTGCCCTGAGGAAATTTATTCTTATGGATTAAAACATACTCATCAGCTAATCTAGCACAGTCCTGCAATTTATCAGTATCCCTCTCATATAAGTAGGTCCTTACTTCAACAGGAATGCTTCTTTTAAATTCCTCCATTAAAATCTGCTCTTTCAATGTATCATAGTCCTCATTTACATTTTTAGAAGAAACCCATCTCTCAAAACACATAGCTTTATCATAAGCAAGTTCCACATAAGTTTTTTCCACAGACTTCATTTGATTTTAAAATATGCTTTTTCACAATATCATAATCAAGTGCTTGCGCAGCAGTTAAAACTATATAAACTTGTTGTGCTTTGCCTTTAATTACACTCTGTAACAACACTGACCATTTATCTTTCAGCCACTCTGAAATCTGAGCAATCGTTTCAAAATGTTGGAAATATCTTTCCACTTCTGTTTCACTAAATGGAGGGACCAACTTAATTTCTTGACTAGCAACAAACGGTTTTCTAGAACCAGAAGACTGATTCCCAGACCTTAATTCTGTCATTGCATATTCAAATTCCTTTTTTTTATCAGCTTCGAACCTACAGCGCTCCAATTCTGCTTTACTTTGTTCCAACTTCATTTGTTCGATTTGCAACTGCATCTCTATATTACTTATTGGAAACGACTCTAAAATCGATTCATCAAAATCACCCAAGTCCACATAGTGTGACGCGATTTTTCTCAGTATAACAGCCTTTGATGTAGTCTTCAACTAGTAGTAGTTGCAATCTACTAGCTATCTCAGACACCTCAGTTTTTTTCGCCGTCGCTAACAACTCTGTGCCTGGCGAAGACAGAAACTCATCAATATTCATTGTTGCCGAATACCACTCACAAGCCAATCAAACAAAAGAATCAAATATTCCCCGTTTCCAAAACACCGATTCAAAATTTAACAAGCATTTAAACTCAAATGATCCAATCCGGACGCAGCCCCCATATTAATGTTACGGATTCAAGCAACAATAAATATATGAGTTAGGCAGGGGTTTTTATAACAAATAACACGTTTATTAAACACTGAAAACAAACCCCCCAAAAGTAAGCAAATCATTAATGTAACCGGAAATCAGCTGCTGTGCGGCAGCTTAAACAGTTCTTAAAGCGATGTTGCAAAAACAGTTCTTCAAAGTAGTATTGCCACAAGTTCAAAATACTCACAGTCCATTTAAGGGAGAGACTTTTTAAGACGATTCAAATTCTCTTTCACGTCGTGTTGCTTCAGTTCCCAAATCGAACTTTTCCCACGAAGAATTTACATAACGAAACGGCTTAAAGGCACTGATCTTTCCTTTACAACACTGTTCCCAATCCTTTCTGCTATTTCACAGGGATTAACACGAGAACAGTCAACGAATTCCTTCCGAATGAGGATCAAACAAGGTCGAACCTGTTTCACCGTCAAAATAGATTCTCCTCGATCTTTTAACTCCCGAACTCTGATCTTCACTCTCCACTGATTCTCAACTACCAGTGTTATAAAGAAACTGCTGGCAATGACCTTTTAAACTTTCGGTATTAAAATAAAATTTCATCTTTCAACTACATTACGTCATAACATTAAATCCCGCAGTGGCATGAAGTCAACATGGCAAATCCAGCCACGAACTGCTTCTCCTCACAGGGAGGGGTCCTCCTTTTATACCCTGTGTAAAAAAAATCTGTCACATGACTTCTACTGGCGGGAAAATTACGTCACTCCACCATCACAAGACCATTACCTCAAGTCCAGTATAGCTTCAACCCCAGTCATGTGTCACGTGTACATAACACCAAGAAAGAACAGCGCTTACTCCGAGTTCTCAGGGAAGAAGAGGCAAGGATTCTAAATCCAATGGAGAAAAATCTACAAGAGATTCAAGAAAATTTGAATTATATTCAGGAGGAAATTTCAAAGTAACAGGAACAGATAGATCAAAACGACTATGTGACATTTCTGAAGGTGGGATTATATTACAGATTGATTCAGTGAAAATACAGAGTCACAAATGGTGGGTGGCATTTCTGAAACAAATGCAGCATTTACCAATAATTCAGAAACTGGTAAACATTCTGTCTATTCCAGGGCTGAGCTGGTGTTGTTTTCCAGAATAAGTGGCCTCCTTAGTATCTGTTCAATAGGAGGATTTTTTCCAAGCTGCTTGTGAATGAGTTGCTGTGATCTTGACAATGAGATTGTGATTGTTTCATATCTCCACGCTGTTTATATTAGTTACTGCAGTTACACTCAGTGGGTGTGGCTTGTGCGGTGGTGTGTAGGCTATACTGGAGTTAATATGTTAAGAACATAAGACATAGGAACAGAATTAGGCCATTCGGCCCATTGAGTCTTCTCAAACCATCCCTTCATGGCTGATTTATTATCCCTTTCAACCCCATTCTTCTGTCTTTTCTTGTAGCTTCTAACACCAGCTAATCAAGAACCTATCAACCTCCATTTTAAGTATACCCAATGACTTGCCCTCCACATATACCAGTGGCAAAGAGGTCCACATATTCACTACACTCTGGCTTTTCATCACTGTTCTAAATCCCTCTGTCCTGAGTTGTGCCCTTTATTCCTAGATTCCCCCACCACAGGGTACATCCTCACCATATCCACGCTATCTTGGCCTTTCAATACTCGATAGATCTTATTGAGACCCCCCCACCACCATTCTTCTAAACTGCAGACCCAGAGGCATTAAATTATCCTAATATATATCAACCCTTTCATTCTCATTCGAATTCCCATTCGAAGCCCCCGTACACCTCTGATTATTAAATTTTCTGCCTGTTCAGAAAATAGTCTGCACCTTTATTCTTTTTTCCAAAATGTACTTCCCTACTCCATTTTCACCTCTTAGCCCATTCTCCCAATCTGTCTTTAGTACTTCTGTAGACACACTGTTCCTTTCAACACTACCTACTCCTCCATCTATCTTAGTATCATCTGCACATGTGACCACAAAACCACCAATTCCATCAACTAAATTATTGACATATAACATGAAAAGAAGCAGCCCTAGCACTGATGTCTACAGAACACCATTAGTCACTCAAGTCAACCAGAAAACACCCCCTTTATTCCCAGTCTTTTCCTTCTGCCAATCGGTCAATATTCCATTCATGCTAGTATATTTCCTACAATACCATGGGCTCTTATCTTGTTACGCAGCCTTATGTTTGGTATCTTGTCAAAGGACTTCTGAAAATCTAAAATGGGATTAAGAACATAGAACATAGAAATTTACAGCACATCAGAGGCCCTTCAGCCCACTATGTTATGCCGACCATGTAACCTACTCTAGAATTTTCCTAGCGCATAGCCCTCTATTTTTCTAAGCTCCATGTACCTATCTGAGAGACTCTTAAAAGACCCTATTGTATCCACTTCCACCTTCGCCACCAGCAGTGCATCCCAAGCACCCACCACTCTCTGTGAAAAACTTACTCCCTGAAATTAATAATTGGTTGTCACCTGGGGAAAAAACAAAAATTGAAATAAAGGGTCTTTTTCAACTTCTACATGTGGACTGCTCCAGGGACCTGTTCTTGTCCCTGAATTACCTGCTAATTATATTAATGATCTGAAGGAGGGATCTGTGTCTAGGGTAGGTTCTGTGAACAGACAGAGTGTGTGGGCAAATAAACTTCATTGTGAGAAGCTGTGAGGTGCTGACCTTCAGTAAAAATGAATCAAATGGGAAACAGACTGCAAACGAGTAAAACTCGGATTAACTCAACATCACCTTTCCCTTGCACTATTTGTTCATGTTAGTACGTGATAGAATTTTAAGAATTTGCACTGTTCCACTGCCACAGAAGAACATATTTCACTAATGGCTACAATATCATAATTCATCGCTGCCCTGAACTCATTTATTTTTCCTGCAATGAAATATACAGAGCTCAGGACATTAGTCTCACCATGCTCAACCTTTTAAATCTGAGTTTTGTATGAGGTCTGAACAACACGTCTCCAGAAACTCTTCACTATCTGTTCTGAAATACCTAAGTCTTCACTCCAACGTGCCCAAAACGCGTGTTAATCATTGTTGTGTCTCAGCTGCATTTTAAATTCAGTCTACAATCCATATTCAGATCCGAAGACTGGCTACTATTGAAATTAATATTTGCTGTCTTCCATAACCCCAGAATACACCCTAACAACTGGTCATTGAAAATGTCACGGTAGTGCTCAGTCTGGACAAACAGTGTGGCATTATTGGTGTAAATGAGGGATAAGAAAGGAATGACCACATCAATGGGCCTATATTACAGACCACACAACAGTCCATGGCATTCAGAGGGGCAAATCTGCAGAGAGATCGCATTCTATTGCAAGAAATATAGGGTTGTTATATAAGGTAACTTCAGCCCTGCGCATATTGTAGAACTCACACACTGTAAAAGAACTAGATCAGATATAGTTTGTCAAAGGTGTTCAGGAAAGTTTCATTAATCAGTGCAAAGAAGTCCCAACAAAGGAGTGTACAATACTTGATCTGTTATTAGGGAATGAGAGAGAACAGGTGGGAGAAGTCTGTGTGGGGAACACTTTTCATACACTGATCGCAGTGCCTTTAGTTTCAAAGTAAATCCACAAAAATATACATCTGATCCACAGATTGAGTTTCTTAATTGGAAAAAGGTCAATTTTGATGGTATCAGAAAGGATCTGGCAAGTGTGGATTGGGACAGGTTGTATTCTGGTAAAGGTGTACCGGGTAAGAGAGAGGCCTTCAAAAGTGAAATTTTGAGGGTACAAAGCTTGTATGTGCAAACACGAGGAAATCTGCAGATGCTGGAAATTCAAACAACAACACACACAAAATGCTGGTGGAACACAGCAGGCCAGGCAGCATCTATAGGAGAAGCACTGTCAACGTTTCAGGCCGAGACCCTTACCCTTTCTCGGCCCGAAACGTCAACAGTGCTTCTCCTATAAAAGCTAGTATGTGCCTGTCAGAATAAAAGGTAAAGATAACAAGTTGAGGGAACCTTGGTTTTCAAGAGGTATTGACACCTTGGCTGAGAAAAAAGGAGGCTCACAGAAGGTATAGACATGTCATAAGAAACGAAGTGCCTATTCAGTAAAAGAAATGCAAGAGAACATTTAAGAAATAAATCAGAGGAGCTAAAGGCTGACATGAAGTTGCCCTAGCAGACAAGGTGAAGGAGAATCCACAGGTATTCCACAGATACATTAAGAGCAAACAGAGTGCAAGGGACAAAATTGGTCCTGTGGAAGATCAAAATGGTAATCCATGTATGGAACCAAAATTGATGGGAGAGATCATAAATGATTTCTTTCTTTGCATCTGTATTTACCCAGGAGATGGGCATGGAGTCAAAAGAAGTGAGGCAAAGTAGCATTGACTTCATGGACCTGTCGGATAAATCTCTGTTTATTTCCTGATCCTTAGGGTTCTTCCTGAAGCCACAAATAATGTCACTAACAATTGTTTATTTTAAAGTACAAACAAAATATAAATACAAGCAAAGTAAATAAATAGCTGAAAAATTATGCTGAGAGATAATGTTGTAGAGAGCATCTTGCCAAAAAGAAGCTAAGATGACGCCTCTGAAAAAGCCATAACATTTTAGAATCCAGATAACAGAAATTGATTAGATAGAAATAAACTAATTAATACGCACATAATTAAAACATGTACATCGCATGGTTATGTATTAATAGCCAATGAAAAATGGGAGAGGTGATAAACCATCAGTTCAACTGCTATACCGCTCCTTGCCAGTAAGTGGGGATGAACCACCACATACTGTGAAGAATACAAGTGTGGAATGAGCTGGCAGCACAAATGATTACAGCAAGCTCGATCCCAATGTTTAAGTGAAGTTTGGATGGGTACATGGATGGTAGGGATATAGAAGGCATAGTGCAGGGGAGTAGGTAGTTTAAATCATTCGGCATGGATTAGATGGGCTGAAGGCCAATATCTATCCAATAGTTTTCTCAGATTCTGAACCAAGACAGGATTTACACAACAATTGGTGAGGCAAGGCCCTGGAGAGTGGAGTAGAACAGAAAACCCAGGAGGTGATTGGTTCACTGGTGGAAATACTGAGTACTGGAGCTGGGACGTCATGTTCCATGTGTACAAGACATTGGAAAGCTCACATTTTGCAGCACTGTACCGTTCTGATTTCCTTGCTGTAGGAAGGATGTAACTGAGGCACCCGACTGTGCATGAGTCCCAGTAACCCCTCCTCAGATCACTGGGCCTCGCAACCCGTGTTTCTCCAGATCCCCAGGGACTCTCTAATTCTCTGCTTTTCTCCCCCAGTCTCTGTCACCCTGGATGTGGAAACAGTGCATCCGGGACTCGAGGTGTCTGAGGATCGGAAGAGTGTGAGATGGACGGGGACCTGGAGGGATCTCCCTGACACCCGGAAGAGGTTCACAGTCTCAGCCTGTGTGCTGGGATCGGAGGGATTCACATCATGGAGCTATACTGGGAGGTGGTGGTGGCAGAGAATCAGTTTTGGGGTCTGGGAGTCGCTGCAGAGTCTGTGGAGAGGAAAGGATTGTTCAAACGGAGTCTGGAGACCGGATTCTGGATAGTCAGGTGGGTTGATTGCATGGTCAGTATTCTCACCTCCCCTGAATCCCGTCTCCCAGCTGGTTCCGTCTCCAGGATGGTGGGAGTTTATCTCAGTTACAAGTCCGGGACAGTTTCATTTTACAATGCGGAGACCACGTCTCATCTCCACACCATCACTGGGAATAAATTCACAGAGAAACTTTATCCTTGATTCTGGACTGGATATATAAACCAGTGGCTGAGAATCTGCTCTGGTTCCACTCCGGGTCTGTAAATAGGTCAGGTTGCAGGACTGCCATCAGGAATAAGTCAGTGGGGTAACTGGGATAAGTGATGATTGTGCTGGATGGAGGAGGGAGTTTAAGGTGATTTTTGGGACTAAGGGACACGTAGTGGTGGTCAGATAGCATCTGTGGAGGGAACTGAACAGTTCATATTTCGTCTCGAGGCCCTTCAGCAGAATCAAGTTTAACGTCACCGGCATACGTCATGAAATGTGTTAGCTTTGCAGCAATACAATGTGATACATGATCATAGAGGTAAAAACTGTGAATTACAGTGAATATATTACAGAGTCTATTATATAGTTGAATAAAATGGTAGAACGCAAAAGTAGTGATGTTTATGTTCCTGGTTTCAAAGTCCATTCAGAAATCGGACAGCAGAGGGGAAGAAGGTGTTCCTGAATCATGGAGTGTGTGCCTTCAGGATTCTGTTTCTCCCTACTAATGACAGCGATGAGAAGAGGGCATGTGCTGGGTGGTGTAGGTCCTTAATGATGGACACCGCCTTTCTGGGGCACCTCTCCTTGAAGATGACCAGGATACTACCGAGTCTACTGTCTATGATTGAGCTGGCTAACTTTATGACTCTCTGCAGATCCTGTGCTGTTCCCACTCCCCACCCCCATACCGGACGGTGATGCATTCAGTCAGAATCTTCTCTGTGGTACATCTGTCAAAGTTGCGAGTATTTTTGGTGACATATCAAATCTCCTCAAACTCCAAATTAAAAACAGCCGCAGTCTTTCCTTCCTTATAGTTGTATCAATATTTTGGATCCGGGTTAGGTCCTCAGAGATATTGACATGCAGGAACTTGAAGTTGCTTACTCTCTCCACTTCTGATTCCTCTATGAGGTCTGGTGTGTGTTCCCTCGTCTTATCCTTTCTAAGGTCTTTGGTCCTACTGACACTGAATGCAAGGTGACGTCACTCAACTAGCTGGCAATCTTGCTCCCGTACACCCTCTCACCACCATATGAGATTCTGCCAACAACGGTTGTATCTTTGGTAAATTTATAGATGGCATTTGAGCACGCAGTCTTGGGTGTAGATGGATTGAGCAGTGGCACACATCCCTAAGGTGCGCCAGCATTCATTATCAGCGAGGTGGAGAGGTAATTTCCGATCAATACAGAACGTGCCCTTCCCATTAGGAAGTCGAGGGTACTGTTGCAGAGGGACATACAGAGGTGCAGGTTCTGGAGATTTTTGGTCAGGATGTAACAATTATGGTGTCAAATGATGAGGTGAGGTCAATAAGCAGCATCCTGACATACGTGTCTATTGTCCAGGTGATCCAAGGACGCATGGAGAGCCAGGGAGATTGCATCCAGCACAGATCTTTTGCAGTGGATCCAGGCCTTTGCTGAGGCAGGAGCTGATTCTAGCCATAGCCAACCTCTTAAAGCACTTTAGCACTGTAGATGTGGGTGCTGGTGGATGACAGTCGTTAAGGCAGCTCACATTGCTCTTCTTGGGCACTGATATAATTGTGCCCTTTTGCAGCCAGGGGAGTTTCTGACTGTTGCAGTAAGAGGTTGAAAATGCCTTTGAACACACCCGCCAGTTGGTTGGCACAGGTTTTCAGAGCCTTACCAGGTACTCCATCGGGGCCTGCCATCTTGCAAGAGATCACACTCTTGAAAGACAACTGGCGTAGGCCTCAGAGACCAAGATCAGGGGTCACCAAGTGCTGCCGGGATCCCCATAGCTATAGTTTCTTTCTCCTTACAAAGCAAGCAGGAACAGCGTAGAATTCATCTGGAAGCGAAGCATCACTGCCATTCACGATGTTTGGATTTTGCTTTGTAGGGAGCAATGTCCTGCAAACACTGCCAGTGTTGATGTGCAACCAATGTCGCTTCTAACCCTTACTCAGGATTGTCAAAAGCCTTCTGAAAATCCAAGTCTACTGCAATTCCTTTGTCTACCCTGCTTGTAATTTCCTAAGAGAATTGCTGTAGGTTTGTCAGGCAGGATTTTCCTTTCAGGAAACCATGCTGGCTTTGGCCTTTCTTGTCACGTGCCTCCAGGTGCTCCATAATCTCATCCCTAACAATCGATTCCAACAACTTCCCAACCACTGATGTCAGGCTAACAGGTCTATAGTTTCCTTTCTGCTGCCTCCCACCCTTCTTAAGTAGCAGAGTAACATATACAATTTTCCAGTCATCCGGTACAATGCCACAATTTGTCAATTCCTTAAAGATCCTCGTTTGTGCCTCAGCAATCTCCAGCTACTTCCTTCAGAACCCAAGGGTGCATTTCAACAGGTCCAGGAGATTTATCTACCCCCAGACCATTAAGCTTGCTGAGCACATCCTCATTCATAACTTTCACTGCACAAACATAACTTCCTTGACACTCTTAAATATCCGGTATACTGCAGACGTCTTCCACTATGAAGACCGATGCGAAATACGCATTCATTTCCTCTGCCATCTCTGCATCTCTCATTACAATACCTCAGGCATCGTTCTGTATCTACCCTTGACTCTCTCTTAGACCTTATATACTTAAAAAGCTTTAGTATCTTCTTTAATATTAGTCATCAGCTTCCTTTCATAATTCATTTTTTCCTTCCTAATGCCCTTCTTAGTTTCCTTCTGCAAGTTTTTAAAAGGTTCCCACTGCTCTATCTTCCCATTAACTCTGGCTTCCTTGTATGCTCTTTCTTTTGCTTTTATTTTGTCTCTGACTTCACTCGTCAGCCACGGTAGTGTCCTTCTTCCAATCAAAAATTACTTCTTTAGAATATATCTGTCTTGCACTTCCCTCATTTTTTGCAGAAACTCCAACTATTGCTGCTCTGCTGTCCTTTCTGCTAGCGTCCATTTGCAGTCAACCTTGGCCAGCTCCCCTCTCATGCCTTTGTAATATTCTTCATTCTGCTGAAATACTGACACGTTGGAATTTAGTTTCTCCTTTTCAAATTTCAAAGTGAACTTGATCATATTGTGATCACTGTTCCCTAAGGGTTCCTTAGCCTTAAACTCTCTTATCAACTTCAGATCATTGCACAACACCCAGTCCAGCACAGCCAATCCCCTAGTGGGCTCAACAACAAGCTGTTCTAAAAAGCCATCCCTTCAACATTCTAAAAATACTCTCTCTTGAGGTCCAGTACTGGCCTGGTTTTCCCAATCCACTTTCATGTTAAAATCCCCAACAATTATCATAACATTGCCCTTCTGACACACGTTTTCTACCTCCTGTTGTAATTTGTAATTAATATCTCGGCTGCTGTTTGTTATGGTCATGCATTTTGGTAGAAGAAATAAATCAGTAGACCGTATTTTATATGGAGTGAAAATTCAAAAAAATATGAGTCATTGTGCAGGATTCCCTCAAGGTTAATTTGTAGGTTGAATCTGGGATGATAGAGACAAATGCGGTGTGGGAATGAATTTCAATAGGATGAGGATATAAGGCAAGGATGTAATGTTGAGGTTTCATAAACCTCTGGTGAGGCCTCACGGAGTATTGTGAGCAGTGTTAGGCACTTTATCGAAGAAAGGATGTGCTGACATTGGAGACGTTTCAAAGGGTTTCACTATTGTAAGGTGTCAAATGGAGAGCGTTTGATTACTCTGGGCCTGTACACACTATAATTCAGAAGAATGAGGGATGACTCCATTGAAACATGGAATATTGAAAGGCTTTGATAGAGTGGGTGTGGAAAGGGTGCTTCCTACACTGGGAGAGTCTGACAGAGAGAACACAATCTCAGAACAGAAAGGCGTCCCTTTTGAATGGTAACGAGGAGGAATTACTTTAACCAAGACTGGTGAATATGTGGAATTCATTCCACAGACAGCAGTAAGGCCACGTGTTTAGGTATACTTAAGGCAGAGGTTGAAAGATTCTTGATTACTCAAGGCATGAAGGGATATGGAGTGAATTGGTGGCTGAGAAGTAAAATAGATCAGTCATGGTGAAATGGCGGAGCAGACTCTATGGGCCAAATGGCCTAATCCTGCTCCTAATTTTTATGATTGTGCAATTTCTTCTTCTTTTTTGCACATTGGGTGTTTGATGTGAAACCCTCTGGTTTCGTTGGCTGTGTAAGCCCAGGAGAGACAATCTCCAGCCCTCACCAAACTTGTGAAATTGAGGCAGTCTCCCACCCCAAACCCCTGTCTGGGTGGATGCTGTGTAATCTGCTGCCCTGTTACAAATTATTGACACAAGATAACAGACAGTACACTGCAAACGGTGAAAGGAATTATATTTATGTATCTTAACTTAGCTGAAGGATTCGTAAAGAAAAGGGCCCATTTTAATTAAACAGTCAAATATGCACAAGTTGCAGCTCATCTTGAACGTCTCTGTCACTCTCGCGCGGGGCCACTGGTCTGCGTGAAAGTCCACACCACCTTCCAAACGCCATTGGCAATCCATCTCGAACAAAGGGGTCTCCCACCAGGTCGTATCCTATGACCGGTTCTCCCCAGCTTCTCCTCTCAGAGAAAAGCCCCAAGCCCAACCTTCCTGTCCCTCACCAGAGAAATCTGACCATCCTAATTGGATGGCACACATCTCTCTCATCTCTTATCTTCAACCAGAACCCAAACAAGCTGGAAACAGAGGTCTGATCTTACAGAACTGCAAAATGAAATACGTACAGCATAACAGTGAAAATATGAACCAGGGTGTTACACTGTCCCTCCACCAAAATAGTCATGTCCCCATGATTTTGAAATAATTTGTCGTCCTGTATTAATAACACTATTTTCAAAGGAATTTCGTGATGTCGCCATCCCCAATCAATTTGTAAAGGGTAGTGACATATCTCTTGAGGGGCATAGTCATAGCATCTGCTCCCCTGGTGCTACATAGGCCAGTCTAACTGGCGTCTCCTGATTCTTTGAGACCTCCTTATCCCATCATCTACTTCAGTTTCAGAAACTCCTTGCGATGCTTCTGGCCTACATGGCGGGGCCTCCCCCTGTCTATTACTCAAGTCGTCCAGCAATTCCAGTCCCTCTGCACTTGGCTGAGCTCAGCTTCATTCCCAGGCTGTAACACAGCCGGTGTGGACTGGGTGTACCACACAGTCCCTCGTTTACGCTCATCACTCAGCCCATGGCGGCCATACCCTTCCTCGAAAGCAGCTCGGAACGCGGGAAGAATGGACAATGTTTTCAGGAAGCTCCCTTCAACCTTCTCCTTGCAGTCTCCCACTAGCCTGCTCACAATAAGACGATTCGTCCGCACTAGAATTGAAGCGTCATCCTTCTCGACTGGGTCCGGACAAACCAACACCAACGTATCAAGGACCTCAGCTACCCCCACATCTGCCTCCGAAAACTCCAACTTCAATGACGAGTAACCATCGTACGCATAGTCATCCGTACTAATACCCCAGATCTCTAGCGCACTGAGTGGCGTCAATGGTAAATACGTCAGATACCTGTTGTAAAACTTGGCATTCTCTCCTTGGAGCGGCGGAGGATGAGAGGTGACCTGATGGAGGTGTACGAGATGATGGAAATGGCTAGCACGAGAGGGCATAGTTTAAAAGTGTTTGGAAGTAGGTACAGAGGAGATGTCAGGGCTGTTTTTTTACGCAAAGAGCGGTGAGTGTGTGGAATGGGCTGCCGGCGACGGTGGTGGAGGCGAATACGATAGGATCTTTTAAGAGACTCCTGGATAGATACATGGAGCTTAGAAAAACAGAGGGCTAAGGGTAACCCCAGGTCATTTCTAAAGTAAGTACATGTTCGGCACAGCATGTTGTGCTGTAGGTTTTCTATGTTTCTAACAGCGAAGTAACCCGAAAGCCGGCGTCAAGTATGGTTCTAGTATAAGTACCCTCAATCCGTAGCGATACGCTGGAGCTTGGCCGTCAGGAAACATAACAGACTGCTCTTACAGTACTGCTAAAATGAAACACTACAGCACAACAGTAAAAATGTGAACCAGGGCATTGCAGATGTTTTCTTAGAACGAGTTGCATGGCGTTCCTTTGTTTCATGGCTGCCTGCGGGAAGATGAAACCCATGATCGCATACTGAATGTCTTTGCAGTTGCTGGAATCCAGCAGTGCACCCTAATTTCCTCCTGGAGCATGAACTCAACCATCTATTTGCCTCCACTGATACTGCTTGACCCGCTAAATTCTCCTGGCAATTTAATTTCCGCTCCGCAACTCAGGGCTTTGCCAACCCAGCTGATGAGTACGAGAAGTTCAACTCGTTGCACAGCCGGTCTCAACTGTTCGCTGGAGATGGCAAGCGAAGCAAAGACTTGTTCAGTTCCACGGTGCAGGAGCGGCCCCTGCTGTTCGATGTTGGTACTGCATGAGGAGCAGAAAATTTTTTCCCCCGAAAAATACAAGGTATACTTTATTCAGAAATATTACAAAATTAAGTTATTTACTTAAAAAAATATTCGTTGACTCTGAATCCTTATTCAATAGTTATTTACAATAAATTATGCGTTGACTCTCTTCATATTCAAATTAAAGATATTTACAATAAAACATTCGTTGACTCTCAACCCTTAGTCAAGGATTAAAGACTTACTTACAATAAAATTATTAACAATAACCAACCAGGCGTTGACTCTCATTCCTTTACCGAAGGTCCTTTTTACGGTCTGTACATTTCCAGCCACTCCTGGGGCACCATGTTGATTCATCTATCCACACCGCTGATGAGGGGTATTTTCCTCCCCACCCGACCCCTCCCACTCCCGTGAGTGATGAACCTTAAACTGTGGTCTTTCCCCACCGGGCCTTCGCGGTGGCTGCACCAAGCTTAAGTGTATCCCTCAGCACGTATTCCTGCAGGCGAGAATGTGCCAGCCAACAGCATTCCCTCACGGACATCTCCACGTGCTGGAGGACTATCAAGTTTCGGGCCGACCAAAGAGCGTCTTTGAACGAGTTGAAGATCTGCCAGCAGCACCGGGTGTTGGTCTCCGTGTGCGTCCCCGGGAACAGCCCGTAGATCAGACAGTCCTCTGTAACGCAGCTGCTGGGGATGAATCTCGACACTGGTCCCTTCCATCATCCTCCACAACTTCTCCGCGAACCCACAGTGTGCAAAGAGGTGGGTCACCGAGTCCTCCTCACTGCAGTCCTCCCTTGGGCAGCGGGGTGTGGAGGCGATGTTCCGGGCGTAGAGGAGGGATCGGACTGGGAGGGCCCCTCTCACCGCTAGCCAGGCGAGATCTTGTTGCCTGTTGGTGAGGTCTGGCGATGAGGCATTTTGCCAGATGAACTGGACAGTCTGCTCAGGGAATCACCCCACTGTGTCCATCACGTCCTTCTCCTGCACCGCCTGCAGGACATTACGGTCTAATAGCCTTGGGTCAATGGCGTTGACCTGGAAGAACTTTTCTACGAAGGACAGGTAAGGCGGCAACGACCAGCTGCCGGGTGTTGTGCGGGAAAGGGGCCAGACCCATCCTTCGCAGCCAGAGCGACAGGTAGAACCTGGGCACGCAGTGGTACTTTGTGCCCACGTACCTGGGTTCCACACACAACCTGATGCAGCCACATTGATGCACACGAAGCTGGCCATCAGGGTGAAGGCGACATTGGGGACGTTCTTGCCCCCATTGTCCAGGGACTTGTGCATGACTTACTCCATCCTTGATCCCCAGACGAGCAGGGCATGGGAATGAGTGTGTACTCTCGCAAATTCCTGAAGACGAGTGATTTTTTTAAAGAGCAAAAACGCGGACATCTGCAGATGCTGGAAATTCAAGCACACACAAAAAGCTGGTGGAACACAGCAGGCCAAGCAGCATCTGTCGACGTTTCGGGCCGAGACCCTTCGTCAGTTTTCTCAACAAAATGAACTGTTGCAGGCGACCTTGAAACTGCATTGATGTAATGTAGTAATGTAATGTACTGAAGTGCACATTTTACACAAGAATGCCCAAGAGCCTAGACCGTGGAGTTGACTGAAAGCAGCGGGACTCTGCTGCATATCGTCTTAAATCAGAAACATCGAGCATAGAAAGAGGGTACAAAAAGAACAAATAAACGCGAGCAAATTATGACGCTAATCCGCACATCAAACTGACTTAATAAACGGATCTGTTTTTAAGTTGAAAATCAGGGGAGAGCGCGAACGCAGTCCCCCACTACCACAAATTTTGCAGTCGAGTATCCCGCATTTGGGGACATCGCAGGCGTCAGCACACCCGAAGTACAATGGGATAGCCTCGTCCTGGCAGAACCGCCTTCATGATCACGGTCTCTCCCCTGCCAGGTAAGTATGCTTTCCTCTCTCCGCCAGCCACATCCAGGCTTATGCCATACCCCTCAGAGATAAGGCAAACAAATATTTTAAATACCTACTTCCTACTTTTACACACCATCCCCCTAGAGTACCGTTACCACAAAGACTACAAATCTAGATTAGTTGATTAGCTGCTGTAGTTCACTGGTGACAATTTCCAGACCTTAATCTGCATATTGTCCAAAAAAGGAAATCTGCGCCACGATTGGTTTTGCAGCGACTGCCCGTTACCGAACCCGACCGCACGGTGGCAGTGTTTTCATTGAGGAAATGCAGGTTGCTGCCTGAGGCTCACAGGCTGAATGAACATCGCTCCCCACAGATCTCCCACCAGGCACTTACAGCACATCTTTCCCTCCCTACCCCTCTCAGCTTTTCGCGGGGATCTTTCTCTCCTCGACTACCTGGTCCACACGTCTCTCCCCACGGAACTCCCACCTGGCATTTATCCCTGCAAGCGCAAATGCTACACCTGTCCCCACACCTCCCCCCTTACCACCACTCAGGGCCCCAGACAGTCCTTCCAGGTGAGGCAACACTTCAGTGTGAGTCTGCTGGAGTTGTCTATTGCATCCGGTGCTCCCGGTGCAGCCGCCTCTACATCGGCAAGACCCGACACAGATTGGGGGACAGCTTCGTCGAACACCAATAGACAGGATCTCCCGGTTGCCACCCACTTCAACTCTGCTTCACATTCCCATTTAGTTATGTCCATACATGGCCTCCTCTACTGCCATGGTGAGGGCAAACTCAGGTTGGAGGAGCAACACCTCATCTACCGACTGGGTAGCCTCTAGCCTGGAGGTATGAACGTTGAATTCTCCAATTTCCGGTAATTCCCTCCCCATCCCCCTATCCCAGGTCCCTCTCTGCCTCTCTCCCCTTTCAGCTTTCTGCTCCTTTATCTCTACAGTTCTTTCATGCTTATCCCCACCCCCTTTATTTTGACCCTGACGAAGGGTCTCGGCCCAAAACGTCGACATCGCTTCTCCCTATAGATGCTGCCTAGCCTGCTGTGTTCTACCAGCATTTTGTGTGTGTTGTTGTTTCCCCTGATTGGTTTTCCAGCTGGTGCCTCTCGGCCCTACCCCTTCCCCTATCGCTATTACTGGGCTTCGGCCCTCTCTCCCCCCCCCCCCCCCCGCCCATTCCTGATCAAGGGTCTCAGCACAAAACGTTGGCTACTCTTTTCTCACGGACGGTGCCTGACCTGCTGAGTTCTTCCAAAGTTGTGTACGTAGCGTTGTTGATTCCTGCCCAGCGAGTCTCAGCGGAGGTCTAATCCACCTTCCTTTTCATCGCTCTGCTCTACAGCCACGCAATTCCCACTGTCGTCGAAGAGGGCGGAGAAGGTTTGAAGCCGCTCAACATCAAACTCCACCACTGCATGAGCGCGACTTCATCGCCTCCTCCGGCTGTTCTAATAACATTTGAGATAGCTGTGTCCTAATACGAACGCTCTCAACTTTTGTTAACTCTGTTCCTACTCAAATTAAAGTAGTCTACAATAAAACATTGACTCTCAAAATTTAGAAAAGGATTAAAGAAGCATTTACAACAAAATAAAGCATTGTGTACGTGAATTTTTGGTTCTGTTTTTAAAGTTGAAAATCAGGGGAGAGCGCGAACGCAGTCCCCCACTACCACAAATTTTGCAGTCGAGTATCCCGCATTTGGGGACATCGCAGGCGTCAGCACACCCGAAGTGCAATGGGATAGCCTCGTCCTGGGAGAACCGCCTTCATGATCACGGTCTCTCCCCTGCCAGGTAAGTATGCTTTCTCCTCCCGCTCGCTCCCTGCCAACCAGTAACATTACACCTTTACATCACCGCGAACCAGATCTTTCACCCATTATTTGGCTTTTACTTGCTACCAACCGCCCAGAAAACAATTCACCTCTGCTACAATTTCTTTATTTGCCACTTCTGCTTTTAAAACCCTTCTTGCTGCTCACTCGATGCTTCATTTGCATTTCTTCCTTATAAGGAAGCAGAGCTCGCCGGCTGCCGGTCCGCAATTTGTGAACTCCGCCCCTGGGTGTTACCTCGCATTTGCGGGCGGGAGGACGTTTTAAGGAAAAGAGGGAGTCCTTTCGCTTACTTACATCGTGGCTGACCGGAAGAGAAGGGGGGCGAAGGCGAGCGACCCTGATGAAGGGTCTCGCCCTGAAATCTGAATTCTTTGATCAGAAATCATCCTCTGACTGTGTTGGTCGTTCAAACAAATGGCCCATTTCACTTATGTTTCAGCGTTATTCGGTCATAGAGAAGGCCCTTCGTCCCATCTAGACAATACTGAAAACTTTTAAGCTGCGTACTTCCTATCGACCTGCACTGGGACCATAGTCCTCCATATCCCTACTATCCACGAAGGTGTGCTGGCAGCTCATTCCACACCCTCAGGGACCTCTGAGTGAAGAAGTTTCCTCTCATGTTACCCTTAAACTTCCACCTTTCACCCTTAACCCATGACCTCTGGTTGTAGTCCCACCCAACCTCAGTGGAAAAATTCAACCCCTTACCGATCAATACCCCTTGGGATTTTATATACCTCTGTTAAATCTCTTCAGCATCTTCTATGTTCTAGAGAATACAGTTCTAACCTATTCAATCTTCCCTTATAATGCAGTTCCTCCTCAACAACATCCTTGTAAATGTTCTCTACACTATTTCAACCTTATTTACACCTTCCTTGTAGGTAGATGATGAAAACTACACATATTACTCCAAATTAGGGCTCCAGTTCCTCGATGTTTTCTGGGGTCAGCAGCTTAACATTAACGCTAATATGATTTTTTAAAAATCAAAATATACTTTATTCAAAAATAAAATTATGGACAATAAACCATTCCATGACTCTCAGTCCTTTACAAATGTTTGCATTACAGTCTTTACATTCCCACACTTTTGCCACCCAGGTGGCACTCTGTTACTTCATATTTACATACACTTGTTTAGGGTTATACACCCCACCACCCCTCAACTCCCACAGGAGAAGAACCCTAGACTGTGGTCCTTCCCCACCGGGCCCTTGCGGTGGCTGCACCGAGTTTGAGTGCGTCCCTCAGCACGGACTCCTGCAGCCGAGAATGTGCCAGTCGGCAGCATTCCCCCACGGACATCTCCGTGTACTGGTAGACCATCAAGTTTCGGGCCGACCAAAGAGCGTCTTTCACCGAGTTGATGATGATCTGCCAGCAGCACCGGATGTTGGTCTCGGTGTCGTCCCCGGGAACAGCCCATAGATCAGGGTGTCCTCTGTCACGCAGCTGCTGGGGATGAACCTCGACAACGTCCCTTCCATCCTCCTCCACACCTTCTCCGCGAACCCACAGTGTGAAAAGAGGTGGGTCACCTACTCATCCTCTCTGCAGTCCTCCCATGGCCAGAGGGGTGTGGAGACGACGTTCCGGGCGTACAGGAGGGATCAGACTGGGAGGGCCCCTCTCACCGCCAGCCAGGCAAGGTCTTGGTGCCTGTTGGTGAGGTCTGGCGATGAGGCATTTTGCCAGATGAACTGGACAGTCTGCTCAGGGAACCACCCCACTGTGTCCATCTCGTCCTTCTCCTGCAGTGCCTGCAGGACCTTACGTGCTGACCACTGCCTGATGGCCCTGTGGTCAAAGGCGTTGACCTGAAAGAACTTCTCTACGAAGGACAGGTAGAACCTGGGCACGTAGTGGTACTTGGTGTCCACGTACCTGGGATCCACACACAACCTGATGCAGCCACACACGGAGCTGGCCATCAGGGTGAGGGTGACATTGGGGACGTTTTTTCTCCCGTTGTCCGGGGACTTATGCATGGTGGTCCGTCTGACCCGCTCCATCTTAGATCCCCTGACGTATCTGAAGACGGCTCGGGTGATTTCCGAGCTGAAGGAGCGGGGGACTGGCCACACCTGCGCCAAGTACAGCAGCCCTGAGAGCACCTCACACCTGATGACCAGGTTCTTGCCCGCTATCAATAGGGAGCGCCCTCCCCACGGCCCCAGTTTCTGTTTCATCTTGGCAGTCCGCTCCTGCCAGTTCATGTTGCACGCCTCGGCCCCCCCGAACCAGATCCCCAACACCTCCAGGTGATCAGCCCTGAGGGGGAAGGGGACGCTGGATCGGTCGGGCCAGCAAGGCTTCGCTCTTCGTGCGGTTGACCCTGGCCCCCGACGCCTGCTCAAACTGTTCACAGATGCTGATCAGCCTGCGAACTGACCTCGGATCGGAGCAGAAGACGGTGACGTCGTCCATGTATAGGGAGGTTTTGACTTGTGTCCCTCCAGTGCCTGGCAGCGTCACCCTTCTTATGCCCTCATCCCTCCTGATGGCCTTGGCAAAGGGTTCTATGCAGCACCTGAACAAGACAGGGGAGAGAGGGCAGCCCTGCCTGACTCCAGACCTGACGGGGAAGCTGTCTGTTTCCCACCCGTTGACCTGGACTGTGCTACAGATGTCCGTGTAGAGCAGTTTGATCCAGCTCCGGATTCCCTCCCCAAATTCCCTTTTGGAGAGTACATCCGCCATGTACGTGTGCGATATCCTGTCGAAGGCTTTCTCCTGGTCCAAGCTGACCAGGCAGGCGTCCACCCCCCTGTCCTGCACGGAGGAGATGGTGTCCCTCAGCAGCGCGAGGCTGTCTGAGATCTTCCTGCCCGGTACAGCACAGGTTTGGTCCGGGCGGATCACCTGCTCCAGTGCAGACTTGACCCTGTTGGCGATAGTCTTGGACAGGATCTTGTAGTCCACATTCAGGAGTGAGATGGGCCTCCAATTCCTAATGTCTTCCCTCTCCCCCTTCTGCTTCTAGATGAGGGTGAAGGTGCCCTTCCTCATGGATTCGGACATGCTGCCCGCCAGGAGCGTAGCATTGTACACTTCCAGCAGGTCGGGGCCCATCCGGTTCCACAGAGCCGAATACAACGCGACCGGTAAGCCGTCGCTTCCGGGAGTCCTACCCGACTCAAAGGAACGGACGGAGCCAGTCAGCCCGTCCAGTGTCAGTGGCTGCTCCAGACTCCCACGCTTGCCGTCGTCTAAGACCTGCGTGACAGTCGACAGGAAGCTGCGGGAGGCTGTGGAGTCTGTGGCCTTTTCTCCCTACAGACCGGTACGGATCTTTGATTTTTTTAAATCAAAAGAAAAATCCTTCCTTCCCAGCTACACTGGTATTTAAATAAAATTACAAACAATTGAAAAATTAAACAATTTATTCAAAGCATATATAACAAGATATTTAAAACTGTACAAAATTTACATTCCAAAAGAGGTGACATTAAAAAAAATACCCCCAATACAGAGAACCCGATCAAAGGAATTGAATAGTCCAGTTACCAGTGTTTACAATTAGAACATCACAGCCAGACTCAGGACATTGACATGACCCAGTGGTGTTACAGTGGAGACTATTCCCAAGAGCCAACATCAGCATCAGACCCACTGAAGTGTCTAGAGAGCTCAAACCGAGCCCAATTTTGACCTGTTTGTGGGTATGGAAGGACAGTAAAGTCATGGCATCATTCTGTATGAACCAATCCCCATCATTCTGCACTGACCTACAAACACACACTTACACCAATCAATCACCCACACACTGGGGGAGATTTACACTCAGTGGCCACGTTATTCGGTACATCCCACACATAATAAATTCTGTCTTAGTGTGCGTCTGTGCTCTAACACGTCCATTTCAATGTTCTATGTGTTGTTCATTCAGAGAGGCTCTTCTGCACACCAGTGTGGTACCACGTGGATTCTTCAGTTACTGTCACCTTCCTGTCATCCAGAACCAGACAGGCCATTCTTCTCTGACCTTCTCAATAACAAGGCATTTTCACTCTCTGCATGGTTTTGCTTTACACACCATTCTCTGTAAGCTTTAGTGAATGTTGTGAACAAAAATCCGAGAGATCAGTAGATTTTGAGATACTCAAACCACCCTGTCTGGCACCAACAGTCATTCCACAGTAAAAGTCACCTAAAAAGTCACATTTCTTCCCCATTCCAATGTTTGGTCTGGACAACAACTCAACAATGTCTGAATGCTTTTATGCATTGAGCTGCTGCCACATGATTGGCTGATCAGTTCTTTTACATTAACCAGCAGACACACAACTGTCCTGTACCTAGTAAAGTGCCCATTGAGTGTACGTCTGTGACAGACGCGATTCTCATCCGGAGCTGAACCGAGCACCTTAGACCTCTGGGCCAAGGGAACCTCCAGCAGCGAGTCAACGCATTAGGGCAATATCACTAAAAAGTCATCGGGGAACTTACAATCCCATAAACAAATTATATACAACACACACAAAATGCTGGTGGAAAGCAGCAGGCCAGGCAGCAACTTTTGGAAGAAGTACAGTCGGCGTTTCGGGCCGAGACCCTTCGTCAGGACTAACTGAAAGAAAAGATAGTAAGGGATTTGAAAGTAGGAGGGGGAGACTTGTCATTAACTTGTCATTATATAAATCTGAACAACAATATTATCCCCACACCATGCAGACACTCGATGTTGGTTTCATAACCGACACTACATGGGTAGTAGCGCTGGGAGCCGACGGGGCTTCGCGAAAACTCTGGAGGTGGCGAGGTAGATCTCGTGAAGACTCTGGGAGGATCTGATAACTGTTATTGTTGTTACATACCCCGTAACTGGGTGTCTTACCAGCAAAGATGAAAGAATCCATTAGGAGTCTGGTGGGACTATTTTCAAACAGTGTTTATTAGTAAAATATACACATTAATATCAACAATGCAAATGTATAGATAATACACGTTAGCAATACTAACCCTAAAAGTGTGGGTATAATAATAATCAATAATAAACAAGCTCCATTGATGTCTAGGGGTTAATGAATTGTCATATGTGAATACAAAGTTCAGTTCAGTTCATACGTGCTGAGGTAGTTGTTGGTTCTTGTGTTTTAATCATTGGAGAGAAAGAGAGAGAGAGAGAGAGAGAGAGAGAAAGAGAGAGAGAGAGCGAACCGTGACAGCTAAAGTTAGCCAAACCTTCCTTTACGTTCTTGATCCGTCGATGTGTTGTGGCCATTCAGCTATGACCCCTCTGTCCTTCAGCTAGACCATTCTTCTGTGGTGGACTCGTCACCCAGGCAAGGGTGGACACACACACACAAGCCCCCACCGGCCCTGCTATAAACACTGAGTTAAACTGACCGATCCTTTGTTCGGTCCCTGATACCCCACACCTTCCCGTGGGTTCCAACACTCAAGCAGTGCTCACTGGTGTGTCTCCTGGTGTGTCTGAGGGGTGTCTCCCCAGACCTCATTTTTATCCCTACTCACGGGGTCTCAGGTCTCAATAAGTTTTGAATGGCTTAGTCCATCAAACCAGCCCACTCCGGCTGTCCACTGAGGAATTTTAATGAACAGAATGGTACCAAGTAAACAGCCATCTCCGGAGCCATAAGTCTTACAGGAGTCATAATATGGTGGGTCAATAAATCTCTCTCCCGGTGTTCTCTCTCCCTTGTCTGAAGCAGATATTCCAGTCCCAGTATGTTTTCCCTTTGTCTCTCTTTCTCTCTCATTAGCAGCATGGTAACAGTAACAGTTTGTGATTCTCCCGGGGGGGGGGGAATATGGGCAACTCTTTACCCTTCTGCCCATCAGAGATGTTCATCCACTAACGTTATTATCATAACACTAACATCGCTCCGTTACGGATAATTTATTTAAACCTGTTTAAGTCAACTCTCCTTGCAGTGTACTGTACTGGGCTGCAAAAGGAGTATTTCTGACATTTGAACCTGTATATTTATACCGAAACAAAAGAACCCGCGCAAACTTCATCACTTCTGTCAGCCTAAAAATTCTTTTTTAAACTCCGTGTCCCGCCCTGTTCTGGTCGCCAACACCACAAAATTCCTTTTGTCAAAATTAAATGTCACAAACTCTGACTTTCTCTTTTAAGTGTTTGTTCTGTTGCTAATTTGGTCCTGCAGGTATTACCCAGAGCTGTCGTTCCTTGTTTACTCGCTTCGTCCCTTAAGGCCGGAGAATTCTCTCCCCAGAAGGTGCTTGAGACTTTTTCTTGCGCAGAGGGAACTTTTGGAAGAGGTGCAATATTGCTTGTTTCGTACAGTTTAACAAGTGTTTCAAAGGGTTCCTGAATGACTCGGTTTCTGCCGGAACCTCCCTGACTACCCCAGATCTTCCTCGCTATTTCCAGAATTTTCGCGAAGCCCCGGAAAGTCTCGGACTAGCAGCGCTGTCATTGGCCGCCGCCTCGGAACCTTCTCCAACCTTCGGCGGTGAGTCACTCGCCCACGTTTTCATTGGTTTACCTAGACGTCCCTCAAGAACGAAGCACCGCCCACATAGCCGCGCTGGGACTATATTAAGGGACGGAGCCGCAAGCCATGCAGTAACGATCGGCTTGGAGAAACAAGGAAGTCCTTCTGGTATTTCAATAAGGAACGTCGGAGCTTTCATCAGAAACACAGATGCCTGCATCCAAGGGGACAGCCATTGGGATCGATCTGGGCACCACCTACTCATGTGTGGGGGTCTTCCAGCATGGCAAGGTGGAGATCATCGCCAATGACCAGGGCAACCACACCACCCCCAGCTATGTGGCCTTCAACGACACCGAGAGGCTCATCGGCGATGCGGCCAAGAACCAAGTGGCAATGAACCCCGCCAACACCATCTTTGATGCCAAGCGGCTCATCGGGAGGAGGTTTGATGACCCGACGGTGCAGTCTGACATGAAGCACTGGCCCTTCCAGGTGGTGAGTGACGGAGGGAAGCCCAAGGTGAAGGTGGAGTACAAGGGGGAGAACAAGACCTTTTCCCCAGAGGAAATCTCCTCCATGGTGCTGACCAAGATGAAGGAGATTGCTGAGGCTTACCTCGGCTACAATGTCACCAACGCTGTCGTTACCGTTCCTGCCTACTTCAATGACTCCCAGCGCCAGGCAACCAAAGATGCTGGTGTGATAGCGGGTCTCAATGTCCTGCGTGTCATCAATGAACCGACAGCAGCTGCCATTGCCTATGGCCTGGACAAGAAAGGCAAAGGGGAGTGTAATGTTCTCATCTTTGACCTGGGTGGTGGCACCTTCGACGTCTCCATTCTCTCCATTGATGACGGGATCTTTGAAGTGAAATCGACAGCCGGTGATACCCACCTGGGAGGAGAGGACTTTGACAACCGCATGGTCAATCACTTCATTGAGGAGTTCAAGCGGAAATACAAGAAGGACATCAGCCAGAACAAGAGAGCGGTGAGGAGGCTGCGGACGGCCTGCGAGAGAGCAAAGAGAACCCTGTCTTCCAGCACCCAAGCCAGTATTGAGATTGACTCTCTGTTTGAGGGTGTTGATTTCTACACCTCAATCACCAGGGCTCGGTTTGAGGAGCTGAACTCTGACCTGTCCAGGGGCACTCTGGAGCCAGTGGAGAAAGCCCTGAGGGATGCCAAGCTGGACAAATCCCAGATCCATGAGATTGTCCTGGTCGGAGGCTCCACCCGCATCCCCAAGATCCAGAAGCTGCTGCAAGACTTCTTCAACGGTAGGGAGCTGAACAAGAGCATCAACCCCGATGAGGCCGTGGCCTATGGGGCAGCTGTCCAGGCGGCCATTCTGATGGGGGACAAGTCGGAGAATGTTCAGGATCTGCTACTCCTGGATGTTGCTGCTCTGTCGTTGGGGCTGGAGACGGCAGGTGGAGTCATGACCACCCTTATCAAGCGGAACACCACCATCCCCACCAAGCAGACCCAGATCTTCAGCACCTACTCCGATAACCAGCCTGGTGTCCTTATTCAGGTGTATGAAGGCGAGAGAGCCATGACCAAGGACAACAACCTTCTGGGCAAGTTTGAGTTGAGTGGCATCCCTCCCGCTCCTCGTGGCGTACCCCAGATTGAGGTGACCTTCGATATTGACGCCAATGGCATCCTCAATGTCTCTGCTGTCGACAAGAGCACTGGGAAAACAAACAAGATCACCATCACCAACGACAAGGGCAGGCTGAGTAAGGAGGAAATTGACAGGATGGTGCAGGAGGCCGAGAAGTACAAGAATGAGGATGAAATGCAGCGGCAGAAGATTGCAGCCAAGAACTCCCTGGAGTCCTATGCCTTCAACATGAAGGGCTCTGTGGAGGATGAGAAGATGGCTGGAAAGATCAGTGCAGAAGACAAGAGGAAAGTTATTGACCTGTGCAACGAGGCAATATCATGGCTGGAGAAGAATCAGATGGCAGAGAAGGAAGAGTTTGAGCACAAGCAGAAAGAGCTGGAAAAAGTCTGCAACCCCATCATTGCCAAACTGTACCAAGGAGCAGGCGCAGGGGAATCATGCAGGGCACAGGCTGGGAATGCCAGTTCCTCTGGACCAACTATTGAGGAGGTGGATTAAAGGACTGTAAATGTGACAGTATGGGGCTTGCTCGGTTTGAGCTCTCTGGACACTTCAGTGGGTCTGATGCTGATGTTGGCTCTTGGGAATAGTCTCCACTGTAACATCACTGGGTCATGTCAATGTCCTGAGTCTGGCTGTGATGTTCTAATTGTAAACACTGGTAACTGGACTATTCAATTCCTTTGATCGGGTTCTCTGTATCGGGGGTATTTTTTTAATGTCACCACTTCTGGAATGTAAATTTTGTACAGTATTAAATATGTTGTTATATATGCTTCGAATAAATTGTTTAATTTTTTCAATTGTTTGTAATTTTATTTAAATACCAGCGTAGCTGGGAAGGAATGTTTTTCTTTTGATTTCAAATATTGAAACTCCCCAATTTATGGGTGTTAAAATACTGCTGCATATAATCGGGTGACCCTTCCCCAGGCTCCCTTTCCCAGGGATATCTTCCTCCCAGATCCCATCACACTGTTCCTTGTTTCTGGATCTGGTTGTTAACACTTCCCCACTCTCACAGGTTCCGTGTGGCATTACTTTACCAGAAGGCCTGTGGTCCTTCAGGAAGGTGACTAACCCTCAACGTGGACAGATCCAGTGATGTTGGCCTTGGCCAGCAGCTCCAACATTGCCCCCCGACAAAGTATAATTAGCTGCCTTGGGGGAGGATTCCACAACCACATGCTGGGAATGAGGACTGGTTGTTGCAGTCGGCTCTGTGGTGAGGAGTGTGGGTCTGGACAGGTAGATGAGGGGGGGGGGGGGGAACGTATGATTATGAGAAAATGTGTGTGCATTTTCTGAGTTGAGTTTACAAAGAATTTTTACGTACTAATCATTTCAAGCCTTGCAGGCATTTCTGTAGGCTGTACATAGACTCCTTGACTGAAATCTCACCCCGTTAAGCCCATTAACAGAGGAACAGAATGAGTCCATTGAGCTGATCGATACTGATTCAGTATAGGATTATTGCTTATTTATTTCCCTCCTCAATCCCATTCTCCTGCTCTCTCCCTCTCTCTCTCTCTTTCTCTCCCTCTTTGATACCCTCACTAATGAAGGAAGTACCAATCTCCTAAATATATCCAATGACTTGGGGCCTCGGCAGATTCACACTTTGACTAAGGAAGTTCCTCCTAATTTGTGTTCACAGTACGTGTATACAAGACGCCATTTCTCTCGAGGACACTGACACCCAGGGCAGTTGCTTACAGGAGGTTTAATGGAATGGAAGTATTCCTGAGGATAGGAATTTTCTCCTGTTTGTTACTGAAGAGATACTGGGGTAATATCCGTGATGTTGGTGGCATTACTAAGAAGGAGAAAAGTACAATTGAAACCTGTTAAATTCGGATCCTCACACGACAGAGCCACCCCACCACTCTGTCCCCAGACGAGGACAACCTATAGTGGGCCGTCAAGTCATTGGGATGATATCATCAGCAATACTGGATCAACACACAGACTTGAGCAAATTCCTGAAGCTGAGGGATTTTTTTTTTGAAAGGAAGCATTGAAAACGGCCTACAAGAAGGGTTAGAGCTGTCCCTATTTCCTGAGGAGACTGAGGTCCTTTAACATCCGCCGAACGATGCTGAGGATGTTCTACGAGTGTGGTGGCCAGTGCTATCATGTTTGCTGTTGTGTGCTGGGGCAGCAGGCTGAGGGTAGCAGACACCAACAGAATCAGCAAAAAAAGGCCAGTGATGTTGTGGGGGTGGAACTGGACTCTCTGATGGTGGTGTCTGAAAAGAGGATGCTGTCCAAGTTGCATGCCATCTTGGAGTCATCCACTCAATAATGTACTGGTTAGGCACAGGAGTACATTCAGCCAGACTCATTGCACCGAGATGCAACACTGAGCGTCATAAGTCATTCCTGCCTGCGGCCATCAAACTTTCCAACTCCTCCCTCGGAGTGTCAGACACCCTGAGCCAATAGGCTGGTGCTGGCTAATTTCCACTTGGCATAATTTAATTATTTGTGGTTTTATTTTGCGATATTTCTTCTGTATTCTTAGTTGACTGTAACGAAACCCAATTTCCTTCGGGATCAATAAAGTATCTTTGTCGGTCAGAAACAGCCCCGAGTCGTTTCTCCACAAAATAAGCTTCTTCTGTAACTATCTTGACTATACCTCTTCCCACCCTGCCCGATGCAAAAATGCCATTCCCTATTCCCAGTTCCTCCGTCTCCGCCGCATCTGCTCCCAGGATGAGGCTTTCCGTTCCAGGACTTCTCATATATCCTCTTTCTTTCAGGATCATGGTTTCCCTTCTGGCGTCATCAAAGACGCCCTCACCCGCATCTCCTCCACTTCCCGCACTTCAGCCCTTAACCCATCCTCCCGTCACCACAACAGGGACCGTGTTCCCCTTGTCCTCACCTACCACCCCACCGGCCTCCGGATCCAACACTTTATGCTCCGCAACTTCCGCCACCTTCAACAGGACCCCACCACCCAGCACATCTTTCCCTCCCTACCCCTCTCAGCTTTTCGCAGGGATCATTCACAAATGCTACACCTGTCCCCACACCTCCCCCCTTACCACCATTCTGGGCCCCAGACAGTCCTTCCAGGTGAGGCAACACTTCAGTGTGAGTCTGCTGGAGTTGTCTATTGCATCCGGTGCTCCCGATGCGGTCTCCTCTACATCGGCGAGACCCGACACAGATTGGGGGACAGCTTCGTCGAACAGCTCCGCTCCGTCCGTCACAATAGACAGCATATCCCGGTTGCCACCCACTTCAACTCAGTCTCTCATTCCCATCTAGATATGTCCGTACATGGCCTCCTCTACTGCCATGATGAGGCTAAACTCAGGTTGGAGGAGCAACACCTCATCGACCGTCTGGGTAGCCTCCAGCATAGAATTCTCCAATTTCCGGTAATTCCCTCCCCCTCCCCCTATCCCAGGTCCCTCTCTGCCCTTTCAACTTTCTGCTCCTTTATCTCTACAGTTCTTTCATGCTTATCCCCTCCCCCTTTATTTTGACCCTGACGAAGAGTCTCGGCCCGAAACGTCGACATCGCTTCTCCCTATAGATGCTGCCTAGCCTGCTGTGTTCTACCAGCATTTTGTGTGTGTTGTTGTTTCCCCTGATTGGTTTTCCAGCTGGCGCCCCTCGGCCCTACCCCTTCCCCTATCGCTATTACTGGGCTTCGGCCCTCTCTCCCCCCCCCCCCCGCCCATTCCTGATCAAGGGTCTCAGCACAAAACGTTGGCTACTCTTTTCTCACGGACGGTGCCTGACCTGCTGAGTTCTTCCAAAGTTGTGTACGTAGCGTTGTTGATTCCTGCCCAGCGAGTCTCAGCGGAGGTCTAATCCACCTTCCTTTTCATCGCTCTGCTCTACAGCCACGCAATTCCCCACTGTCGTCGAAGAGGGCGGAGAAGGTTTGAAGCCGCTCAACATCAGACTCCACCACTGCATGAGCGCGACTTCATCTCGTTCTCCGGTTGTTCTAATGACATTTGAGATAGCTGTGTCCTAATACGAACGCTCTCAACTTTTGTTAACTCCGTTCCTACACAAACTAAGGAAGTCTATAATAAAACATTGACTCCCAAAACGAAGCACCGGGCAAGTAAATTTCTAATTCTGTCTTTACATTGAAAATCAGGGGAGAGCGCGAACGCAGTCCCCCACTACCACAAATTTTGCAGTCGAGTATCCCGCATTTGGGGACATCGCAGGCGTCAGCACACCCGAAGTGCAATGGGATAGCCTCGTCCTGGGAGAACCGCCTTCATGATCACGGTCTCTCCCCTGCCAGGTAAGTATGCTTTCCGCTCTCCGCCAGCCACATCCAGGCTTATGCCATACCCCTCAGAGTTAAGGCAAACAAATATTTTAAATACCTACTTCCTACTTTTACACACCATCCTCCTAGAGTACCGTTACTGCAAATGCTACAAATCTAGATTAGTTGATTAGCTGCTGTAGTTCACTGGTGACTATTTCAGACCTTAATCTGCATATTGTCCAGAAAAGGAAATCTGCGCCACGATTGGTTTTGCAGCGACTGCCCGTTACCGAACCCGACCGCACGGTGGCAGTGTTTTCATTGAGGAAATACAGGGAGCTGCCTGAGGCTCACAGGATAAATGAACAGGCGACCCCTTCCCCTGCCCCGCAGACCGTGATTGCACTGGAAAGGGTGAAGGGGTGATTAGCCAGGATGTTGCAGGGGTGTCAGCTTTTCACTTATGAAGACAGTGACAGTGAACACAGGACAGCACATGAGCAGGTTTTTCGGCCCAAAATGCCTGTTATGCTAAATTAAATGAAACTCCTTCTGTCTGCGCACAGTCCGTATCCCTTCATATCCCGCATGTTCTAGTTTAAAACCCTCTTAAGCTGCACCGTATCCGCTTCCACCACCATACCTGCAAACCTGTTCCGGCAGCAAACATCAACGTGTGTGTAAAAAAAATCTCCTTTAAACTAACCCCCATCATAAAAATGGATGTATTGGATATTTCTCTTCTATGGAAAAGATTCCAAAAACCTCTTCTATAAGTGTTTCTCAGCAGTTTTCACCTTTTGCCTCCATTCTTGATACTCGAGAGAAATCCAGAGGGTTAGATTAGATTTCTTGGTGGAGGAGAAGGGTGAGCAGAAATGGGAGAGAGAGGCCACGGGTGGGCTGAAAACAAGAACTTTTACTCCATGGCCGGGCAAGCTCAAACCAGGGGGCCTGAATTTAGGTGCAAGGGTTAGCGAGGAAGAACTTCATCTGTGGTTGTAATCTGGAAACCTACTGACGGGGGGGGGGGGGGGGGGGGGGGGAGTGGGGTAACAGGGACTGTCACAACATTTAACATTTAATGTGGGGGACCATTTCATCAAACACCTCCAGTCCATCCGCCAAAAGTGGAGCCTCCCACTGGCCACACAGTATAGTTCTGATTCCCATTAACGCTCAACATTTCAGTCCATGACCTCCTCATGTGATATGATGAGGCCTCCCTCAGAGTGGAGGAGAAAAACCTTATATTCCATCAGGGTATCCAACTAACCCCCCCCCCCACCCCCCTCCCCTGTTCTTCCTTCCCCTACTCTGGCCCTTTACACTTCTCACATGCCTGTAACTTCCCCAGGTCCTCTCCTCCTTCCTTTTCTGCTACAGTGCAATCCCCTCACCTGTCAGATTCCTTCCTCTCCAGCCCTTTACCCATGTTAAATACCTGGCTTCACCGGCTGGCTATCCTCCTTTCCTTCTCCCCACTTTTCTTTATTCTGGCCTTTTCCTCTTTCTTTCTCAGGTCTGAAGAAGGGTCTCGGCCCTCGGCCTGACCGTTTGCATATATGCTGCCTGACCCGCCGAGGTCCTCCAGCATTTTGTGTCTGTGTGTGTTGCTTCGGATTTCCAACACATGCAGAATTTCTCGTGTTGATGACTTAAGAAGCGTCTCTTGTCAGTTTTCACCCTCGACAATAAGAATTGGCACAAAGAGAATTTGTATCAGTAAACGAATACCTTTATTGGTTCAATTGAAGCAAACATGCAAATCATCCAGAACAAACCTCTGACCCTCCCTGAACAAGCCAAAGGTTCCTTCTCATTCGGGTTCAGACATTCTAGTTAAAGGAACATGTGTGGCAAAAGTATCACACAAAAATATTGTGCACATGCTTTCATTTGTGGTGGTGCCAAGGAATATACAGTCAATACTGGGTCTATCTGCCTGTGAGAGACTGAATTTGGTGAAAAAAGTTTTAGTCCTGGACAGTGACACAGAGTCAGAATACAGTCGCTTGATGAAAAAGTACGAAGACTTGTTCAAAGGGCTTAGTTGTCTTTCAGGAGAGCACATGATTAAAATTGACAACACAGTGCAACCCCTAGTACATCCATGCAGAAAAGTACCTTTTGCATTACGTCATCCGCTGAAAACAGAGCTGAAGCGACAGAATATTGCATTACAGTCGGCAGACAGTGATGTAACTCGATGGCAGGTCCAGCTCATGGAGGCAAACGCTGAATGGAGAATATAAAAGCCGTAGCTGCAGTGTCTGAGATGACCAACACAGGAGGCAATTGATGATGTGAAAAAGTAATGGCAGGAGGAGGTTGTTTCAATGCAAGCGATGATGAACGAGATGCTGAGATTCAGTTTCATCACCGTCTAGAGCAAGAACGCTCACAGTGGGCACAGTATAAGGAAGCAGTGGAACGGGAATTGACTGATCTAGGGAGATGTTTGTCTGAAGGACAAGGAGTTAAAATAAGGATACAAGACAAAATGAACACATGGACACAGAAAGCTACAGTTCTTGAAGACGTACAACCCAGATCATACATGGTCCAAACAGAAGAAGGAGCAATGTTAAAAAGAAATCACAAAGACCTCAAGAAAGAACCAACTTCAGAGTTTCAGTTAACTGATGCAGACCAGAGAAAACGTGGAAATAACTATGAAACACAAAAACTGTGTGAACCACTTAGGTGGTCTACTTGTGTTCATAAACCCCCCAGAGAGACTGATAGAGACATGTTAAATTATGCATTTGCATTGGTTAATGTTGTTAATTGTTTTTCTTTAAGGAAAGGAAGATGTGGTGAAATCACGTGTAATGACGTGTCAGAATGTGATTGGAGAGAGTTCTGAGCAGGCACAGAAATGATAGAATGATCTGGAACATGGCCGTAAGAATCGTGGTTTGGGTGTGTTGCTGTAAATAAAAGTTCTAATTCATCCAGACTATGATTCTTTATTGTTAACCCACGGTACATGTAAATATAAAGAATGCAACTATTTGTACTTCTTGTGGGAAGTCAGAGAGACCTCCCATATAAACACATCTGCACCAGCTGCATCGACTTTTAGCTACTAAGAGAACTGGAGCAGCAGCTCGTTGTTTGTAGACTCATGTGGGAGATGGAGGGGATATCAGACTGCTGGAAAACAATGATGGAGGGGGAATAATACGGGACAAGGAAATGGCTGACAACCTGAATTAGTATTTTGTATCAGTCTTCATCGTGGAAGACAGAGGCAGTATGCTGGAAGTTCCCAGTGTCATGGGTAATGAAGTGTGTGAAGTTCCTGCTGCTGGGGAGAAGGTTCTTGGGAAACCGAAATGTCAGAAGGCAGATAAATCACCTGGACCACATGGTGTACACCGTGTGAAAGAGGTGGCAGAGGAGATCATGAAGGTATTAGTCATGATCTTTTAAGAATCACTAGATTCTAGAATTGTCCTGAAAGACTTTATAAATGAAATGCTCTGGGATGCTCTCCATAAGTATGCCTTCGTCCACTTGGATGATATCCTAACCTTCTCGATGTTCATGGAGGATCTCACGTCCGAGGTATCTTGAAGAGTTTATAGAACATGGACTTTATGTCAAGCTGGGGAAATCCAAATTTCACGTGACCACTGTTTCATTTTTTGGGTTTTATCATCTCCAATGACAATCTCAAAATGGACTCCACTAAGACACAGGCAATCTGAGATGGGCCACAACCATCCAGTATGAAACAACTCCAATGATTCGTGGGATTTGCCAAATTTTACAGAAAGTTCATCAATAACTTCAACTCAGCGGAGGCTCTGCTGACAGCACCAACTAAAGGACCATGAGCCCTTTTGTTGGACTACCAAGGAACCCTTTTATTGTCTGGACAGATCACAAAAACAAGGTGTATAATCAGGAAGCCAAGAGCCTAAATCCTATGCAGGCCTTGTGGTCTCTTTCCTTGACCCACTTCAATTTCATCCTGACACATCAACCAGGGTCAAAGAATCAGAAACCAAACACCTTGCCTCATCAGTTCAACAAACCTGAAAGAGAGGATCAGCCTACCACCATTTTACCACAAGCTAAGGCGATAGCGCCAATTCGTTGGGAAATCAACACACTTGTTTACAAGGCCCAGGCACAAGGGGAGATTCTTAACAACAATCTGTTCATCCCAAATTCCATCTGGCCTCAGGTACTTCAATGCATCGAAAATGAATGCCCCCCTAGGGATTGCCAGGACCCACAGGACCCATACGTTTATCAAGAGAAGATACTGATGGCTTGGAATGGTGTGATAGGTCCGTAGGCATGCGAGGTTTGCCCCGCACCCAACCTCAAGGGCACTGTCACCCTCTGCCTGTCCTGGACAGACCAGTGGTGCACATCTCCATGGACATTGTCACAGATCTTCCGCCTTCCAAGGGAAAGACTACTTTCATGGTAATTGTAGGTCGCGTTTGAAGGCTTGCACAAGGCTTACCTTGAACAAACAACTATCTGTGGCAGAGACGGCCGAAATTGTCCTGCACCAAGTTTTCAGGATCCATGGCTTTCCAATGTACATTGTGTCAGATTGCAGTCCGCAATTCATGTCACAGGGGGTTTTGTATGCCGATTGGGGCAAAAAGGAATCTTTCTTCTGGGTAACACCCGCAGTCTAATGGCCAGACGGAGTGGTTGAACCAGGGGATGGATCGAACCACAAGATGCCTGGCCTCAGAAAATAAGAGACGTTTGGTGCGACTATTTGGTGCAGAGCTCGCCCACATTCTGTGCATGGAATGCCCGTGCTCGATCGCCAGTTTGAGTATTCTCTTCCCTGAGCAGGAAGCCAAGGTTATGCTTCTTACGGCCGAAGATCTCGTCTGACGCTGCCAGGAAAAATGGTCTCGGCAAGGGAGGCTCTTCCCGGAAAGCCGAAATGAAGGCTCAGAGTAAGAGATGACAAGGACCAGCTTTGTAGCCTGGGCAACAGGTCTGGCTGACTACTCAGGATTTGCCTCTCCAGAAGTTGGCAACCAAGTTCATTGGGCCATTCAAGGTGCTCAAGAAATCAAACCCAGTGGTTTACGCCTTGCAGCTCCGCAAAACTCTCAAGATCAATCCCACCTTCTGCATTTCCAAATTAAAACCTGTAAGCACCAGTCCTTTAGCCCCACTGCCACCCAGGCCCGTCGGTGAGGAACAGGTCTTCACCATAAAAGGAATTCTGGATTCAACTAACTGTTCGGCAGTTCCTCGTGCACTGGCAATACTTCGGACCCAAGGAATAGTGCTGGGTTTCTGAAAGGGACATCTTGGTTCAGCTCGAGTCCATCATCTCTCCGAGCAGCCAGTTCCCGCAGCAGTCAGTTGTAGTGGAGATGGTCCTGTTGTGACACACACCCGACAGCACAAGCCTCCAGGGTTTAGATGCTCAAAATCAGAATTTGATTGCTGTCACGGCCCCTTTAAAGATTCAGTACCGCCCACTAATTGGCAACTGTTAATTGGCCGGGATTTTAGTATTTAAAGAGCACCTGGGCTGAGGTTCATTGCTCAATCGTCGCTCAACTTTGGCTTCTTGTCTAGCGTCCTGTTTAGATCCATGTCTTCGTTTCTGTCTCGTATCATGTCTTGACTCTTGTCCCGGACACTCCAGCACTTCAGACGTTACCGTCCACACCGATTTCTCTCGTCACACGTCCACCGTATCCTTACCTCTTCTGACTTTATGAACTTTCATGAGGTCGCCTCTCATTTTGCTACATTCCCTGGAATAAATTAAAATCTGTTTGCTTTCCTCAGCTCATTTCCCTAAACGATAAAGATCTCTCTGTAATTCATTGGAAACTGCTTCACTGTCAACAAGACCCGCTAATTTGATGGCATCAGCTAACTTGTTACATTCTCACCCAAATCATTACACAATTAATGAATTATAGAGATCCCAGCAATAACCTCTTGAGCATCCCACTAGCAAATGACTTCAGTCAGATAATCAACATTCCACCATCAGTCTGTTTCTGATCATCGAGCCAATTCTGAATCCACATTGCTAGCTCCCCCCAATTCCCATGCGACTTAATCTCCCAGATCAGATGTTATATGGGACCTTGTCAAATACCATACATATAGACAATATCCACTGCCCAATCTTCAGCTTTCTACCTCATTGATCAACTCCAAAAGTTTCAACAGACATGATCTCCCAGACACAAAACCAAGCTGACTATTCCTGGTCAGGCTTTGACTATTTAAGTGATGGTAAATCTTGTCTCTCAGAATTCTCTCCAGGAACTTCTCACCAAATGGAGTCAGGCTCACAAGCCAGTACTTCCCAAACCTACCCCATCCATACCAATGAAGAGAAAAGTCTGTTTGCCCATTTGTTCATAATAAAAGCACATCCCTTGGAATGTTTCCTGTACATACTTTGTCTAAATGTCTTCTAAATGTTGTAGCACTGCCTGCCGCTACCGCCTCCACGTGTTGCTCGATCAATACAGCCACCATCTTCTGTGTGCAAAATATTTCCCTGAGATCTCCCGAATCTCATCCCTTCTCGTCTTGAGTCCATTAAAGTACTAATCATGGCACCTGCAGCTCTCACTTCCTGTGGCAGCTCGTTCGATACTCCAACATTCTTCTTTGTGTAAGTGTTTTCCATCAGGCCCCCTTTAAAATATGCTCCCTTATAACATTAATTGACATGAATGACAAAGAGACGTAGAGGCAGCAACGATGCCCATAGTTCAGCGCTGGTCACGGGCATCCAGTCTGAAAAACAACCCTCCACTACCACCTGCCTCCTGTCACAAACCTATTTTGTGTCAGCTCACCCAGGGGCTGTTTGTGTGTGGTACAGTTCAGTATTCAATGTTCTAATTATCTCAGCAAAGCCCCAGCAATATCCTCCCTGGTTCCCCATAGGTCCTAGGTTGCACTTGATCAGGCCATAGGAGTTTATCCAGCTTTATGTGTTTAAGACTTCCAGCACATCCTCGTTTGTCCTGTTTCATGATAATACTATTCATTCTCTTCCCTACATTCCCCATCTTCCATTCCCCTCTCCACAGTAAACACAGATGAGTGGAGCCAGACCTCACTCATCCCTTTTTGCTCCACACATAGACACAGTTCCTGAAGGGGACCTTCTCTCTCCCTATTTCTCTTCAGATCAATGGAGGATAGAGAGAGCCCAGGTATAAATAGAAGTGTATCACAGGGTGGTGTTCCCAAGTAAACAGACGACTGCTGAATGGGCATCCTTAATACTAAGTTTGCAAGAGTTCAAGATTACACATCTTGGTTATATTGAAGGACAAAGCTATCAGGATGAAGGTGTTCGGTTGGCAAGAACTTTTGAGGCTCATGTCTGAAAACGATGGAGTTGTGGTCAGGTGAAATCAGCAGGGATTAGTCAATTCCCCTTAACAGTAGACTGAAGAGGGAAATCAGGAAGGTAAAAAAGACACAAGGTAGCTTTAGCAGATAAGGTAAAGGAGAATTCAGATTATTTGGGTTTGCAGAAAACTAAAGGATAACTTGTGAGGGAATATGTCCCTTGAATAATCAGTGTGGTCTTGGGGAATTCAAGGCTGGGAATAGTATAATGTACTGAGACAAACCAACATTACAAAGGAAATTGGCCAGCTTTAACACGCTAAGTTGAATAAATATCTGCGGTTCTAACCAAGTGTATCCTCTGTCATAGTGGGAATCTAGAGATGAAGTTATTGGGGCCCTGGCTGTGATATTTTGAACACTGGACTTAGAGCAGTACAGAAAAGGAAAGCACCCTTCAGCCCATGATGTTCACGTTGACCAAGGTTACAAATTCAATAACCCCATTCCCTGTCTGATAATTTGCCTGTTTAAATGTCTCTTAGACATGATGATTGTGTGTGTTTCCACAGCACATTCCAGGAACATACCACACATGGTGAAAACAAACATGCCTTGAACATCCCGATTCAACTTTGACCCTCTCACTTTAAAGCTTTATCCTCTATGTAGTGCCCTCAGAGACCACATTGACTGGGCCTATCTCCAAGTTAAAAGGAACAGAGTTGGCTGACTGAGACAGACACAGTTTCATAAGGTATTGACAGCATTGAAGCAGGTAGATCTTTACCCTGACTGGGGTGTTGAAACTTTGGAATTCTCACCAAAGGTTTCTGGATTTTAGGGACTCAGCGATGATGGGGATGGTGCAAGAAAATGGCTAATGAAAGATTAGCCATGTTCTGAGTGAAGGGCAGGACAGATCCAATGGGCTGAATGGCCACATTTGCTGTTGTCTCTTTTTTTTAATGCATTTGTCTTTTAAAATTTTGCCCTTCAGTCTGTAGGATTTCACAGGGGACTGGGAAATACTGTGTAGAACATCATCTATACCCCAGGTTTAATGTATTCAGTCCATGAGAGCATATTCAATAACCACAGTAACCATAATAGAATCAATGAAACAGCGCACAAACAGGTTGGACAACAAATATGCAAAAGATAACAAACAGCAAACAGAAAAAAAGAAATAATCAATAAATAAACATTTAGATAGATAGATGAAGAGATGGATATATAGATAGATCGACAGATAGATCAATGGATATCAATGAGATGAGGAGTCCTTGAAAGTGACTCCATAGGTTGAGGGAACAATTCACTTACGTTGCAAGTGAAATTGAGTGAAGTTTTCCCCTCTGCTTCAGGAGTGATGGATGAGGGGTAATAACTGTTCCTGAACCTGGTAGTGTGCATCCTCAGGCTTGTGTACCTTCTTCCTGATAGCAGCAGTAAGAAGGGGGCAGGACCTGGGTGGCGGGTGTTCCTGATGATGGATGCAGCTTTTCTGCCACAACGCTCCATGTAGATGTATTCAGTGGTGGGAAGGGACTGTGAGGAACTGGGTCATGTACACTAGATTTTGCAGGACTTTCTATTGAAGGGCATTGGTGTTTCCATGCCAAGTCAATATACACTGCACCACACACCTATAGAAATCTGCTGAAGATTCCGATGTTATGCCAAATCTTTGCAAGCTCCTCAAGAAAGTAAAGGCTCCGTTGTGCTTTCTTCGTAATTTCACTCACTGGCTTGATCCTCTGAAATGCTAACACCAAGGAATTTAAAGTTGCTGACATTCTCCCCATCTGATCGCCTGATGAGAACTGACTCATGAACTTCCGGTTTCCTCCTCCTGAAGACAATCAGCTCCTTGGTCTTGCTGACAAAGCATAAAGTTTCTTGTCGCGGCTCCACTCAGCCAGATTTTCAAATCCCTCCTTTACGCCAATTCATCACCAATTTTAATCCAGCATGAAAGAGTGGTGTCATCAGCAAACTTAAATATGGCATTGGAGCTGTGCTTAGCCACAGAGTCATGAGTATAAAGGGAGTAGAGTTATAAATGAGAGTAAAGATGGTGATGTTGCCAATCCAAATTGACTGGGTTCTGCAACTAAGAAAATCGAGGAGTGGATTGAACAAGGAGATGTTGAGCCCAGGGTCTTGGAACTTGCTGATTAGTTTTTGCGGGGATAATAGTATTGTGTGCTAAACTATAGTCGATAAAAAGCATCCTGATGTACGCAGGGCCGGATTAACCCAGCAGCGAAGTAGCATATGCTACGGACCCCGCATTTTCGAGGGCTCCACCCGCACTAAATGCTTGCAAACTGCAGTCTGCTGAAATCGGCATCTCACCGTTTTCTCACGACTGTTAGAGAGAGTTTTGGGTAGACAAGGGGTCGGCAACCCACGGCTCTGGAGCCGCATGCGACTCTTTCATCTCTGTGCTGCGGCTCCCTGTGGCTTTGGAAAATAAATGATGAGTATTTAATTAAAATGTATTTTATGTTAGTTTGTTAGTTTTTGAAATGTAATTCTAAATCTGAAGATTATGGTAATCTTGTACAATCTAAATAAAATGTGTTTTTTGTCGCTATTAATATACGTCACCACTGCCAATACCTGACACCCGCCAGTGCGCAATTTCTTTAACTTTTCGATCCAAGGTTGGCTAACTATGGAGAATTCTAAAAAAAAGAAAAGTGACTGAAGAAAACAGAACGTTTAATGATACATGGGCAGATTCATTTGCTTTCACTGCTGACGAGACTGGTTTACCGGTATGCTTAATGTGCAATGAGAAACTACCAAACAACAAATAGTCAAAAATCGCAAGACTTTTCCAGAATAAACACACAGCCTTTGCTCAAAAATATCCGGATGGAGATGAGAGAAAAAAAAACGTTTCGGAACTGATGCGGAAGGTTGATCTGAGCAAAAATCATTTCAAGAAATGGATGAAGTCTGGAAAATCAACTACATATGCTAGTTTTGTTGCCGCTCAGGAAATAGTCAGGCACGGGAAGCAGTTTACAGATGGTGAATATATAAAATAATCTTTCATCAAGATTTCAGAACATCTATTCACAGACTTTAAAAACAAGAGTGAAATTGTGCAGAAAATCAGGGATATGCCCCTCTCTGCAAAGACTGTCAAAGACAGAACCATAAAAATGGCAGAAAACATCACAAGACAGCAAATCAAAGACATCAATTCAGCTGTGGCCTACTCGAGTGCCTGTGACGAGTCTAAAGACAAAGGTGATATTGAACAATTAGCGCTGTTCTGCCGGCATGTAAACTCTGCAGGGCCACAGGAAGAAATGATTGAGTTGATACCTCTAAAAGGCCAAACACGGGGGGGAGGACATCTGTGAGGCTATCTTGCATTGTTTAAGAGCCAAAGGAATAAAGACCACCCACCTGGTGTCAGTAGCTACTGATGGGGCACCTAGTATGACAGGAGCGCACAAGGGATTGGTGGCTTTACTGCAGAAGTCGCTGGACAGAAAGCTGCTGACTTTTCACTGCATCTTGCACCAAGAGGCACTGTGCGCCCAAACATTTCCTCCGGAATGCACAGAAGTAATGGATGTTGTCATTCAGATTGTCAATAAAATAATGGCAAAAAGTTTAAATCACCGTCAATTCCGTTTGTTACTGGACAAGCTGGAAAGCGCATATTCTGATCTCCTGCTGCACAGCAAAGTCCGGTGGCTGTCCAGAGGGGAGGTGCTGAAACGCTTTGTCGCCTGTCTGGAAGAAGTGAAAACTTTCCTGGGCAGCAAAGGGCTCACCTTTCCTGAGCTGGAACAGCCAGAGTGCCTGTAAAAGCTACACTTCATGGTAGACATGACAGCGCACCTGAACACGCTGAACACAGCTCTTCAGGGGAAAGTACGCACAGCCCTGCACATGTTGGAGGATGTTTTGGCATTCAAGCACAAGTTGACAGTGCTTGCCAGAGACTTATAGAAAGGCACATTGTCTCACTTCCCCAATTTGAGAGAGTTGCAACAAGCTCACGACATGATAAATTCGGAGTATTTACATTCTGCAGTCATCGCAATGAAAACATCATTTGGGAAACGCTTCTGTGAGTTCAGAGAGGAAAAAAACACATTATCCTTCCCGGTCACTCCACTAAGCTTCGATCCATCCCTACTGAATATGACTGCATTGGCAGGTGCGAGTCAACCTGATCTTGAGATGGAACTGGCTGACATAGCCAACAAAGACATATGGGTGTCCAAGTTTAGACGCTTGACAGCAGACCTTGAAGATGTTGCCCGTCAGAAGGCCGTTCTTGCTCAGAATCACAAATGGAGTGATATGGAAAACCTCCTCAAACCGGACAAACTTGTGTTCGAAACATGGAATGCAATCCCCAAGATTTATGTAAACATTAAAAAGTATGCGCTTGGAGTCCTGTCGATCTTTGGATCCACATATGTATGTGAGCAGGTGTTCTCCAACATGAACTTTATTAAAAAACATCGCGCACGCCTCACAGATGACAGCTTGCGATCCTGTGTAAAGATGAAGGTGATGTCATACAGCCCTGATGTGCAGACGCTATGCGCTGAGGTCCAGGAGCAGAAATCCAATTAACCAAGTATGATAAATATTTTAATTGCCTATTATTTTACGTATATCCAATGTTTTTCATTGTTCAGTGAAATAGTCCTTTTATTTTTCAGGTTGACAGCTGGCTGACGTTATTTTTGGTTTGCTGCTGGCGGAAAATTTAAGGTCGGCGTTTTTCATAAATACAAGAAGGACTCAAATAGACATTGAGTATTTTACTTAAAAGTAACCTTCAACCCAACGTCTTTTTTTCGGAGATCAAAATGTTTTTGTTGCATGCAGAAATGTAATTTCGTTTTCTTTGCAGGAGTTCATCGATTTCATAAATGCAACACATTATAGTTTGTTTATACATAGCATAAAGGCAAAAAAAACGTTGTATGCAGTGTAATTTCATTTTAAATGTCAACCTGGTTTTGTGGCTCCCAGTGTTTTCTTTTCTGTGGGAAACAGGTCCAAATGGCTCTTTCAGTGATAAAGGTTGCCGACCTCTGGGGTAGACGATGCATTTACACTTAAATAAATGACTTCAGCCATCAGTCTCCCGTTCTTTGACAAAGTACTGTGGATTGAGTTCATAACAATGAATTTCCCAGTTTCACTCTGATAATAAAATTTACTTTGCACTTTGAGTTTCGAGGAACTTCCTTTGATTCTGAGAACAAACTGAGACTGACAGATCGTCCTCAGACACACTCACAGCCAATCAGCGAGTACCGCTGGGAGAGCATGCTGTCATTGGCTGAGACGTGTCAGTGGGCGGAACGGTGTGCGCTCGGAGCGGTCTGGGGAGAGACCGGAGATTGGGAGCTGCACTTCGGGTAAAGGCTGCGACTCCGGCCGGGGTCTCGTTCCGCATCTATTTGTCACTCGTGGTTACCAACTGCAGTGGAGGACGCTCATTTTCAAAACTGAAAAGGATTAAAAATGAACTAAGGAGCACCATGGGTCAAAAAAGATTGAACAACCTCACTCTAATGAGCATTGAACATGAATTTCCGCGTGAAATAGACATTTCCAGTATCACCAACAAATTTGCTCATGCTAAATCTAGGAAATCTAACTTTTAAATTGTAGTTTTGTAACTTTTGACATTTGAAATTGATACCTACATGTAAGTAATACTATTACTAAGGTGTCCGACATTTGTCGTATTATCTGGCTGTATAGCAAATGAAAAAAAATGAATTACTTTACTATGCAAGTAAATAATTTATTTTTAATACTTACGTGCATTTTTTTCTAAATTTAGGGCCCCTTTATAACATATGCTACAGGCCCCGCGCTAGCTTAACCCGGCCCTGGGTGTACGCATCTTTGCTCTCCAGGTGTTCCAGGATTGAGTGATGAGCCAATGAAATGACACCTGCATCAGCTGTGCTAATCGTGGTTGTTGTTGTTCACGGCTTCCTTTGCCTACTGTTGATCATAGAACATTGCACAATGCAGCGTATGAACAGGCCATTTGACCCAAAAGTCTGTGCTGAACATTGTGCCAATTCAGAGTCATCTCATCTGCCTGTACCTGGTCCAAAACCCTCCATTCCCTGCCTGTTCATGAGTCTGTCTAAATGCCACTGAAATGTTGTATCTGCTCTCACCGCCTCCTCTGGCAGTACATTCCAATTTCGTTTAAACTTTCTCCTCTCAGCTACTATTTACACCCTATCGCATTTGACATTCCAACAATGAGGATAAAGAGACTCTGATTGTCTATCATATCTGGGTCAGCTGTATTGACTTTATCCTCGACAGCTGCTGAAGCACCGTGTTCCCAGTACCTTGTGATCCCCTCAGGCTGTGATGTTCCTTCCCGCGTAAGGAGACAGGAGGTGTGGACCAGAGTAATTACCTACAGCTCCTGCTGGACAGTGGGGAGCGGCGAGTGTGCACTTGGCATCTTTTGACACATTCGGTGAAAACAGTGTGAGTGAAAAACTGGAGCAATTCCGCCACCTGCTGGCCACACAGGGTGAAACTGAAATTATTTTAAGATTCTCTGATTCCACTTGAGATGAACACAGAGACCAACATCTGCATCAGCAAACAAAGATGTTGCACACGTGTTCAAAGCCACAAAAATACTTCATTAGAACTATCAGAAAGACAAAAGCAAATAGAAAAACAAAAATGTGCAGTATTAGCAGTATATAAATAAAAATAATACTTATCATTCACTAAGAAATCCGACCATCTTTCATGCAGCTTTTTCCCTTTGTCTATCTGTGTCTCTCCGTCTCTCGCCCACTCCCCCCTACCCCTTCTGCCTCTGGCTCTTACCTTCTGGCCCTATCTTCTCTAACCCATAGCATTAACACCTGTCGTGACCTAGCCTCAGGCAAAACTACACAAAGGAAGTACCCTTTTTATGTCATTTATGATTCCTTAAAATAATACCATAATTATCACACCAGTACGTTTTCATACCTTGGTGGTTCCAACTGAACCCTCTCTTCTCTATGACTCATAATTTAAGGAGACTACAGGTCTGTAAGGAGGAAAACATGCTAATGATGTGCATTCAAAATAGAGTCGAGATATTGGTCAATTTGAGGGGAAATGGGCCATTATCACATTACAACCTGACACCATTTTGCCTTTGCATGCACCTTTTTCTTTGGCGGTCTCCTGGAGTTGAGAATGACTCGCTTCCACTCCAGGAGTGAGCTGGTTGATGAAGCCAATGTGCGATCTGCAGTGTAGGATTAGTGTAATTGGGGGACTAATGGTCGATGAGACTCGATAGCCGGAGGGCCTATATCAGAGCAGCATTTTCTATTTCAAAAGCTCTTTATTCATAACAAAGGTATCTACAAAAAAATAAACACAGTGTGAGAAACGTTTTACGTTCTGAGTGCCATATGGCCAATGCATTCAGTCATGTTGACGCTGTTTAAACTATCGTCACACAGTGCTGATGCAACTTTCAATGCTTCTGTTGCTTCCCAGTCTGAACGAGCTCCTCCGTGTTTGGAAGCGGGTGGAGCCCCGACTCTGGTACTTCTCCACAGAGCATTTACATCGGCTTCACTGAGCTCTGGTTCAACCCACAGCAAGTTCTCCTACCTCCTGGACTGGGCCAGTCGGCAGCATCCCCTCACGGACATCTCGCTGTGCTGAGACCAACAAGTTTCGTGCAGAACAAAGAGCGTCTGTTGTTGAGTTGAAATCTTCCAGCACCAGTCTGTGTGCTGAACGACTCAGTGACACTATGGGGGAAAGGTGAAAGGTTTAAAAGGAACATGAGGGGAAACTTCTTCACTCA